>NC_137214.1:7713522-7976022 GCF_949987685.1 Ammodytes marinus
GGTGTGTTTTTTCCCCCGCTGCATTGTTACACACAAAGCAGATTTTCCATTTGAGTGGTTCAGTTTGTACACATGGCGATACAGAGCAGTGTATCAGAATATCCGGCCACCTTACAGCGCACTGTATAGTTTACAGTGTTGGTTCATGCTTCACATGCAGCATCTATATGCATATATATCTATAGGGCGGCAGTGGCGAAGTCGGTAGGGCGATCGCCTCTGGAGTGCAGGGTCGGAGGTTCGATCCCCTGTCTCCCCGCCACATGTCGAAGTGTCCCTGAGCAAGACACTGAACCCCAAATTGCTCCCGATGGTTCAGAGAGCGCCTTGCATGGCAGCTTCTACCATCGGTGTATATGTGTGTGTATGAATGGGTGAATGTGGTAAGATATGTAAAGCGCTTTGGGGCTGAGAAAATCGGCTAGAAAGCGCTATATAAGTCAAGTCCATTTACCATTTACCATTTATATGTGGCTTTATGTGTGTGTGGCTGAGACTATGGGCGATTTCACACCTGCCGTGATTGGTTAGATTTTAACAGACAAACTGTTTCAAGTTTGTTTCCACTTTTGCTGCGGTTTGTTTGCGCAGGTATGAACACAGCAATATAGCACGCTGGTGTGCACCAACATTGAACCAAACAAGCGTACCGTGGCCTTGTTGGCTCCATTAGCCAGCTGCGCAATGCATTATGGGATGAGGAAAACAATCTACTTCTTGTAGTTTCTGCCTGTAGTTTTCCCTCATGGAAATTCTGACCAACTGTAAAGCAGTTCAGGCACTACGTTATTGTTCCCGCCCCAAACACATCAGACCAATGTCTGAAGAGAACGTTCTCACGTGGCTTATGCTGCTGTAGTTTGGTTCACTTCACCTACAGTATTGATTCGTACCAGAGAAACAACAGGTGTGAAAGGGAACTGAACCTGTTGAAAAGCGCACCCGATGTAACATTAATTTATCTGGTGCGAACCAAGGAAGTGATAAATAAGCGGACTGTCAGATGTAAAACCGTCCTACTATTCAAGATGAATCATTTAGGTTCCTGCCATTGGTTTTACATTTTACAGCCACCACCTGCAGTTTTAGCGAGAGTGTTACCATTCAGTTTGAATTGAAGGCTAACACGCTCGGTGTCGAGGGGCACGGCCCTGAAACATCGACCGACTATGTTGCCATTCAAGGCGGGTCTGATATTTCCTTTAATTATTGATCGGTAATGAGGCCTGCAGGAATCCGGGGGCCTCATACATAAATTCCCTTTCTCCATTTTGTAGTTTGACAAATGCTGCCATGCATGTTGTAGTCATTCAGACGAAACTGTAGCAATTTGGTTAAGGGGTGACAATCAAAAAGTATCTTGGTTTTTTTCGCCCCCCATCTTTATTTTCTCTTCCACCGGAAACAAAGATGCGGTGTTGGGTAAATGGCCTTCAGTGTTCAGGCTGACTATGAAGAGGCTTTCTTGTGCTTGCCTGCCCTTCTCTTCTTCCCTCTCCTACTCTCTCTCTCTCTGTGTTTCTCTCTTTCTCTCTCTCTCTCTCTCTGTGTTTCCCTCCCTCTCTCTCTCTTTTTTTCTCTCTCTCTCTCTCTTTCTCTCTCTCTCTCTCTCTCTCTCTGTGTTTCTCTCTCGCTCTCCTGCTCTCAGATCAGAGTGCTCCAGCCGTGCTATTGGGCAGCGAGCTGTGAACAGGAGCTGTACGCTGATCCAAGTGGCAACCACCTTCATTCAGCCCCGCCTGCCCCTCCCCTTTCCCTTCACCCATACTTTATTTGATTTTATATCCATTTTTTTTTTGGTCTGGTTGGGTCTGCTAAAATCTTCACTTCGTGGGCGGTATTTTAACTAAGCTTTTCAGAAGCTAGTTCAACTAAACTAGTTCAACTAATATTTGCATAGGGATCAAGAAGTTAGATAACTATTTGTAATTGTTTTGTCGATAACTACAAAATACAAAAACTGTTGGGCCATAAAAGGAAAAAATTGTCAACAAGTTGCCCACCATCTGAGCTTAGGACTTTGAGAAAATGTTCAATTATATCATTAAAGACCTGTTGATACCTGGCCAACCTCTCCTCACCCAAGCACAGATTGCTTTAAATGCGAAGCTTCCCCCCCCCCCCCCCCCCCCCTCGGGTATAGCTTTGCTGTAGTTCTGTAACTTCTTGAAGTCATTGGTAGTATGCAAAGCGATGATTTCAAAGTATAGCTTCCTTTAACACTGAAAAACGAATATGAAAACCTTGTGGGAATGACTCCCTGTGTGCAGGATGGACCGCTGGGTATGTCCCTTTTTGCCCGACACACAGGCCCCTTTATGTGGCTGTGTGTGAAGGGTGACCCCCCCCCCCCATCCCCTCTCCCTTCTCCTCTGCCCCCTCCAGAGGCTTCAATTCAGCCCGGGCCCTGGCCTGGCTGAGGGGGAAGTGGGAGCTCTTTTGTAGTGTGGGGATTCTTAAGGGGAGGCTGTCAAGGCTGCGACTGTGTGGGCCTTTATTTCCCCCCAGAGGAGGGGAAGGGGGCAAGAGGGAGAAGAGGAGGAGGAGGGTTGGTACCAAAGGAGGGTCTGGACACAGACGGCCTTGTTAACCAGCTCCCCGAAAGAGAGATAGGATGAGAGAGGGGGAGAATGAAAATGGATAAAAAGGCAAAGTAAAAAAGCCAAAATGAATCTAGCGAAGAAAAAAAGAAACACTTTCCCTCAGTTACGTCAGTGCAGGGGGGGGGGGGGCGTTCTAGGGCGCAGACAATAGAAGGGGGGGAGGGAGGGCATGTGTTTTGGTAGGCCAAGAACTTAACCAAGCTCAACCTTATTTTGAACCAATTGACTGGACCTTTTTTTTAGGGGGCACAGTCATTTGTGTGGGGGGCGGTCCTGGCTTCTCCCTATCTGTTCCTCCCATCTATATCCCCTGCGTATACGCTTATACACTCTTGGGCTCAATAACAAGCTCTTGGCCTCCTCCTCACCCTGTACTCGCCCCCTTTCTCACCCTCCGACATTACTTAACACACATTCCATTATCTGAGAGATGGAGAGAGAGAGAGAGGGCTAAGAGAGATGTCTAGGGGTCGGGCAGCGATCATTATCCTCACCTCTTTTTGCGGCTACACTGTGAGTTATGGCCCGCCGTATAGAAAACAGACATTTAAATCATAATCAATACGGCAATATCAATGCTGAGAGAGCAAGGCTATAGGAAATCACTGGCCAAGGCTCAGGGAGGGAAACAGAGACTCTCGCTCAGTTCAGGGCTGAGATAGTGGCAAGTGTGCAGGGAACGGCTCCAAACCATTTTGGTGCCATTATAGGCGAGATTAGTGTTAGGAGCAAATTACTAAAAAAAAAACAAGTAAAAGGCTATACTAGTGATACAAAAGACATGGAAACAATGTAAATAACGTAAAAATAAAGATAGACCTAAAGATGTCCTGTGTAGTAGCTACTCATTTTCTGGAACAATGTGGACACACTGGGTCACGAAACATGAAAGCAGTTAACACATAAAGTGCATTCTTTTTTACTTGAATATGTGTTAGAAATAAATGAATTACACTTTATCAATCAAAATGATTGTGTTGCACAAGTCCAATTTAGCATACTGTTTTGAATGAACAAGTTATGTGCTGCTGTGACTCTTGCAGCACACCCTGACATTCTGTGCCCTTGGCGATCGCCTATGTCGCCCCGTGCACACAAATGCATTATGTTGCATCATGCTCTGCACTAGCTTTTAAAAAAGGAAATGTAAAAAAAGCCACTTTCACTGACATTCAGGTGATGCAATGGTTGTGGCTGGTATGTGTGAAAAATGTGTGGAAATGGAATGGTGCTGTGTTGGAGCGGTGATCTTCTCGGTCTGTGAACATCAGTGTCTGCTGCTCATGTATTGCTTCTGGCACAGTGGCTGAAGCTCAAACACTGCAGAGAGGGGCCGCCGTCATGCTGTATATACTATACATGAACTGACCCTCTGGTGACTAGGGGCAGATCTGTCCCTCATAGCTGTGCAGCGTACACACACACACACACACATACACACACACACACTTACACTTACACCTACACCTACACCTACACACACATACACATTGTTTTGCCCGGCAAGGACGATGCAAGGTGACAGGTGCGACCTGACCTGGCTGCGACACAGGCCACATTCGCCCCTGCCACTCCAGCTGAGCTCAGGATGAATCTCTGCCACAAGCAGAAAACACCAGTTCTTCAGACAGCAGAAGTGCCCCAGGCCACTGTCAAGGACGGACATCTTTGAGACCGGGTACAAAAAAAACATGTAATAATGTAATCGGTCAGGACAAATTGAGTTCTTACATGCAGCGAAATAGCACATAATCCCTGTTATTAAATGTGGGGTCAGCAATTGTGGAGAACGCTTGTTGTCAAAATCACTTTTTGTCAAAATTGGTGACCTGTACCTACCGTGTGTGAAAAAACCTGTTGTTAATACAAAGTAGGTGTTGTTAGCTATTATTAGTAGTCCCCCTTTCTTTACATACCCTGTATTGACATACCAGTTTACAGAGCATAGGCTGTGTATTAACACTGGATTTTTCTTTCAGCGCACACAGTGAGGGATTTTGACAACGGGTATTCTCCAGAATTTCTGACTCCACCTTTAACTCACACACTTTGGTTGTCCTGAATAATAATAAGAGTTTGTTACAAGTTGTTTCATCTTTTGTTTTAAAGCGTTGAGACAATTTCAGATGTTGTTTGTTGGCCTGACCTTTTTGCAAGTGATTCTTATGCAACTGGTTTTCTCGACAGATCTTATTAAAAACAGTTTTGGACTTGGTATACATGATTTAAGAGGGATGCTGTGTACGAACATCAGTCGTATGATTCCCTTTCTCTCCGGCGCGGTTCAACCTTAGGGCATTTCTCCCTTTTCTTGATGTGCGTATACTATTTACTTTTTCTAAACAAAACTATTTCCACTGAACCACTTGTGCTCCATACATAAAACTGTCTTGTTTTTTTTCCCAGGAGAAAAAAAAGCATTAGGCAAACAAAGTACGACGTTGGCATTCAGCCTGAAGGTGTAAGTCGGGCTTTTTGCCTCAGTTGTTGAGACTGATTCGGGGGGAAAAAAACAAAACCCTTCCCACATGTAATCTACTGTACAGTTTGTTCGAGAACTCACAGCAGGGCAAGATTAATAATAACGTCACAGAGGGAAAAATGTAATCAGTGCAAATTAATTTGCATGCACTTAACTTTTAAAAGCATCACATCAACCAGAACTATTTACAGCCCAATGGTTATTTTATGTTCTGTTTGAATTAACTCGATTTGGGGCGAGCAGTAATTGTGTGTGTGTACTGCTCGTGCCAAAGTTAATTGGTCAGATCATTTTAAAAAGAGAATTTGCATAAGGGTTTTTGGATTCACGCTGCTATAAGAAATATGGATATGGGGTGTGATTACAGCTTTATAATTGAATTCTTATTGTACAGCAGCCACCTAGTGTGTATTAAAAGGAAATCTTAATAGAATGTGAGGGGTTGAGTGGCGCAGTCAAGAAGCACACAACCAACCCCGACCGAAAAAGCATTGAGCCTCAGCCCCAGAATCCCAAGGTGCTGTGTAGGCGGGAGCTGTGAACAGATAGCACACTGCACATCACGGTTCATGTCCGAAGAGCCCACGCAGTGCCGATGCGGTGCGAATCATCTGCTAGGATCTGGAAATCTATAACCCAATGCCTGCTGGTTTGAAGGCAATTTTTAGACACATAAAAACAACGTAGTGTGTTATGTGATGTTATTTAAATAGCCACTACTTCATTTTTTAGCAAACAAATGTCCAAAGGTAATGCATGGGTGGTGACTAAAACACCTCCAGAGAGAACTGCTATAAACACAGCGGTCTGCAATAATAAATATTACAAAAAATATAAATAGCCATATGGATAAAAACAATTGCTTCGCTATCTTAATTGTTTTTCCAAAAAGGAAACGCTTTCTCTCACCTTTTCCAATTAAAACTTGACCGGCGGCTATATTAGATGTGTGTGTGTGTGTGTGTGTGTGTTTTTTAAATGCCTCTAGCAGCATGTCTCTCTCTGTCAGAGATATTGGATTCCACCTCTACATTTTAATGGCCAGTTTTCATTTATAGATGCAGACCAATCAACACGGCTAAACATTAGAGTCACAAACAGACCGGTGCATTGAGTAGTGTTTTATTCAGCCAGCAGGGGATCCAACTCTGAGTAATAATCGACAATGCATAAATGAGTTATTCAACGGCAAATGAATCATGTTTATTGTATTTCTTTTTTAATTAGGCTTACAGTTGCACCGTTGAATCCCTTTTCACGTGACAGTTTCCTGACATTTCCTAACCCATTTGACACACACACTGGGTGCAGTGTGAACCATCTCGCAAACGAGGGTTATTCTGGGAGAGTCACGTCTTCCCGCTCTCTCTCTCTCTCTCTCTCTCTCTCTCTCTCTCTCTCTCTCTCTCTCTCTCTCTCTCTCTCTCTCTCTCTCTCTCTCTCTCTCTCTCTCTCTCTCTCTCTCTCTCTCTCTCTCTCTCTCTCTCTCTCTCTCTCTCTCTCTCTCTCTCTCTCTCTCTCTCTCTCTCTCTCTCTCTCTCTCTCTCTCTCTCTCTCTCTCTCTCTCTCTCTCTCTCTCTCTCTCACTCACTCACTCACTCACTCACTCACAGCACCCAGGAGAGGGATGGTAAAGAAGCTGTTGTCCTTTAGTTAAGGGCGTAGGTTTATTTTCAGCTGTGGGGGGGGGTGGACACCTTAAGTAAGAGCTTCAAACACCTCATTTCCTGCATTCTGGTACTCTTCACCATATGAGTGCCAATTTATGCCTTTTCTGCATCAATTTAAGCTGGAAGTGTCATTATTTCTGTGAGGGAAAAGACAACATTAAGGTTATTGGTGTCACAAATACAATGGAATATAATGCAGTAATGCCCCTCGGGATTTCGGTACAGCCTGAGAGCCTATCTCGCTAGCTACTATCAATACGACACTGTCTGCATTGCCTTGAATCACGCTTGTCAGAAGCTACTGCAACGCGAGCCAGGAGTTCGGCAAGGTTAAGATGGATTCATATTTATTTTGAGGGGGTGGGGTGGGGTTGTACCTCTTCTAAATATAGAGGTGGATATACTGCATCCCCCGAAAATCTATGCCTTATGATGGAACGAGGAGGAGGAGATGCATGAGGAAATAGAAAAGCTATTTGTTTGGTTGTCCTCTTCTTTCTCTGTCTCTCTCTGTGTCTCTCTCTCTCTCTCTCTCTCTCTCTCTCTCTGTCTCTCTCACTCTCTCTCTCTCTCTCTCTGTCTGTCTGCGTCTGTCTGCCTGTGCCCTGCTGCTCTGTCATCCTCGGGGATGCGTCTGAAGGAGACCATCTGTTGATCCATTTGTCTCCTGCTTTGCTCTGTGTGACACCGGCCTCTCTCCTATGGATGATCGGGGGCCTGGCCTTTCCCCCAGCACCACCCTCTGTGTTGCTGCCAACATGGCCCACTCTGGGCCAGGGGAGGGAGGGGGGCCAGAAGGTTGTGCCCTCCAAGGTCATCTGATTACCACAAAGACAGAGAGAGAGAAAAGGGCGGGCTCACTGGCAGACATTTTTCCTTTTTGAGCATTTAGAGCAGTGTGTTGGTAATTGTAATTTGACGTCATTCCAGTGGTGAAAGTTCTAGATTTGCAATGCTCCATGTGTACCCATCCTGTTTTGTGAGAATTTACAGAAGGTACGGTGGCCTTCAAGGACAAGATGCTAGTTGCTAAAGAGGGCATCTTCCAACAAGTCTTTCCACAATATCAAGTGATGAGGTGAAGATTGATTTAGTTAGTTATTCTATGGTGCTTCCATAGGTGCATTTTCCCAGGATGCCCACGTAAGGCCGTTAAGATTGTCCGTATTGTGCTACTGTAGAAACATGGCAGTGAAAGATGTCAGACTACTAGATACAATACGCTCGTTCTGAGGTAACAAAATAAACAAGAATTTTTTATTTGTAAGCGATTGTATGCTAATTAAAATATACTTTGCCTTTTTGCCATACTTTTCTACGAAGTGTGTTCGGGGGGGGACAAAAACAATTCCTTCAACCCACTGTACCTTTAATTAGCCTGGAGCAGCTGTGTTTATCTCAAGTGAGCATTGCAGTGGTGACCTGACTCAAATACACACGCATACAGTATTTGTTCTTTTGTTCTTTTACCACTTGCATTTCTGATATGAAATTCTTATCCCCATCATCCGCCCCTTAGGACACATAGAGATCATCGTTATCTGAAGGCACGGAGCATGAAATAGATGTTAGAAACAATGCTGAGGAGCTGAAGGACCATCACTGGAGGCTCGGAGCGTTCACTGTCAACACATGTTATGGCTTGTGAAACGTTTGGCCGTGTTACCGCTAAAGAGAGAGAGGGGGCGGGGGGGGGGGGGGTCTTGGTTGGTTTGTGCACACGTCTCTTAGCTGTCACCTCTCATGCGCACTCAGGGGTTTGATGGACACTGAGTCCACTGTGGGGACATCTGGGATTGCTTCTGCCTTTGATCTTCTCCCACGACTCTCCATTACCCATCATTCAGCGGGGCTCGGGCCCTGGAGATCAGCTAGGGAAGGAGAGGGGTGGCTTGTTAACAGGAGCTCCAGATGTACCCAGGAGAGATAGCCCCTGTCCAAATCATACATCGTATAGCCGATCGCACAGACACGGACAGAAATGTGCCTTGTTGTGAATGTTGGGAGTGAATGAGAGTATCTAAATATGTCAGATCAAGATGGTAACTCTGATAGGATATATAATGAGGATGCATAGTCCATATGGATGGTATTTTAAAGCATCAAAATGAATGGTTATCTTATTATCGCATCAGGTTCTCTCTCCCTCTTTCTCTGTTTGAGTTTTCATAGAGGCGTGCGCTGCTTTCATCAGGACTGCTCAATATATCCGATGATGGGTGTTCACCCGGGGAGACATGCCATTGATTTCCCGTAAGGTGCTGATGACATGTGGTCACACACACACACACACATTCCTATTTTACCCGCAGCCCCGTTTCATCCAATCAGTCATGATTTCACTGCTGCTGTCACCTGGCGTGATGGTTCCTCATCAAATCAGGGTGGGGTTGGTTATTATTTCGGATAACCTTTTATTCTTCAAGATGCACATGAGAAAAAATAGCCGTGACATATTGTGTGTGCAAGTTGCAGTGCTAATTTCAGATGTATAGGAATGTTATTTGTTTGATTTAAGGCAGGGCTGAAAAAAATATATAACAATATACTGTATATCATGATTTTATTTTTCTTGATAGCTGTTGATAGTATCACCAGCTCCAAAAACCAAAATATTTAAAGCAATTTGTATTAAAACGGGTTGTGACCTCCAATCTTGTAGATGCCTTAGTATGGATAGTTGCCTCAAATTTCAGGGATTTGAATTTCAGTATTGAATCAAAACGTTTTGAATGAATTGGTCTGCTAAATTATCAAAATAATGTCATGTGATGTATTAACATATTAGGACCACCCATGTCCTTCACAGCCACTTGTATTTCAGCTCTGTTTTAGTATGTTCAGTTAATCATTTAGAATATCGCAATATATCCTGATATGCATCGTATCGCAATGTATCGCGATATATATCACATTGTGACATGTATCTTGATGTATATCATACCGGGAAGTCATTGTCAATACCCAGCCCTAGCTCTCTTGGCTTACTCTTACCGTCATCTGTTAACCTATGTATCTTTGTGTGTGTGTTCCTCAGGCTTCCTCAGCACTGGTGACCAGGCGGCTAAAGGGAACTACGGGCTCCTGGACCAGATCCAGGCTTTGAGGTGGATCAGCGAGAACATAGGCTTCTTCGGGGGTGACTCCAACCGCATCACTGTGTTCGGTTCTGGGATCGGGGCTTCTTGCGTCAGCCTGCTCACCCTCTCCCACCACTCTGAAGGTACACACAGCACAGCATGGAACAGAATGGGTGGCTGGATGGATGATGTGTGTTACAGCTGTGGAGCCTCATGCCTGCTGGTGTGTGAGGCTGCTTGATATTAGAAAACTGGCGATGCAGCCGGCGGGTTATTGAGTAATGTATTCTACTGTACCGTACACAGCATAACAAATGGTTTGAGAAGCAGGTGTTTGCATTTCAATGATGGCGGTGTTCATTCCCCGTCCCCCGGAAATTGAAACTGCACGGCAGATTTCCACAGCGACCATGTGGGTCTTGACTTACAGTACTCTGCTGCTGCTGGTTTGCTAGTATCCCTTCTCTGTGTTAGAGTAATACAAGATAAACCTGCAGTAGGTATAATGTGTCTTTTGTAAGGAAGATTAAAAAAGGACACCGTGTACCAATGGAGAGCTTTTTTTAGTGGCAGCCACCGTCATGCTAAATGACACATACACACACTCCCACTGTTCCCTTGTAAGTAATGTTGTTTATCTGCTGGCTACCTTAATGCTACCTCAGCATGATTTACTGCCCTCTTGGCCAGGTCTCTAATGCTAAATGCACGCCGCTCGTTTAACCTGGACATGCGATAAACATCCCTCATGCCTGTGCTCCTTCTAATGCATCAGTGAATTAGTATGGAGCCTTTTGCTGTGCACAGGTATAGGTTCTATAGGCAAGAAGTGCTTCTGCCGTTCTCTTAGCCGGTGTTTGCGTTTGCATTTAATTGATGGCGGGCGTTGTGTACATGACAGGCTATCTGGGCCTGTGAAGGTGTTGTTGTGTAGCTAGGTGCTTATTGTTTTCCCACTTTGTTTATGTGGTGGTAATATTCCAAATGGGAAATCTTTACATTCAGTCACGCTCATGTCGGGCCAGCTTGTGAACATGTTAACAAGCCACAAATGGTGTTGCTTTGGAAATGTAACACAGGGGCTTTTCACAGTACATTACATGGGAGTAAAATACATTAAAGAGATCACTCTTGCATTTTAATAGATGATTGGTCTTAGGCAATACTATGTTTAAGAATGCTACCCCACACACAAACAACACAACTATTTTCTATTGTCACTATGCAGAGTTAAGTCTTTCAAAGAGGTCATTTGAGCTGCTCTTCTCTGCTCCCCCACCCCCCTCCCCCATTACAGTGCCAGGGATTTGTGATGTGTTTTTCGCGTTCTCCAATTTACATTTAAGTGTTACTAATTGCCTTGATTTCCTCCGATGAATGATGACTGCTTTTGGATTGGATTTCTTTTTCTTTTTTTTTTTACCATAAAAGCCTTTTTTATTCATACTCCATAATGTCATGCTCCATGTAGCATGTTATTATACTGCCAGTGAAACCATCTCCTCTTGCCTCCTAGTAAATTGGATATTACTGGGTCTGTTTTTTCCCCCCTGAATAGAAATGTATGCCCCACTGATGGGATGAGAGAGAAAAAAGGAAGGAGCCAGTGAAACTTGAGGGATCCTAGGAAATTGAAGCAGGAAGCCTTCTATCACGGCGGGACCTCTCGCTGTGAAATGTTACCAATGGCAATCAGATTTCAAACAGTCTCTCTCAGAGCACAGATTGTTGTAATTATATAAAGTTTAGGACTGGAGTGGGCCCGGGATGTGACAGGAAATCTAAGTGGAGAAAAGTTGTTTTTTGGCACCTGCTCTCACAACCTCTGGTGTACTCTACCAGTCCTCCCCCTCTCAATGTTAGTCTAATGTCTACACAATGCAGGTGAATAGGATACAAAGGTTGACGTATAGATATATCATCATGCCTGTCGATTACTTACATTAAAACAACATATAGGGGAGAACGGGGTAATGTGAGACACTTTTTACATTTGCTTCCCTCTAAGGGAGCTAAAATGATTTATCAGTCAAATTTACACATTTCCCATTAATTCAGGATGAAAAGGGCAATAGCAGAATTTATTCATGACAAAGGGCAGTGAAAATATGATTGTTTTGAAAAAACTTGTCTTGTGTCTCAGTTTGGGGTAAACTGAGACAGACCAGAGAAATCAAGGGGGTACACTGATCCACTTACCTTTTCCACTTTTTCCACTCTGAAACTACCATAACAACAAATGTTGTAACAATTGTTGTTACAATCCTGACAGCTAGCTTGAAAACCAAATATTCCAAAACGAATTTCGGACGAGTAACAGAATGATGGGGTTTGGTCAATTAAGAAAAACATTTTCTAAACACTTGAAAGTAACTCTGATCAAATACAACATATAATTCATATTCAATAATTAACATTCAAACGACAGATAGAACCAGTTAGATTAAAACTAGTGGTGGGCCGTTATCGGCGTTAACGTGCTGCGTTAACGCAAAACTCTTATCGGCGATAAAAAAAATATCGCCGTTAATCTCTTATTCCACCTCCTGTTCGGCTCAGGGGAGATGGTTCCCTCCAGGGCCGATGGCTGTTCGCCGTCAGGGTGAACCCCCTTCCGTGTGTTCTCTGGTAGGGTAATAATAGCCGGGGGCCGTTGTTGACACTTGAGGAGCCTTTATTGCAGGAGCGAAGTTTCTCTCACACACCCGCCGCTCTCTCTCTCCATCACTTGCCCACGACACACACCACCTGGCTGCAGGATCGCTAATGTAACACTCAGCGCCAAACCCCCTTCACAAATCTGTCTATTCAATGTTTACTTATGAATGTATCCATGTACGTAACTCTGACATGTACATAACTTAATTTATTGTTAATAATATGGTCTGTTTATAAATTCGGCATATGATTAAAGCATCTAAACGCCCGTAATCATGTTAAACGTTTACTATTTTTAAGTTATTAATGCCACTCGCTCCCGCAGATACACAGCAGAGGGAGGTCTTATATTCAGCCATTGCTAAAGGGAGTGCTGTATTATGGAACGGCCGCTGTGGTACGAAATTCCAGTCTCAACAATGTTTCCTACACGAAATTATAACTCTAGCGTCTACAGCCCGTTGTTTTCATGTAGTGGAACTTGTGTAATGTGTTACATTATTCAGCTGTTGCCGTGATGTCGGCTAACGCTGATGCTAATGATAACTAGCTCTCCGTCGCACAATAGACTGTAGGTTGGTGTTGCAGCCAGCTGTTAGGTGAAGCGCTGTCCCACAGGTAAAAGCCATGGACCTATAAAGCCTGTCCAATATTCACTCTAGTCCAGCTTCTTGAAAAGTTTATAAGGACTTTATTATTTATGTAAAAATTATATTTAATGTTTCACTTGAAGCACAAAAGTAATGGCTTTATTTTCTGTTATAGCCTATAGCCTACCCAACAAATTAGTTTTTTCGTTTTTTTTAAGCACAAAAAACAGTGCAATGTTGTGATTTTTAGCCTTATATCTGATTAAATTGTTAGAATATTATTTGTTCGCAATAATTAGACACTCGTTCTGATGACGAAATGAAAGCCACCTGGCTTGAGAAACACGTTCTCAAAGACTTACTTTGAGTCATTATTTAGGAGCACACACATATTATGAATGAATTCAAATGAGCCATTTTAATCTAGATTAATCTAGATTAATTCCAAAATTAATCTAGATTAATCTAGATTAAAAAAATTAATCTATGCCCACCTCTAATTAAAACACAGTCTGGCGGTCAGAACACAGGACCCTTAGAGCCAGCTAGTGTCTGGGGGTCAGAGCAAAGAACGATCAGAACCAGCTAGCACAGCCTGGGACTCTGAACAGAGGACTAGACCCAGCTGTCATTTTCCATCTTTTGAGTCTTTGATTAATATTTTTCTGCATCTGTTTTATTGGGATCATTCATTGAATAAAGACATATTACTTAGTCTATTGGTGTTAAAGGTCACTCTCCTGTCCCCCACATACATACGTGCAAAACCATGCCCTTGCTTACACCCCTTCAACCATCAACCCCCACCTCCAGCCCACATTGTCTTTTGTCTTATTCAAACTAGTCTCCTTGCTACCTCAAATATAATGGATTTGTTAAAAGAGGGCACAGACACTGTCTCACTTTACCCCACAGCATTTGTCTCACTTTACCCCACTTCCACAATTTGAGAAAAAACTACCTCTCTCAGCAAATCAGGCTAATCTTCAGTTATCATCATCACATGGTTTCATATGTTGGTAGTTCATCAACATGTATGATATAAGTTTTTCTACCTGAATCAATTTGCTTTGGCACAACAATCGATAAAGTTGACAGCAAGAAAATTTACTTTTACATGCAAACAAATTTATTTTGTGAAAAAAAACATCACCATGAGGTCCTTTCTTTCATGGCCAAAGGGAAATGAGAGTGGCTTGAAAACATATATCTCACATGACCAAAAATGTGTTCCATTGTCTAGATACAGGGGGTGTCTCACATTACCCGATGTCTCACATTCCCCCGTTCTCCCCTACAGAATATTGTATTACATTTTTTTTCAGAAATGTTTGAATTAATATGCAAATTCGGCAATATCTAACTAATCATGCATGTTGTCCTTCTGTAATTACCTTCGGAATATTGCTAAAAACGATTATGGAAAGTGTAGGTGATCTAAGTGCTTGAGAAGTTGAGACTTTTGGTTCAGAGCATTGAAAAAAACAATGTTGAGATAATTAGAGATGTAATAGGAGAAATATACAGACGCAATCAGACAAGGTTAAGTCAAATGAACACCCATTTTAGTTATACTGTCATGAAAGAAGACATGTTATTGAAGCAAAATAGACAAAAAAAAATAATCTCAAAATTGCAAGTCCTTGTCGCAAAGACGACACGATGAACAAAGAAGGGAAAGAAAGTGTCTGGATCTGCGTAGCGTTGAAAATTGGAGTAAAAAAATCTATAATCAAATTAATTATACACTGTGGCATGAGCACACCTGGTTTCCGGTGGCCTCTAGTAACGGATATGTGTTATCATTTCCTATCATTGTTGTTAGCAGACTGGAAGAAAGCTGTGTATTGAGTTTCTTACTTGTTGCCCTCTGGATAATAAGTTAGGAAACTTTTAATTTTTTTTATAAATCATGGTCCCTCCCCCATCTCCTGATTGAACTGTTTAGTTCAACCTGATCAGAAATGCATGCCCTGTCGTAGATATCTCTTCACATAGTTTAAAAACACACACAACCACACACACCTACGTGCACACAAACATACGCACTCACTCTCTCTCTCTCACTCACTCACTCACTCTCTCTCTCTCTCTCTCTCTCTCTCTCTCTCTCTCTCTCAGACACACACACACACAAACACACAAGTATGTTAATACAGTATTGGGGCGTCAGTTGCTCATTTGATTTGGTAACCGGAGGGTCATCGGTTCAAGTCCAGCATGGTGCAGTCTTGTAGTGTGGACTGATCGCTGGACATGTGCCAGTTCACCTCCTGAGCACTGCTGAAGTGACCTTGAGCAAGACACTGAACCCATATCCGCTCAGGGGCACTTCTACATGAGCAGCCCCCCCTCACTCTGACATCACTCTCCTATACTGTATGTGTCTGTGTCTTGTTGCCCTCTGTGTGTGTGTGTGTGTGTGTGTGTGTGTGTGTGTGTGTGTGTGTGTGTGTGTGTGTGTGTGTGTGTGTGTGTGTGTGTGTGTGTGTGTGTGTGTGTGTGTGTGTGTGTGTGTGGCCTAATAAAGGATTGTTCTCGTTATTATTCTTCATTTAAAACAATGTAAACACACACACATTAATTAGGCCTTGGACATGTTTACACTTTGCATATTATTTGAATGACTGTCTAATAATAAGTGGAGTATTACCAATGATTTTATTTCTATTATAACTTCAACTTAAATCATTACTATTGCCGTTGAATTTGTATGTATTTATTATGATGATTAGGCAGTCCCATTGAATGTGGCGCTATACAAATCAGGGCTAGGATTCGATAGCATAGCATAGGATTCGCATGTGTAGTAGTATTATTATCATGCTATATTTTCTTCACCTCCTGTGCCTTCAGATACTGGATAACAAGGCCCTGGTATAAAAAAAAAATGAAAAAAAATCTGTGATGACACACTGTTCAGTAGCCTCCCCGGTGTGCAGGGTGTATTTAATGACAGTATTTCCCTCTCTCTTACTGTACACACAGGCTGTCATCACTGCCTACGGTGCATAGACTTTCCCCCCCCCCCCCCCCCCCCATCTTAACGGATACTCCTCCTTTTATGCTGGGGTGGGAGAGTGGACGTGTGACAACTTACTCTCAGATGCTCCGTGCTCCTCCTGAAGCCTATTTAATAAGCTGGTTCCTCCTATATCATCCCAGACCCCTGCGGACCTCTCTCTTTGATTGCCTGCTCCTCTTGGCCCTGGCCTTCGTGGTGGTGGCGTCTGTGTGTGTGTGTGAGCGTGTGTGTGTAGGTGGGTAGGGTATGAGCCGAGAGCTTCCAGTCACAGGGTACATCCATCAACTCCTAGCCCTCTACTCTACTACTCTACTCTGGGTATGGTGGTGGAAGAGGCTGGCCCGGACATCCTCCTGTGAAGCTGGGGATATTCTTTTTTCAATCTCTTCCTCACTGCACCCATCTGTCTCATTCCCCCTTCACACACAGTAAAAGTAGAATGTGGGAGGGACACACACTTTCTCTCTCTCTCTCTCTCTCTCTCTCTCTCTCTCTCTCTCTCTCTCTCTCTCTCTCTCTCTTCTCCCTCTCTCTCCATGTTGCCAGGGTGTCTCTCTCTCTCTCTCTCCCTGGGTTTCTGTCAGCTCCCTTAGTCTGCAGCATGTGTGGTGATGGTGCGTTGCTATTAATAAGAAGATGGCTGCTGCCTTGTCTGCTTGCTTCTATACTATATACGACTATGTGGCAAGCAATCATAGCTTTCACACACATACATCTGAGACTTTTGGATAGGAGAATTGGTCATTAAAAGCACAGTCTCTTCTCGGCAGGAGAGCGGTTTTAGATCGGGGCTTATTAAAAGGAATTCAACAGTTGTGTGTGTCCCCCGCAGAGGGGAAAAAATCTCCGTTCCCAATATTCCTTTTTCTCCAACTTAAGAAAAAAACTGCTGAAGAAGTTCAGTATCAAAGGACATTAGCCAGCCGGTCCAATCTATAATCTATTTGGCATCACGCAGACACTGATTAAACATGCAGATTATTTTTTATATATATATATTCTAATGATCTTATTTCATCACGATATCAAAAGTTAACAGAATACCAAGTATTAACAGTGACTCGGAAATGTGTATTTTATTTGCACGCATGTCTACTGCTTGTGAATGCGTTATATATGAGAGTGGATATATCCTTTTCTATCTTTGCAACTTACAGACAGCATACAGAAAGTCATAAGGGACAGGCATTGGAAATTAGCAGTATAGCTCTAAATGCTGCGATGCTGTACATTGGAGATTTGTCGTTCAGGGGTCTATTTGGAAGCATCTGTCCCTCTCAAAAAATTAACAAAATGAAAATACCCTATACCTTCCCACGTGTTCCTGCATAAGTGTGGGTATCCCAGCTGTCCATGTATGTGAGCGTTGGCATTTCTATTCACGAGGGAAGGGGCTGGTTGTGGAGCCTCTGAAGGTCATATGGTTTCTTTTCTCCCCCCCCCCCCCCCCCCACCTCTCTCTCTCTCTCTCTTCCGGTAAGCAATCAGGATAAAAGCTCGGCTTCTAAGGAAGTGCTCCCCTTTTAATGGAACGTCGTGGACATTAAAGACAGCTAGTGTGGGGGATCCTTCATGCCAATGTCAGCTTTCATTTTTATTAAGACTTCTGGGTTATTGAGGACCATAAATGTGCATGTTAAATGCTAGGCTTTTATTACGGCAGTGCAATGAGTACCAAGGCTTTTTTTTTAATGCAAGACGCCCCGGTTGCAAACACTGGAACAACGTGAACCAGCGCGGGGGTATTAAGAGGGCAGTGTGTGACAGGTACTTGGTTTTCAGCAAAGGGTAACAAGTTTTTGAATCCATTTAGAGTGAAGGATTGCATAGAAGGTGATTAAATGAAGGGGTGCATTGTGGGATATGCAGAAATGGGAGGATGGGGGAAGAGATTGAAAAAGTCAAATGGCGTGGCAGGACATTTTTCTTAAATCAAATCTGCGATATTAACTTAATAAATGGCTGTTCTTCATAGTGCACTACTTGCTGTGGGTTTCACTTTTCTTTTTGATTCATGCAGTCTTGGAAAGGATGTGACTTGGAAGTCATAGAGATTGATGTATTACTGTACAATTTCTTTCAGCTGAGTGGGTGAGAAACGGCAGCCTGTGTTAGAGTGACTTGATTGTGATGTAATGATTATAGTGAGACATAAACTGCCATGTTCTTTATCGTCAAGTGTAAAATAATGTCAAGGAAAAATGGAAATATACTGAACAAAAATGACACACGCATCTCAGTCAATATGACTGTAGGCTACCCTCTAAACATACATTAAATAGCAGAAATGTAGGAATACAGTCATTAGAGGATTAGTAAATTCAATGATAAAGCAGAGAAGATGACCATTTGATCTTACATTTTATCTTGATAAAGACCTAGTTTGAATAAAAACTTCATTTTGAGGTTGATTTGTTTAACTTTGTGATATTCATCGCAAATACATCACCATTTATTATTAAAGGCCTACTTCACCGGTGGGAATATGAAGGTGTATTGAATTTTGAGATCCTATGTAGTATAAATGTGCAAAAAAAATTGAAATCGGTTCATCCTAGCCTGAGAAAAGGCAGAAAGAGTGTTTTATGGTCTCACTGTCTAACCCTACATTTCTCTTACTGTGATGTCACAGTTATGCGTAAGCTTATCTGACTTTTTTCCCCCCATCCGTATTGGTCAGTGTTTCAATTAAAAGCTATACACCCATCAACTGTCTTAGAATACAATTAAATAAATAGAATAGAACTTTATTTGTTACACAACCTGGATTTGTGGTATTTGTAAAAAGGACCCTGCTTCAGGACACGTCACATTGCAGCACACCTATATACAGTAACAAGACATTATTATCATAGTCTGTTACCAACAGAACAAAACAAATTCAACAATCCATAGAAAAGACACTTGCAAAACTACCACAGGCCACATGAAAACTCTTTAAGATTTTTTTTTTGGTGGCAATTGACCTCAGACGACACCCTAAGAATGGATAGACCGGAAAAAAAGGTAGTTTGCGCGGACGGCAGAGGTCTGAAATGATCTTTGTTGAAACTCGTTGATGGTAAATGGCTTGGTCATCGTCACAGTTTTGTGATTTCTACAGTTTTTTCTTAGACCCACCTCTTCCCTTTCCGTGGAATACACACGACTCCTTCCTCCTAGCTCTGATTCTGATACAAAAGCAAATGACAAATAAACTGTTGTAGTAATCCGTATTGCTCATTCAAGAGCTGACAAACAAGGTGGAGCTTAAGGCTGAATCATTTCCGTGTTTCACCCCGTATACCGAGATTGCTGGAGAAGATAAGCTGTATTTAATTAGCTCATTTTTAATTATTAGTAATGAATTAGTCATGTAGGCCTATGTCATGGTCTCCATAGTTTCACACAAGGTTTCAGACTTAGCACTCTCACTAGTCCATTCATGGTTTAGCTAATTGACAGACAATTCACCCGAAAACTATTTTGATAATCGATAAACAATTCTTATAGTTTTTAAGGATAAAAATTCAAAGATTCACTGGTTCCAGATCTAGAAATGAGACACAATGTTTGAAATGAAATTTTAGTTTTTTCTTCAACTGGTTTTCTTCCAGGATAGTATATCTCATTTAAATCTCATATACCTAGGGCAAAAACAGGCAATCGGAATAGGTCAACTTTGGCTTTGGGGAATTGTGTGGGTTAGTATTAATTAAGAAAATAATCAACCGCTAAACATGCGTCATACTCTATTCATACACTGCATTTGGACATAGAAAGGGCACATTACTATCATCATCATTGTAATAATTGTATTTGATCTGTTCCATAATGCGTATAGGAATGGCATTGTGAGTCACTCCATCTGCATGAATCAACATAGAAGTTTGTTGGACAGCCCTGCCTTTGTAAGGGTCTTCTCTGGGGCTCCCTATTGGGATTTCACTGCAGAAATCAAAGTGCAAATGACTACGGTCCTTTTTTCCTGGCATGTATTTAACTTGTGAACCTGAAGAGGGAGGACGTGAGACTGACAACAATGTTTATCGGACCTGGAATCAATCTGCCTCTGTCAATCTGCCTGATACAGTGCTGCCGTCGTGGGTATTCAAAGCCTGTACGTTGCCTTGAGCAACTAACCTCTCTACTCTTGACGATTGTTAACCATGTTCATGCAGGCTTGTAGTTGTCCTTGGAGGGAAACAACACAAAGACTATTGAGGTATGGCTGCTGGGAATTGTCAGGATGTGCTGAGCAGAGCCTTGAGAACTTACGTGTACTTATGCATTGCTGTATCTTGATATATCGACGCGTAATCGACGGCTAGATTCAAATTCAACACTGCTCCAAATTACCCCTTCTTTCCAGAGTGGAGAGGGAGGTCAGCGGGCTATACACATGATGAGTGTGTGAGTGTTACACTACATCACTGCCTTAACGGTTAATGTTACATCCAGGTATGACCTTTTGGAAAATAGCACGTGTGGGTTTCCTCTCTGAAACGAGACCCATGGGAGGTTCTCCCCTTTGTGGAATGGCCCTAGAGAGTCCCGCACAGTGCACACTCTATAATGGCCCTGTGCTGAGCCATACCGATCCTGGAGGTGCAATCCATCCACACTGCACTGTCCAATTCGATTCTTCGGGCTCAAGGATGTGTAGTCTAAGCGTCAAGCGAAAGCACCTCTGGAATGTGAATTGGAGTCAACCAGGAAAAGATATAGCTGCATAAACCACATCTCTCAGATGTTATTCATAGACGCAGCTCGCCATTGTTGTGCAAATGCTTCCGTGCTTCGAGAAGAAAACGGGGGCAATTGTCTAAGTTGAATAGACCCCATTTCTGAGGTGTCAAAGGCTTTCAGCGACTCAACACTGTAAAGTTACCTGGTGTGTCCGGGGGGGGGGAGGGCCAACAGAATGCACTCCATCTCCAAAGGTTTGATTTGTGTGTTTGCTGAAGGGTGTCTGTGTGCATCTCGGGGTGTGAAAAAGGCCTCTGCGAGATGAGAGAATGGGGACGCGTGCCTTGTCAGGTGCTGTATTCTTCCGCGCCGATTGACAAGAGCGATAATTAAACCAGGGGGGATGCCATCTCTGCGGAGCAAGAATGCTTGTATTTATTTTACGCTGACGACTCGCCTTTGTTGTCTGCCATATAGCGTGGCCGTCATTGTTACGGTAAAAAAAGCAAACTGCTTTTAGCGAGTGGCCTCTGTGGCATTCACTCCTTGAATTCACTCTTTGAATTCTTTTTACAGCAGAGCTAAATTGCTTTGCTTTCTACAAAACAAAGACGGGGAATTATACACCAACCAAACAGTATTACTCGTTTGACCTCTAAAGAAAATCTCAAATGGCCTAATTCAACCCAGTAAATAGCAATTTTTTCTTCACTATTTACAATTGCAAAGAGAGAATGAAGCCAATGTTGCATTGAGTCGAATGAAAAGGGGAAGCCCCTGCGAAGCGATGTGAGGTGGCGGGAGGCTGTGTTTAAAAGATGACACCGCTGAGGGCAGATAACCAGTTTGAGGCGGCTCTTGAAAAATAATAACCAGTCGGTGCTGTCCATCAGAGTGAGGCAGCTATTACCTATTCCTACAGCCAGAAGAATGAAGAATTGACAAATGGTCCGAACTCGGCGAAGGCAGTTCATTCGGTTAGTCCAGCCCATCAGTCGCTATAGTTGAGCCTATAAAGCGCCGAGTTATTGGTGTTAAAGAGCCGAGCTGCAGGTCAGAGTGAAAAAAAGCAGAGGATAATTGAGTACTTTAGTAAATCCATGCCTCCATCAACCAAGGGAAAAAAGCTCAGAGCATTGTGGGTACCCGTACCTGTCTACTTTACCAATGGTCTAATGGCAGCTTGAGCGACATGTGGCACACACACACACACACACACACACACACACACATGGGCTGTACCTGCAATATTCTCCGAGACCATATGACGAGACCCATCTGTTGATGTATCGCTGAGATTGGCTTTTCGGAAATTTAATCGCACGCTGATGAACGAGGTGACTAAAGAATATGTCATCCGCCGACGACCCCGGCGAAAACCTTAGTGAAGACGCTCGGCAAGTCATTAGTTCAGGTAGATGCCATGTATGAATCATTCCTGATGAATCAGTGTCACACACCCCTTAATGCACAGTGACAGTGGTGGTGGCTGCAGCTCCCTCCCGGCTCTGTGACCCCCCCCTGCCCCGCCGTTCCTTTGATCCTGTTAAGGCCTTTAGATCAATTAAAGCAGCGGCTGCATCATATTTGCTCCCAGACTGTCTGGTCTGCTTCCTCTCTTGATTGGTCTAATGACTTGATGGAGGTTTGTGTCCATCTGTCTGTCCCTCTGTCTGTCTGTCAATTAGGGAATTAAGGCCCGACCGATATGTATTTGTTCTGGGGCCGATGCCAATTCGGATATTAGGGAGTACAAAAAAATCAGATTTAGATCCGTCGATTCAATTTTAAAATTTCAAAAAAAAAGATCTATGTATAGAGAAGTAACTTCTTCTTTCGTCCCTCAAAAGGTGGAGTCAGTGATTCTGGAGAATGCTGGTTGTCAATATCACTTTTTGTCAAAATCAGTGAATATCTCCTCACGTTACTCTACCTCTATGAACTAAAAATCCAGCGTTAATACCAAGCCTAGGCTCTGTAAACAACCCCTTCGTTTACATACCCTTTGTTTAGATAGCAGTTTACTGAGCCTCAGCTATGCATTAACACCAGACTTTTTTTTAACACACACCAAGTACTGATAAGGTAGCAAATTACTGACAAAAAGTGAATTTGACAACAAGCGTACTCCAAAATAGCTTACTCCACCTTTAAATCAGCCATTAGATTAATCAGTCGGGCTCTATACTGTCCATTTCTCTGACACACCGTATCATCTCTGAGGCATTCTCTTTGGTTCATTTTTTTCCCTCTGTACCTCATAGCAGTTTCTTTCTTTTTCTCCAGCGCCCACCGCCACCCCTCCCTCCCACATGCCTCTCTTTGGTCTTCTCACCATGTCTCTCCCTCCCTCCCTATTTCTCTCTCACTCTCTCTCTCTCTCTCTCTCTCTCTCTCTCTGTCTCTATCTCTCTCTCTGTGACTCTCTCTCTCTCCCTCTCTCTTCTAGCCTGGGCCTGCCTTTCTCGCTCTGGCACCGGTGTAAAGCATCCATTATAGAAGTGATGCATGGGTGTCTGTGTGAGTGGGAGAGAGAGAGAGAGAGAGAGAGGCACTTGGCACTCCTCCTGCCCCACCTGCAGAGGAAGCACTGACAGCTGAGCACTGGGGGCGGCTCATCCCTCCCTCCTCCCCACACACACACACACACACACACACACATACATCTCTGCTGACCTCCCTCTCCCCCTCCTCCGCTCACACCTTCTCCAGCTCTTCCCTTCTCCCTCACTCACCCTCCCTTTATTCCCTGTTGTTCCACACATATTGGCCCAATTTCTGACACCGTGCACACGCTAGTTTCCCTTACGCTATTTTCACATTTCATTATGTCCGTCGATCATTTTCTCTTGAGGTGGAATGCATATAAGTACATTTACTTATTTATTAAAGTACAGGTTTGAGGCACTTGTACTTTGCTTGAATCGTTACATGTGTGCTATACTTTATCCTTCTACTCCACTGCAATTCAGTATGAAATAGTCTCCTTTAATCCACTCATTTTATCTGATAACTTAAAGGTGGATTCATCGATTCAGGAGAACGCTTGTTGACAAAATCACTTTTTGTCAAAATCACTTTTTGTCAAAATCAGTGAATATCGATCACGATCGGCTAACCTGTCAGTACTGTGTGTGCACTGAGAGAATATCCAGTGTTAATACACAGCCTCTGTAAACAGGCTTGTTGCTGGCTACTGTGGGACCCCTTTTTTCATACCAGTTCACAGAGCCTAGGGTGTATTAACACTACATTTTTTCTTTCAGTGCGGATAGCAGATCTCGATACTTAAATACAGTTAAAATCAGATACCTTTGTACTTCTACTCAAGTTGTATTAGGTCATTAGTAATAGGTGACTAGTTAATTGTAACAGAGTATTTGTAATAAGGATTTCTATTATTTTTTATCTTCTTCACAGAGCATTCCTATTTCTCCCTTGTGTTTCTTCATTAGACATTCCACACCAGTCGACAAGGCTGGCTAGGCTTCGCTGTTAAGTAAATGTTTCTGCGTTTGTCTGCCCAGATGAACAGCTACGGGCGTAATTAGCTGCACTTTGCCCTTTAGTGATGACCACTATAGCACTCTGTGTGTGTTTGCTTGCCGTTGCTGACAGCTTCACCTCTGCGGCAAGCTAGGTCAGTCCTTCAGTGTCCATACATCTGTTTATCTGGGGCTGAGAGGAAAAAGCGCTCGGTGCCCTTGCATAAAATAACAAAAGAACACTGTGCTGCTTTATGAACCCGCGGTGTGTTTGAGAGCACCGACTCGTTCCTCATCCATTTCACAGGTTTGCATATAACGTGTGATTTATGGACATCTACTGCAGCGGGAAAGAAGGCAGCATTATACCAGGTGTTCAAAAAACACTTTCTGAGGGGGACGTTTTTTTGTGAAAGTTTTTTTTCTAAATGATTTGGCAAATAGGAAATGTGTGACTTTGTGCTCACTTACTTTTTGGTGTAGCAGCTCCATCTGCACAGAGGCAAAATATGGGTTTTTTTACTGGATGATTATAAGCATCCAGGAATATATCCTTCTGTTAACACACACACACAAGCTGCTTGCCACAGTCTTCGCTTGGAGACGGAATGATTGAGAAATGGAAATTGTTTTTTTCCTATGTGTGATAAGATGTGTACCGTCAAAAAAAAAAACACATCAGTCCAATTTATTCGCTGTGTATAGGACGAGGCTGCTGTCATTTTGCTCAGTGAGAACCTCTGACAATGTGTTACCGGGAGTGGAATTCATGTAAGCCATCTGGATCTGTATCGCTGACATAATGTGCTCTAAGTGTCCACTGAGTGTGTGTGTGTGTGCGCGTGTGTGTGTTTGTGTGTGTGTGTGTGTGTGTGTGTGTGTGTGTGTGCGCGCATGTGTGTGTGCGTGTGGAGCATGTGTGTAAGCTGTAGCCTGCCTACCAAGACGTTCAATCCTGGCCAGTGCAAATGCATTAGCCTTAGCTGTGAAATTTGCATAGTCTGAGCAGAATGAAAATCCCCCAATGAGAGGAACTTCGGCAAAACATGCTGACGAGCACAGAACCCTCTACTATAAAGGGCCAACATTGTGCAACCTGACAAAAAGACTAAATCTTTAACTCTGGGGCCCACGAGGCTGTAATAGATTTTTGGCTTAGCGAGGTAACATTAGCTGTAGATCCTTTTCAGTGGTTAAAGAGAGTGAGTCACAAAATCAAATGCAACTGTCAGGAGAACTCTAATACAACTCCCGGCTCCTGGAGAAGGAATGTCCATATCGACTTAATATCTTTACAGACGAATGAATGACAATAAGACAATGCAGTTTTTCACTTCGACTTTATTTTAAATTTTAAATGCGTATTTCAAATACTTAGAGATGTCTTGGTCCAGGATAGCATGGGGCTGCTGGGCCAGATTTTGTGTTTTTTTTTTTTGTGTTCTTCTTTGTCTTTGTACTTGTGTTTTGTGTTGTTTTTTTCATATTGACTACAAGCCTTGACAATCCTCTTAAATGTATTGCGTTTAACCAATTCCTTAACATTGTTGGTGTCCCTAACATCAAACAAGTCATCTCAATATTGGAAAATCAAATAGATTTACTCCATGCATGGAAAGTACAAGATAATGTGAATATTATGACATTTCTGACACATGGCTTGATTCCGCCATTGATTAAATCTTGTGAAAAAAGGAAGTGCTCTACCCTTGATTATTGCAGAAAGTCTCTTTAGGCATAGGGACAAGGCTCAGGCTTAACTTTTTTAGCCAAGGGAAAATGTGGATTAGGAAGGGTTTAGATTTTATTAGAATGTGGGTGAGGTGATCATGTTTTTGATTTCTTTACCCATGGCATAATGAATAACTTACCCCCTAGCAAACAGTGTATCTTCTTATTTTGAGATGAATTGTACATGTCTCAGATGATGCTATACCTTTTATGCAATATATATCACATTCTTTATTGAATTTGATTTAATCTTATATTTTATTTTCGCTATCTTATTTTTGTTCACTGCCTCTCCATGGCCAACGAGTGGTTGTGCTCATCAACGTTTTCATGTTTTGTGTGGTGAATGTCATAGTAGTAGTGTATGTTGTACTCTTGATATTATTTAGTTTCTCATCAGGACCACTTGAAAAAAAAAAAGACGGTTCAACTCAAGGGGTTGTTCCAAGAGAATCAATTTGAACAACAACAGAATGATCCCAGATACAGGGGATGCTATATTCTGTTAACAAAGGAGCTTGTACAACAATATAATCCATTGACATGTGACATCAAATCATTCCGACCGTTCGCAAACTAGCTCAATCAAAGTTCTTGTGAGAAACTGTCTGACATAGATAGCGGGTTAATAAACCGGAATAATAAGGAAATTATTCATAAAGAAATGTCCCCAAAAAGGCCCCACTGTTGAAACAGAATTAGGCTGGCACAGATTGTGATCATGTACCATAGTGAACCAATGAACACACTAAGGACATATTTTTTCTGTGAATATAGGGATATTTTTGAACTGGTGAAAGTACATTTTAAACAACAACAAAAAAGTATACAGTAGTGTGGCTATTTTATAAGCTTATTCCAGTGAAATAAAGTTGAAAATCAATAATTCAGTATCTCTCCACCAGAATTGTATTTCTAGCAGCACGGAGAGGGCAATGTAACAGCATTCAAACCTTCATGTTTAAGGATGAAACGGTAATGCTTCATTTTCTAGAATTATTTAATTTGCTACTTATTAAAGGGGGAATAGAGAATTCCATTAAGGAATGTTCCATAACAAACTAATTGTACTAGTATTGTCTATTTTTACAAACAGAAACATATGCCATCAAATATTATTTTTTTAACCTGGTATTTCAAACATTTGGCGAGGTTTGATAGACACACACACAACAATCAAGTACAAGTGAAACCAATTGAATACCAGTCAGGCTTCTTTCAGTAAGATGAAAAGTATGTGTATATGTACATATAACTCCCAATGATATATCCATGCGCTAACAAATCCAGATGTTACCAAAACACTGAAAGCAAAGTTTTCTCTCCTCAAAGCTGTTCGTGATGAGCAGTTTAGTATTCAACAGAGTGACAGACGGGCTGTGTGAAGAATGAACACGGGAAAATAAATTGCAGGGTGCTCGGAAACTCTGCCTATATTTTCACACGCAAAAGCACACCTGGCTAATTGCTGCAAAATATCAGCGCATAGAGACGTTCAGAATCTCTGTACCGAGCTCTGGTGCTGTCGAACATTGAGAACAGCCCCCTTTATTTACAGCATGTGGCAGCGCCTTGACAGCTAAAGTGAGTGCTCCACAAAGGCAACAAAAAAAAAATCTGCAAAATCCATCTTAACCCATGTGTCTTTTTGAAGGTGACCTGGAGCCTCCCTCCCTCCGCAGACCCGTCAAGCCTTTTGACAAGACTCAAGATTTAACTAAAACAAATACTGCCGCCTGCTATCCAAACAAAGTGAGCTTTTGTAAAAAAATAAGAAAGTGATGCCTATATTTAAGAAAAAATATAGGCATCACTCCCCCTGAAACATGTCTCCCTGTTTAAGTGAAGGCGAAGCGGGCATCCTTCGCTTTGTTTTCAGACTGTGTTGACAAATGCATATGCCGCGCCGCTAATCTTGATGGATGCCCCTCCACTGTGAACAACAGCACCACTCGCACTGTAGAGCATAATGAAATGTAGCAATGCAACGTTTCATGAACATCATCCCAGTGATCTGTTCATCATCCATTATGAGAGGGCCGAGGCATCGTGGCGTCTGGCGCTTTCCACTCAGAAAAAAACAAAGGAGCCTGGTCTGTATCTACTATTGAGGACACCTTGGCCATGTCATTTTTTGGGTCATTTTCTTCTTCTAGGTTTTGTTTCAACCAAAGTTCTGTTTTTTTTCATCCTCCATGAAAACTGCTTATAGAAAGCTTCCTGGAATAGCGTGTAAGTCAACCTTGAGTCCGGATTGTTTTGTTTTTTAACCCAGTAGGCAGTTGGTCTATGTTTACTGCATTTCATTTTAATAATTGTATTTTAAAGGTACAGTGTGTAATAAAATGTGTTTTGCCGACATCTAGTGTTGAAAGTTCTAGATTGCAACCCTGCTTTGCTATCCGTTTGGAGAATTTACAGAAGCTACGGTGGCCTTCAAGGAACAGAAGCTTGTTACTAAAGATGGCATCGTCAATCATTTATTACAGGAAATTGAGCTGATGAGACAATTGTCACTGCATTAATGCAGTGTCACTTCAGACCTAGTTGTAGATAGTATAGAGTGTATATATTTAATGGACTTGTTGGGTGCTAGCTGGATAGTTCAGTGGGTAAACTTCAATTCTCTGTTTGAGCGCGGCAAGTGAAGGCCTTATAATATAATGAATGAGGTTCATTTCTGCCTATTGGTGTCTTCTTTTCACCTGTATACGATCTCAAACAAGCTAAATGCCAACAAAATAAAGAGAGAGTAAAGGAAAATGTCGGCCATTTTTCACCTCGTTTTTTTTTTTAAAGATCCTAGCCACGGCCTCGCAAAGGTCTGTTTACTCTCCAAGCACCGACTGAGTGCCCATAAAGATGCCTCGCGCTCGCCCCCAATGTGCTATTCCTAGTGGTTCCCCTCAGAGCCACTATCTAATTGGATCTCTGGCTGTCCTGTCGGTGAAGCCATCCACCACACGGACTATATTTCTATGAGGCCTGTGTGAGTTACTGAGATCCCCCTGTCTGTGGGTGTCTGCATGTGGCAGCTTCCCAGCCATGTCCCGGGACTCCTCCTGCTCGTCGATGAGGGCTTCATTAGACTGTGGATGGGAGGTGGCAGTGGGGAGAGAGAGACAGAGAGACACATAGAGAGAGAGAGAGAGAGAGAGAGAGAGAGAACAGCTGTTTAGCTAACCACTTGCATTGTTAGCCAGCCTTCTCCGTATGTCTAACTGCCTCAACCCGTCCCCTAGCCGCTAATAGAAGGCTCATTAGGAGAGAGAGGGAGAGAGAGAGAGAGAGAGAGAGAGAGAGAGGGAGGGGAGGACTTGATGGCAAACAGCGTCACTGTGCAATACAGCCCCTAAACCCAGGCTTTACCGTAGGCTACATCTTCTCCTCTCCCACTGGTATCTATTAAAAGAGCTGTTTGGAATAAAGCTGTCCCTCTGTAGACTAACTACACATCCATCCATCCAGGCCCCATCCTCCCCACCTCTGACCCTGACCTCCTGGGGAAAGATGTAAGGGTGTGTGAGTGAGTTGTCCTATGAGACAGCCACCAGCCTCTGTGATAGAACAACACGTTCCACACACGCAATGCGTAAAAGTAGAAAAGTACCTGATGTACCTTTTGCCCAGATGGACAGGCAGTCACAGATGATGACGGCTAACTGCTTTGAAAACGGGCAAAGAGAAAAGTTTAGTTCTCTGTGTTGATTTTTCTTTTCATTCTTATTCTTTCAACAAAAAGAAAATCCCCACAAGCGGTACGGGGCTGTTCAATTATTCACACGCTGTAGATTGGGCTGCCGTAATTTGTCAGCAAACCAAAAGCACGCGTCTATTTCTCTGTGTCAAAAGCAATGAAGCGTGCGAAGAGGAGGGAAGGAAAGCTTTGACATCACAGCTTGCAGTGCTACATGTGAATATGGGATGGTTTTCATGGGAACGCCAAAGAAAACACTGCACCCCTTCCGTCAGTGCCAACACACATCCCTGTCTTGAGAAATTTAATTTTAAATTCAAACAGGAAAAAACGTGTTACCGTGGAAGTATAGAGGCCTACCGCATTGAATTATCACAAGCCATTTTACTTAAAAAAAATCCCCCCATGCAGAAATGCAGGCAAACAGAGTGCACAGCAGCGACACGGGAGAGGGAGAGGGAGAGAGACAATGTGTGATAGAAACTGACACGCTCCAAGCTGTTTACAGTCGATGGCAGCCCCAACTGTAGACTCTGTAGCCGCCGTCATGTGGAAATGTACTTGGGAATATAGTGTGCACAGAATATGGAATGTGCTGCTCACCTGTGGATAGTATAAAAAAATAAACATATGGGCCAAAAAACAAGACAAGCATGGCAATACGATCCCTTTTGCAATATTTCTTTGTTGATTCAACTATTGTTTTAGGGAAAGCTCTTTGACTGAAACAATGTATGCCGATGTGTCCTTCTTCAGTCTTTCCAATGAAGGTGAGGTTAACAAAATGATTTAAAGGTGCACTGAGGAATGTTCAATTTGTGTTCATTCTTGCACCCTCTTTGGACAAAAGCGGCAGTGTTTCTACTAGGCCAGCTGTTGATCCCGGGTGAGCGTATACCCATGGCAAAGGCATGAAGAAAAACTGTATAAAAAGATCATTCTTTGCACTGATAGTCTCGCTTGATGCTGTTACTTGTAATATATCATCACCGGAGGAAAGATGAGACTGTTTCAGAAATGTTTCAAAGTTCCTCCTAGCACCTTTTAATGTGAGGCGAATTGTTATATTCGATGCTGCTGTTCGACAGTTGAGGCCAGTGTTAAAAAAATCAATACGCATGGATGTTTTTAGACTTATTGGATTTGTATATAATCCTTGCATCAATGGGATATGGCATGCCTTAATTTTGTCAGGCATGTAATTTCCTAGATTTGCCGAAACAAATAGTTTCTCGCTTCATTTTCTCAAAGTACCGCACCGGAATACATATCACTACAGGGTGCAGCATTACATAGAAAATTGTAATAGTGTATTCAGTCCATAATTACCCTCTATTATGTTTTTAAATGTGTTTTCACATTGTTACAAACAAATAAAAAACAGCATATCAATCCAAAATCCATTAAGAATCTGGTGTGTAAAGGGAATTGGTGTTTTTCAGAACAGATTTAGTAGAAATGGAAAATTATATTCATAAGTATTTTTTAATGGTCTATAATCGTTTCAAATTTTTTATTTTTTTTCCCTCATAATGAGCATTTTAAACCTATATAGGAGTAGGGCACGCCGCCATGCTGCACGACCATGTTTCTACAGCATCTTTAAAACAAAAACTTCAAACCAAACATCCCTTACCCGTTGTAGTATATACAGTAGGTGTCCTGGGGAAATGCACCTGTTGGAAGATGAAGAACACATAGAATTAATAACTGTACATCTTCACCTCATCACTTGATATTGCAGAAAGACTTGAGGCAGTGGTAGAGGATGCCATCTTTAGCTTATTGTCCTGGAAGGCCTCTGTAAATTCTCTGAACGAGGACGAAAGCCTTGTACTGTGCTTGAAATCACTCCTACAAAAAGCCAGTAAGCAAACTTTTAGTCATCTTGTCAGGTGTTGATTACATAGTTGAGGTAACCCTAATTCACTTTCACCAGCCATCAGTAACCATATGTGTGTATTAAGTGTCATCAACATTCACTATTCAAAGCAGTTAATGGAATGATACAGAAACAGACAGCACAGATCCAGACCCAGACAGCAAAGAGGCAGATGTATTTTTTTTTAAATGAAGTGTTGGCATGCATGGCATCTCCTCCACAAATTAAATATGACATCAGCTTTCTGGCAAAAAAAAATCATGTTTTTTTTTTTTAGAAGTATGGTCATAAAACATTTGGACTTGTCATGGTAGGAAACCACTTTAGCTACAGCTCTGTTCTCTTTTAAGTGTCACGAGTTGTAACAGTGTGCCAGTGTGAAATCAAAAGGGGCTAAATATAATTCAGTCATCACAGATTCTATTATTTACACAGGTGCTTTTCCTGCCGTCTCGTGCCAAACTGTCCTCTGTGAAAGCAGCCTGTATTGTTATTGACTCAACACTAATACAGAATCATGGCAGTACCTTACTACACCATATGCCCGGATAGACAAATAATCCCGTGACTGCAGACCTACAGAAAACAACCATCATAAGGACAATCGCATAATCTTTAAAAATTGCGGTAACACTTTACAATAAGCGTACATTCATTCACTGATGGTTGATGCTTACTAAATTATATTAATGGTTAGTTAATGCATAGTCAATACTTATTAAGCATACACAAATGGTTATTGTTTAGTTGTTAACTGTTCATTAACGTTCGGTTAAAGACCATAAAACACTCTTTCTGCCTTTTCTCAGGCTAGGATGAACCAATTTCAATTTTTTTTGCACATTTATACTACATAGGATCTCAGAATTCAATACACCTTCATATTCCCACCGGTTAAGTAGGCCTTTAAGCATTAACCAAGAAGTTATTAATGCTTAGTTAATGTTTAGTTAATGCATTTTAAGCATTAACTTAGCATAAACCAACAGTTAATTCATGTACCCTAATTGTAAACCAACGTTGCAAAGACAAGTAAAGGCAATACACGGTTTGATCATCATCATTTATTACAAATTTGAATTTTTCAAACTCAATTGCGTAGAAAACAGAACTCAAATGTGAATTCCCGATGTGTGTGTCTACAGAATCTATCTTCTGTCTCGTTTCTTTATACGGTGACAGAAGCTGACAATGACACTGATCCTATATGGTGATGGCAACCGGCTTAACCGATGCCACTATGAATGTACGAATGGCGGGGGGGAAAAAATAATGTCAGTGGGTGAGATATGTGTCAAGTATGGTGACGTTAGTTGCTGTTGAATGAGGCGTTAGCTTGACATTGAGAGAGTGCAGCATGCCAGCGTACTGCATGCTGCTAACTGATAGATCGAGCACACACACACACACACACACACACACACACACACACACACACACACACACACACAACTCTTTTCCGTGGACTTACATCTACACAAACATGTACTGTTCGTGAACAAACTCGGCTGTACACATTCTGAACTCAGCACACATACACTGACTATGGCAGGTCCAGGCCCGTGGGATTTACTGTTTTTAAAGGTTGGACAGCGTAAATATAACCCCTTCCCATACCCTTATGCTTACAGTAGCTCACCTCAGATCAGCTACACACACACACACACACACACACACACACACACACACACACATGCACACACGCACATATACGCACGCACACACACAGAGTCCATGTAATGTCCACATACTGTCCCACTCCCGGGGATTTCCAATGTGGCTACAGCTGTGTGCCTGCTGGCGGTTGGCAGCAACAGACTCAACGGAGAGAGGAGAGACTACACTGTATGTAGGAAGATATGGAAAAGAAACAGATTGCAGTGAATGGCATGTTACCATGGAAAAGAGGACCTCACCATGAGAAAAGAGCCCTGATGTGCAACTCCCCCACACGACCGTGATATTTTCTTTTCTTTTCTTTTCTTGTTCTCTTCATTCTCCTCCAATGCCTCCAGCCTGGTTTTGAATGGGAGAGACTTATAATCACAAGGTGTGTTCGCCGAGGCAGAAAAGGCAACGATTGAATGGCGTGGCACAGCAGCACGCAAACTTCACCAGAATGCCAGCACAGGCATTAGCGTAGGTTACCTTATGGGGGCAACATTCAGGTCACCGGTTATGCAGATATAATGGAATATAATGTGGCAAGGCTCTCAAGTAGTCTGTATTGCTTTCATATATTTATTCCATTGTAGAAAAAACATGCTGCACATTCACAACATACGTTTGTGATTTGATGTGACATCTCAACAACAAATCTATTAGTGAATTTGACTTTACTAAGCCAAAATACCCAATACATGACATATCCTTTATCTAACATAAAGATTGAGGCTACTCCTACAGGTCCCATTTTAGACACTTGACACTATCTCATTCAGAAAACGCGAAGGCAAGAAGGTGGAGTGTATTGAGTGTAAGCTAGATAGCTACTGCCATAACCCCTAGCCCTTGTCTGAATTGCCCTGCACAAGCAGCTAGTTAGAAGCCGCAGCAATTGTGGGAGGTCGGCAAGGTTAAGATGGTATGGTCAGGGCAGGGGTGTCTGAAATGGTTGGGAGATCTATTACAGGTAAGAAAGGTATTTAAATGTTTCAACCCACCCAAACTGTATTTTTACTTATTTCTGGAAGGAGGGGGCTGTCTATCATGTTTTTTTGAGGGGGACCCATTTACCTATTCTAAATATTGAGCGGAACATATTAGCCTTGTTTAAGTTGGAGCCGTCTAGCTAAGACCTGCGCAATTATGACGCTCGTCTTGCTGAGCGCAAAGCATTATGGTTAGACTTTTTGTCCGACTTGCACCTGCGGCTGGCTGCGGCTCGGCTGCATGAGACTTTGAAGTCCCGCGGGATCAAGACGGACACAGACACTGGAGCAAGCCGCTGCAGTTTCTCCCCACGGGCTGCGGGAGCGAAATGTTCGATTGGGAAACGCCTTGCTGACAGGCGGAGCTGGGTGCTTATTGGGAGTTTAAACCCTGTGCCTTTGATTGCGTTTCCCCAATTGGTTACGCAAAAGTCTGACATCACCGCTCAAAATTAAATTACGATCCATTCTTTTTGATTTTAATTTATGTTTAATCATTAGGCCTATACTCCGCAGTGTATGCATTTAAGCAGAAATATGTTTATTCAGAGTTCAACCTCCACTGATCTGAACCCTTGACAGAGAAATAATATGGAAAGCAATAATTAGCATGCAGGTTTAACGCTGTTGTATAGATTTATTAAGTGAACACAAACTTGAGTCACATTAATTTGTGGTGAAGTGATATATTTATACCATTAAGATTAAATCATAGCCTTATTTCCAGTGATCTAAATGGTCTGGGAATTGTATATTACACATTATGATAAAGTTCCATCATAGCCATCTCTACAATAATAATAAGGGATCTTTTATTAGACCTTTAACTGTCTTTAGGCCGATCATATTCGTTATGTGAAGGGAGAAATACTAAACCTCCTTTATTTAGATTGTAAATCATTTTGTATCACTTAAAATTTTAAGTGATCACTTTGTATCACTTTTATCACTTAGGTTTTCTAGTAAAATAACAAGAAAGATAAAGATGTGTGGGGAATGGGGATATATCTTGTTTCTTGTTTTGAAAATGCTCCTCGCTTTTGAAGTGTGTACTCCTCTTTGTGTTTTGTTCTGCTTCTAATCGGTTGTGGCATGTGTAGCTCTTCTACGAATATGTTTCATAGGCCTTCAAAATAAAACTAGAAAACGAACAGCATCCACAACAAGGACGCCACTTCCGACGGCACATGCAAGTCGAGCCGACTCGGAGCTGTCCGGCTTCAGTCAGGCTTTTTCGTCACTCCCTCGACTGCACTACTCTCGTATACTTTCCAGATGAGCCGAAACTGGGGTCGAACGAGCCTAATGCCAACAGCTTTGCATGGGCCTGTGATTATGCAGAATGACGGATTTAATAGTGGAGTCAGCGATTGTTGAGTACACTTCTTGTAAAAATAGCTTTTGTCAAAATCAGTGAATACCTCCTCACAAGCCGCTACCTGCTCCTACTGTGTGTGCTAAAAAAAAAAAGATTCAGCCTAGGCTCCGTAAACTGTATTGGTGTTAGCTACGGTGGGCCTATTGGTGTTAGCTACGGTGGGCCTCTTTGCAGTACACAGTACACAGTACAGACAGGAAGCGTATCGTGAGGAGATTTTCACTGATTTTGACTAAAAGTGATTCCGACAACATGCGTTATCCAGAATCACTGACTCCACCTTCTAGCTAATGAATGATCACACACACACACTCACACACACACACACACACACACACACAAATAAACAGTGAATGAGTCTACCTGGGCGGGGAGGGGACTCTCAGCTCAAAGCTCTGTGCCCTTGTGCCTAGACCTGGGCCTGTCACTGTGTGTTTCTCTCCCTGGCCCACTGTAAACAGCCAACAACATTCAGGGTGTTGAGGTGGTGAAGAGAAAACTGTCCACCACTACCCATCTTGTCTTTTCAGAGCACTGACATGAAGGAGGAAAAAAAACAATACACTCTATTCTGTCCGGCCCAAAATTGAAACACAGCTGGAGTGGTCTCTGTGAAAGGGGGATATAAAGTATACTATATAGTCCTTGTTATTCAACCTGGTCTCACGGGCTGCTCTGAAATGAGGTTGAAAAGGGGCAAGACATTGAGATATTTTTCTGTTGTTGTTGTTTTTTTATTTCACTTGAAATTCAATATGATACATTAGTGTTTCCAAATGAAGCCCTGCGCAAAAATAAAAGATTATTAATTACTTGTTCATTACGGTTTGTGTGTGACACTATCAATCTGTTCTCAGCGCGGGCCTGCGCCCAAATGACTCAAATTACCTGTCACTTCTCAATATCAGCCCAGTCATCTACCGCGCTTTATTGCCTTCATTACCATTTTCACTGCCTAAATGGGTTATCCTCATGAGATCAGACATTATAACCCCCTAGACGTTGGCGAAATCAAAATGCTATAAAAGATACATGTCACTGCAATGTCTATCTGCGCCAGAAGTTGGGTAAATATCAAAGTAAAATGTCAGGGTCTGTATAAAAAAAACACGATACAAGGAACAAGAGATGCATTGTGGGAACAATGGGAGTGCAGCCATATCATCATCTCTATACCGAGGTTCATGTATATTTGATAGGGCCCTGCCTGGATGATGGCCTTGGATGTGTGGATGTGTATCAGCAAGGGCAATTTCTCTCTGGCACATACTGTAGCTCACATAAAATTAGATTTTCATCTCGGGCTCAGCCAAATCTAATATACAAGCCTTCTATTTACTCACAGTTGCAGCGCATCATAAGCCAATATGACCCTATATGGAGAGTTTTTTTTTCGCAGAGCAGGGCAAAATACAGTTAAATGAAAATGATTTGAGCAAAGTGTCGGGGACAGCCGCCGAAGCTTCATAGCAAAGGACTAGCTGGGAATCAAAGAGTTCCTCAATAAAGCTGACCAGAGCCTGTTGACATAAGATTTTAGTGTTTTTTTAAAGTGATAAAACTACACATGAATAAGGAAACATTTCTTACTTATAGATATCATCATAATACCGCCAGTTTATTACTTCAAAACAATAATTTTTTGTATTAGGCTAAATTATTTCAAAAATGTTTAAATAAGTATGCAAATTTGGCAATATCTCAAACATCTAGATGTTGGATGAAGCCAGAATAACTGATGATAGCTTTAGATGTTGAGATTTGTGGTTCAGAGTATTGAAAATAAATAACATTGAGATAACAAACATATAGTTGTATGGAAGAAATATAGAGACGCACAAACAGAAGGTTGACTCAAATAAATAAATACAAAAAGCTAAATAGCCAAAGTTCTCATAATTGACCAGTGCTTGAATAAAAACAATATTTTGGCCTGCTGTGTCTCGCCTTAAAGCTGGGGTATGTGATTTCTGATTGGTCAAAATTAACATGAGCGGTACACTTTGACCAATCAGAGCGAGGCAAAAAATTAAAAAAAATATAAAAATCTGATCCTCTGTTATTGGGACTGTCCATTAACTTTGGCACCGACGTTGTTGGTGTAGAGCGTGTCAGGGAGGGACCATAGGGGAGGGACCAAAGAGAACAAGTGGAGCGGTTGAGGTATTTGGATTCAAATCTCTAGCCCAACTGCAATTTTCTCCCCAAATTCTCCACCCCAGCTTTAATAGAAAAAAATAAATCTAATTGAATTATTGAATAGGTCTGACAAATTAACTTCGGGCAAAAAAGTTCAATTTCTAGGTAGACCTGAATCTGAACCCATACCAATTTTATTCAACCCAATTATATATGATAAAAATCATTTCAGGGCCTTTTTGTACCGAGGTTGAAAAAGACAGGGCATATTGGAGATGAAATGGTTTCGCATGAGTCACCCAATGTATTGAGAAAAAAGCCTGAGAGTCTCCCATCGCTATGAATGCAAAGTCAGAGTTAGCATGCGGAGTGGCGTTCTCTCCTAAGCAGAGAGCCTATGTGCCTGTCTTGAATACTCTAGGGACAAAAGCACCCTCAGAGGAATATGTTAAAGTTGCGTTTTATCCTCCCATGACCACCTTATACCCCCCCCCCCATTCCCCTCCTTTCTTTATCATTCTGACACAATGCGAAATAAATGTTGGCGGACCTGCTTCATCCAATATGTCTGTCTGTTTGTATTTGGCTAAGATGATATATAACTTTTCTAGTTTGTGGCGTGGATAAATGTTGTTGTTGTCAGCACACTCTTTGTTCGGAGCAGAGACAGAAAAAATGGCGGATCTCGGAATTGATGATCCCCACTTTTGGTTCACACATTTTTAATCTTCATTACTAGAGTCAACATCTCAGCAACTCAGTGTGTTTCCTTTCATCAAAATAGAAGCATTTGAAACGGATTGATTTAAATGACTTTTGCAGTAGATCGATTGGCCAAAGCCTAGGAATGCTGAGTTCACATATCCCGCCACCTAATAGCGCTTAAATTGTTGTTGAAGGATTTCTCAGTTGACTTGATTTGTTGGAGCCAATGCTGCATGCTGTTGTTGTTGCACAATGGTGGACATACGGCATGGACATATCATAACCCAATTTCCCTGGAATGTCCACTTACAGTAAGTGGTGGGCTATGATTGGCTAAAGACTCAGTAATTGACTCAATGGGAGTTTACAGTATGAGGCATTGGGAGGCAGACCTTGTGCTCTCCAGGGATGGGATGTTGTGTGACAGCGCTGCTATCATCTCAACCATGTTTTTCTTAGAAACACTGTATTTAGGCAGGACACGGCAGGCAAATAACATAGTATTTTGCTTCATAACATGTCTTCTCTCATGCTAGTATAAATAAAAAGTCCAACATATACATTTAGGTGTTTATTTGACAAAACCTTGTCTGTTTGCGTATATGTATATTTCTCCTATACAACCATGTTAAACATCCATTACCTCAACTTCTAAAGCACTTACATCCACTACACTTTCCACATTCATTCTTAGCACTATTCCGAAGGTTATTACCGAAGGATTTGTTCATATGTTGTCAATCTTCTGATCTAAGGTACATTTTCTTCTTAAAACATGCAGGAAATGCATGTTTAAGACCTGTACATAGTATTCTTTGAATGATAAAAATGATAAAAGAATGTTTCCAAAATATGTTCTCTTTAAACAGATTGTTTTTTTAATTAGTTAGATATTGTCAAATTTGCATATTTATTTAAACAATTCTGAAAAAATAGTGTGCAGAAAATAATTGTTTTAATGTAAAGTATAGGCCTAATCAACCGGCAAAGTTTAAAAAGTATACTATTCACCTACAGTGTCCAAGGCATTCAGACACACACACACACACACACACACACACACACACACACACACACACACACACACACACACACACACACACTCACACTCACTCAATAAATGCCTAAACACAGCAGCCAGCAGCTAATTCCACAGTCAGGTGCTGGGATCACGTTTCAGAGTGCCGTCCGAGGCCAGCGGCTTCTGTCTCGATCTTTAATGTGTGTCTGAGATGGAGGGGCATGAGGCGAGGAGGGCCCATGCATATCCATCCTATTTTGGTCCGCTTGTTTTGCATGGTGTGCCGCCTTGAATTAGAGTGAAGGCTTGTGGCTTTTTCTCTGGCTGCAGGGCTGACTGGCACAATGGGCAGAGCGGAGGAGCAAGTAAAGTGTCTGATGCTGTGCATGCGTGCGTGTGTGTGTGTGTGCGTGTGCATGTGTGTGTGAGAGGAACACACAGAGTGACATAGGCACAGCTAGTAGAATATGTTTACGCTGTTGGAAGCCCCCGCACCACGCCCCCTAGCCTGTCACGTTTCATGCCCGGTACAATAGTTAAATGGGCTCCGACGCCTCCGCCACTGCTGCTGGTGTAACCACTGACCCAAGAAGGCTTCTGCAACATGGGGGGGGGGGGGGGGGGGGTGGAACTATACTTTCTAATTGGAAAAGCATGACCATTTTCGAGTAGGGCACAAGGAATTACAGCACATCCAGGGGAGTATTATTTATTTCTTTATTTTTTATAATGTCTCCTCTGGTTCTGCTTCATTAATGGTGGTTTAGATTAAAAGAGTTGTTGACGTTCTTGGTCATAGGAAAAATGGGCTCTCTGCCTACGAGGTGCTGTGTTTGTGGTGCCTAATGAGCTTCCTGAATTATGTGTGTGTGTGTTTGTATGTGTGTGTGTTGGCGTGTGTGTATGTATGTGAGTGTGCGCACGTGTGTGTGCTTGTATGGTTGTGTGCTTGTGTGTGCATGTGCTTGTGTGTGTGTGTGGGTGGGTGGGCATGGCGCTCACAGCATTTAGGTGGGTGGTACTGGGTTGTATATTGTTGTCTGTATGCACGTTTAGAGCCGACTCAACGACCCATAAAGTAATAAACCCCAACTGGTCGCCCAATGTAACAGAATGCTGGGGCCCTTAACGTAATAACTTTTTTCCCATAACTTATTACATTACGGTAGCGAGAACAATATTTTTCTCGCTCCATAATGCAGGCCTAAGTTATTAGGTTATGGCATCAGCATTTTGTTACCATATGAACCAGTTATTACATCACCGGTTTTATTGCATTTTTTATTACCTTAAGGGTTGTTGGTACATTATGGGCTCTTAGACGGCATCTAATGTGCAGAGTAGGATTGGACTTTTTCTTGAGAAACAATTGATATAGCCCTGTGTATGTTGTAATGCTTGTACTGTATAAGCTATAATGCTCTGCTGTTGCTGGAAGACAGGGGAAAGGGCCAGGCTATAAGCAGTAGGCTTCCACCCACCTCCTGCCTCTTAGCCAGCACGCGCGTATCTATCTCAGTTTCACCTCCCCTTTACCCCTACAGCGCACAGCTAATTTGTTTTCTGCAAGACTTTTAGAGGCACTTTCTCTCTCTCTCTCTCCCCCTCCCTCTCTCTATCTCCTCCTCCTCTCTTTCTGTCACTCTTTCTTCCCCTCTTTGCTCTGAATCCCTCTGATTCCCCGCGGGTAGCGAGTATTCCCCTCCCCCCCCCCCCCCCCCCCCCCCCCTTTGCGATAATTTGTCACAACAGCCAGTGTGCCCTCTCTCCATACTCCATAGCTTTTTTTTCCTTGGCCCAAAAAACGAGGCCTCCGTCCCATCTGGCTGTCACAGGGAAGATGTCGCCAAGAATAGAAACTTCCACCACCCCCCACCCCTCTCCCATCCTTCCACATTACATGGCTGAATTGTCATATTAGGGTGTGACTTATCTCTTCTTTGACCCAACCCATAGCTAGACATATTCTAACATCTGAGTTTGTACTTATGGAGCTCCTTGTGCTGTTTGAAGTGGAGTGCAGCTCTTTGTCTTCGGGCTGTCACCGCATGTATAAAAATGAGCTAGCTGTGCTATACAAAGCAGATATAAGGTGTAAAACGTAGTGTGGTGTGTGCATATATATTTAGCAACAACGCTAGTCAGATGTTTGCATTGTTTGCAACAATTCTGCCAAAAAATCCCCCAGTGTTTCTCTGGGAGCTAAAGGCTCTAATCATTTTCCTCTCCGCGCACTGATCTAAAAATCTATTTGTGGACGCAGTAGGAGAGAAGAGAGAGAGAGGGAGGAAATCAGAAAACATCTTTAGCAACTTGTCCCGATCTAATGAGATTAGCAGAGCCGCTTACACAGTCATGACATGGAGATACACACAGATAACCCTGTAATAACTCATTATTCCTCCCCATTTCCACACACCGGCGCCTAGTCAAGGCTCACTGACAGCGTGTGTTGTTGTTGTTGTTGCACACACACACACACACACACACACACACACACACACGCACACACACACACACACACACATGCACACACACGCACGCACACACACACACACACACCCACACACCCACACACCCACACACACACACACACACACACACACACACACACACACACACACACACACACAGGAGCTATCGGGGCCAATCTAGGCACTGCAGCAGTGTGTGGTGGAGTGAGCTGGGTGAAAATAGCCCCGCCGAATGCCACAGCAGCACAATGAGAGCCAGCAATATAGAGAGAGAGAGGGACACGGAGATAGCATTCTCTGCTCCTCACAGGCTGCAGCATTAGTGACACATGCATGACTGCAAATGGAGAAAAGATTCACCATGCAGCCTCTCTGTTTTTTCTTCTCTGGGTCTGGCAGGGGAGAATGCCAAGGGGAGAGGAGGACAGAAATCAATTCAGTGTGTATGCCTGCATGCATGTGCTGTCATGAGAATGCACAGATAACATAACAAAATGTAAAAGCCAAATGAATAGGCAAGTACACTAAAGGGCAACTGCAGGGTTGGTGGTTCGATCCCCCATCTCCCTGCCACATGTCCAAGTGTCCCTGGGCAATACACTGAACCCTAAATTGATCATTTTTCTTCAATTCTCAATTCATAGATGTTTGGCGTAGACTTTCTGCAGTTGAAAACATCTTTATCAGACACCAGATGTCAGCTGAGGGAAAGGAGAGCCCATACTTTCACCCCGTAATCGCTGCCAGATCAAATGCACTTCCACACACTTTACCGGCAAATACGGCAAAGTACTTACAGTGGAGGAAATAAGTATTTTATCCCTCACCGATTTTGTGAGTTTGCCCACTTACAAAGAAAAGAGCGGTCTATAATTTGAAAGCTAGGTTTATTTTAACAGTGATAGACAGAATATCAAAAAGAAAATCCAGAAAATCACATAAAAAAAAAGATATAAATTATTTTGCATTTCATTGAGTTGAAATAAGTATTTGATCCCCTACCAACCATAAAGAATTCTGGCTCCCACTGATTAGTCCTCGTGCTTTAAAAAAGTATTCCTAATCTCAACTAGTTTCCTGTATAAAATACACCTGTCCACAGAGTCAATAAATCAAACTCAAACATCTCCATCATGGGCAAGACCAAAGAGCTGTCTAAAGACATCAGGGACAAGATTGTAGGCCTGCACGAGGCCGCAATAGACTATAAGACCATTGGCGAGAAGCTGGGTGAGAAGGAGACAACTGTTGGTGCGATTATTCAAAAATGAAAGAAACACAAAATGACCATCAATCTCCCTCGGTCTGGGGCTCCATGCAAGATCTCACCTTGTGGGGTATCAATGATCATGAGAAAGGTGAGGGATCAGCCCAGATCTACACAGGAGGAGCTTGTTTATGATCCCAAGGCAGCTGGGACCACAGTCACCAAGAATCAGTATTTCCTCCACTGTAAAAGCTTCCCTGACCTTCACTTAAGTGTCATAAAATGTTGTTTGCCACTTGCCAGTGAGTGGGTCTACATCCTTGTTTATGCTGTTCTGTATGGACACCACAACTGGATCAGAGAATAGGATTTTCAAATCAACATCAGTGTTGTTATCCTTAGTAAGAAGAACGCCGGATCTAATTTGCCGTATTAGATGATACAACACGGAAACAAAAGTTTATTGAGACAGTCACACGTTTTCAGTTTAATCCGCTTTACTGATATGACAACACGTACTAATCTGAAGGGCCCTCATGTAGGCAAATCCCAACCCACGCCAATTTATTTTCTGGGGTGAATTAAAGTTGGGAGAATTAGTCCACAATTATAACTGTTTTGGACTCAGGTGTGCGGGCATGCATTCTTTGTGATTAGCAGTATAGATTGATGAGTTGAGGGGAGGCCACACCCCCCCCCATCCCCTCCCGTTGTGCTGTGCGTGCAGACAGAGGAAGGGCCGGCGAGCGTGCGATGGCGACGCCTGGAGTGTGTGCTATTGACCGGTGGATGTCACGTCGTGATTAGTAGGAGATATCACACTCGGAGGGCTCCGATGCACATCGATCCAGGAGCCCTGGGTATACAGCCTGTCAATGGGGGTCATTTTATCTTCCCTCTCCTCTCCTCTCCTGCTATTTCCCATCCCCAATACTCTCCATCGCAAATACCTTCATTAGTCATGTACGCTTTACCTGTACTGAGAAAAAGTACAGTGGTACAGTATTCAAAATGCTCAAACGTTGTCCAGCATTTTGAATTCCATTGGTGCACTATGTAACTTATGGTGTGTCAGAGAAGTGATCATTTTGTAAGGTATATTTTCATACCTGAATAACCAACCTTTCCCCACAGGGAAATAGGATCCCTGGAACACTGTTTTAAGTTAGAAAGCTTTTCTGAAAAGTTACTCCTCCATTGTTGCTGTTTACAGCAGCAGGGCCCACAGTTTGCACTACAAACATAATCTAGTCTTAGGTTTGGTTCCAGGTGTCTCAAAAATGTGTAGAGTAAATATTTTTTGCAAAAAACTAACTGCAAGCTCTGCAAATGTAAACAAATCCCCTCCCCTGAAACTGCATAGTGCACCTTTCAGGGGACTCATTGTCCTTGTTTAACATTTTCTGCTTCAAAATAAAGAACACAAATGTCTTCCCTTTTTGGAAAAGTACCAACAAGTATTGAAGAATGGACATTTATATTGGTAGTGCTGGTCTAGAAACAAATATTTGGGTATCGTGACAACAGGATTCCTCTCCTCTCCCCTCTCTTCCTCTGTTCTACTTTCTCATCCCCTCCCTCTTCTATCTATCCATCCATCCATCCATCCATCCATCCATCCATCCATCCATCCATCCATCCATCCGCCCTGGTGGATCAAACTCTTTATCTGGCATAAGCCACAGCCTGCAGGCATGGCACACAGGCAGGAGCAGTAGACCAACAGCTTCAAACACCATTATATAGAGCTGGCATGAAGCATGTCTCACACTGATAGATGAAAACACACTGGCCCCCTTAAGACACCGCCTCTATATGGACGGGATTTAAAAAAAAACACGAGCAGGGCAGTCCTTATGTTTCAAAGCCCGCTGCTCTTCGCTTGAATATTGCTACAACACATCCCAGGATGTAAGACCAGACTTAAGTTTTATAGGGATTACGCAACTGTTCTCCTTTTGTGTTGTTGCCCTCCAAGCACAAGAAAATAGTATTTTTTTTTTGTGTGGAGGATGGTGCATTTTCTTTGGCAGCCATACTGTTAGTTCAGTTGTTATTAAATCAGTCCAGAAACATTTAAGGCAAAGTTATAACAGGAATAGCTGCAGACATAAGAGAGCAATAACAACAATTGTGCATGCAGCGAATCGGAAGTAACACATCCTAGTTGGGTCGGTAAATGTCATGTTGCATTTTTAATGTTTAGGCCAACAAGTAGTGCAAATAGCAGTGTCGCTTGGATCGCTGGAATGACGCACACACACACACCCACTAGTGAATCAAGGGAGTGTATTAAAGGAATAGTTCACAAATGTTCATTTATAGCTTTTTTGCCTCGCTCTCCGGCTCGAGAAAAGATGACATAAACCGTTCCTGTTACTGTGCGTGCATTTTTGATTTAGTAATAGGCAATGGTCGCTCATCCAGGTTAGCTTAGCTCAAACACTGGTAGTCAAAGGGAGCACAGGTCAAAAGATAAACTTAACCACATCACATTAATCTTGTGTGTGCTTGTCGGGACTTGTCTATTTACCACGATATGTTACGTTCTATTTTTATTATGCGTTATGTCATTTAAAAACTAAATAAATACTGGAAAGAAACCAGGAAGTGACTGTGATGGTCACGTATGTATTTGATTCTACTGCTTTTTTCCGGATTCGGTCAGCATTGTTCATTCTGAATGTCCATGAGTTTTTGATGATGGGCGGATATTTGAATAAATCAGAAAAAAAACAATGTAGGCTGCCCAGACCAATGGGAAATTATCCAGGGACTAATGCATGATCAGACCAAAAGGCACTTGTGTTTGAGTGGATGCAGCCCGCAGCACTGTAGGGCTGTAGCCATGGAGACAGCAGCTTTAACCCTCTGTTATGAAGTGGACAAGGATGTACAATTAGGCAAATATCCTAAGTAGTCATCTCCTCCCCCGGTCGGCTTTTAAAATACCAGAAGGGATTTAAAAAAAAAAAAGCATTGCCTATATCGTCATCATTTAGAAATAAAGAACATGGTGTATTCCTCAAGGCCAGACACTACAGGTGAACCGGGGAAAAGCCTTAACTTATAGATGTCCTCATGAAACTTTGCTTTTCTTTGAACTTAAAAAAAAATAAAAATTGTATGGCAGTTCTTTCAGAAATGTCTGAATAAATATGTGGCGATATCTAAGTAATTATGGGTACATTTGGATCTCTTTAATAAACCAAAAATCTATAGGTTGGATGAATCTGGATTATATATTTACAACATAACACATTTTTGGCATTTTTTTGAGAAGATAATGTATCATAAATCAGTCAATTAACAACATATGAACAAATCCTTTTGTAATTACCTTCAGTATAGTCCTAAAAATTAGTATGGAAAGTTTAGTTGATGCAGGTCTTTTAGAAGTTTTTTGTTTTGAAAAAACTTTGCCAATAGGCGTAAAGTATGATTATAAAGGAAAAATATACAGACGCAAACAGAAAAGATATAAATGTACATATATTCAACCGTTATTTTAACTAGTATGAAAGAAGACATGTTATAAAAGCAAAACAGCCTAAAAAAAATCTGAAAAATTGAACAGAGCTTGAAAAAATAAACTGTGTTTGCCTGCGGTGTCTCTCGCCCTTATATGAGATGAAAGTCCAAAAAAGCACCTAAGAATAAAACAGCACAGAACAAGATAAAGAAGAACCTGAGTGAAATGCAGAGAGAGAGAGAGAGAGGCAGAGCAACATTTATCGAGTGTGTCCAACTGAGTGCTCCTAGCCTTGAATATAGACAGAGAAAGTGTTTGTGGAGATTTGCTTATACAATGGAGAGATGGTGGAAGGTAGAGAGAGAGAGAGAGAGAGACAGGACTCGGAGGATTCAGGCTCGGCTGAACGCATGGGCTTATGTCTAATAATCAGCAGGGAGGGACTCAGCATGGTCCCCATACTGAAAGAGACACACACGGATAGACAGAGCACAGGACAGATTGAAGGGAAAGAGTGAAAAAAAGTGCAAGATCTAGCAGGAGCTGCTATGGAAGCGAGAGGGAAAAGAGACATGTCCCCTTGGCCACATTATTCGCTCTCTTGCGATTGGCTTTAATGTGTATGAGCAGAATTTTTGATAAGATTTTTGCTGCTTTACATATTTTTTTTCCAACCCCCCCCGCCCCACCATTAGCTCATAAAGGCAATGTGGAATGTAGTTAAGAAGAAAATGAATCGCTGACCTATTAAATATGACTGTGGGCCGATCCAAACTTTCAAGGTCACCTGGCGGGCATTACGTTAAAGGTGAAGTAGGCGATTCTGGAGAATGCTTGTAGTCAAAATCAGTGAATATCCCCGCACGATATGTTACCTGTCCATATTGTGTGCACGCTTTAAAAGAAAGAAGGTGTATATAAACAACCTAGGCTCTGTAAACGGGGTATGTAAACAATGGCGGCCCACTGTAGCTTGCAACCGGCCCGTTTACAGAGCATAGGCTGCGTATTGACACTGGATTTTTATCATGCGCACACACACACACACACACACAGTACGGACAGGTGAGTTTTGACAACAAACATTCTCCAGAATTGCTGACTCCACCTTTTAAGAAAATGAATTTGCCGACCTACAACATAACACTCGGCCAATCCAAACGTTCAAGGTCACCTGACAGACGTGACGGTTAACGCTGGTGTTGTCTTCCTTCTTCTTTTTTTTCTCTTTGATGACTTTGTTTGAGGTTGTGGTTGGTTCTTTTTTGTAGGATGATTCACTCTACAGTCACATTTATCTCCGGGCTCAGACTGATAAAACTCAAGCCCGCGACGCTCCAGTGACTTTGCCAGCTGTTCCAGATTACAAAGTATACAGTCATTCGATGGGCCCATCACCAACGGGAACATCCTCGTCCATTAACGCTCACACACACACATGCCCATGGTCGCCACGTAACGCATCAGCAGTGATCCAATGCCAAGCCGAGTCATGTTACTCTCTCTTTCTCTATTTTTTTTCTCTCTCTCTCTCTCTTATTCTTTCTTTCTCTCTCTTTCTTGTGCTCTCTCTCTCTCTCTCTCTCTGTCACGAGTGATGCAGCATTTGGCTCAATAATATCAACGTTCCATCCATATTGCTGTTGTCAAGACATAGCCCAGAGTTGTGTGTGTGTGTGTGTGTACTGGTACAACTATTTTCGTGAGAACCAATTTGAGGTTACATTTTTGGAAAGTGAAGACGTTTTGGCAGGTTCTCAGTTTGGGACAGAGGGTAAGAGGGTTAAGACTATGTTTTGAGTTTCAGGTTTGAATGAAAGTTATAGGTTAAGGTTAGTGTACGGGTACGGGTTAGGCATTTTGTTTTGATGGTGAGGGAAAGCGGCTAGGGAATGCATTATGTACAGTAAATGAATGTCCTCACAAGTATAGCCGTACAAACGTGCTTGCGTGCGTGCATCCGTGTGTCGGTTTGCTTGTGCGTGTGAGCATGTGTGTGAGTGTTTGAGCCTGCAGGTTTGTGTTCTAACCTATGCAGCAGTCAACATACCCCCAAGGTCAAGCTTTTTTCTTTTTTTTTAACTTATGTATTTATATCTATTCCTATCAGAAGTGAATTATCTGTGCGAGCCACTCCACTCCACTCCACCCATCCGGGGCTTGAACCGCGTTGGCCATTTAACGGGTGTCTAGTGAGGGGAGGTCGAGGTCAGCAAACCGCAGCGCACTAGGCGGCTGGCGAGCTACGCGGCAGCATTTTAGCAGAGGAGCGGAGTGAGTGATTACCTCGCGGCTACAGTCATAATTCAGCCTGACCTCAATCTGCCAGCAATACTGTGGTGTGATGGATCAGCTCACAGTTTGGGGTGTCAAAAAAACTAAAAAACAGGCACATCGTTTTAGGGTCTATCTGTTGCTTTAGCAGAGGGAAAACAGGCACAATAACTGTTGTTATGAATATATGGCCCACGTGTTGATGGTGTTGCATCATCACTGTCGTCGTCATCATCTCTTTCTGTTTAAAGCTACATTGCGTCATTTTTTCATATAGACGGATGTTGGTTACAACCGAGCCATTGCCAGATGAGTCGGCACAAAGTTGATTGAGCCGATCAGTTCCACAAAAATATCTCCTGTATTTCTCAGTATGGCAGCGATTTCAAACCGGTGTTGCCCCCTGACACTGGCGCTGGAGCTCAGAAAAATCCCATGAAGTACCCAATAAATGTTTCAGTTGTTGATTCTACTGCTAAGAAGAAACCTGGACGTACAGCAGAAGGAATACAATCCCATGTAGATACACCGACACAGTGTTGTTGTAATTACTAAGACTTCCTCATCGGGGCTACATAAGTTACACACTATGGCTTTAATTGCATTTACTAATCATGTTTGAGGAGAAATACCTTAACAATTTGCAACGATGGTTAATCATCCCATTGCTTTCTTCATTTTTATAATTTTTTTTTTAAACCTTTATTTATACAGGTATATCCCATTGAGTCCGAAGACTCTTTTGCAAGGGAGACCTGTTGCCATTTACACGTTACCATTCACACACACATTCATACACCGATAGCAGGCTAACTATCGACATTCACACATTCATGAGGCCTCCAGGGAACCGTTGTCGGCAGTAGTCCATGCAGGTTGTTATACTATGAGGGGTTAACGCATTGAGAGGTTGAGTGACCGTTCTGTCAGAGTCAATACGGAGGGGACGTCGGTGAAGACAAAACAACTGTCACCAATGGTTAACCCCCCCTTCGTCATGACGCCTGTCGTGTGTCTGGCTATTCATCATCTCAGTATCGTATCAATCAAAGTCTGCACACACACACACACACACACACAAAAAAAATAATGTGCATATACCTCCAGTCTCTACACCTCCCAGTGTGGATAATTAGTGGATTCCCTTAGCGGTGGATACATGAGCCCTGTGCGCTCTACTCTCTCTCTCTCTTCTCTCTCTTTGACCTTCCCTAGTGTGCTTCCCATATACCACAGTGGGGGCTCATCATCACCACACACACACACACACACTGCACCGATACATATTTATCGCTCAGGTTGACGGCTGGATTTATATACGTTTCTCGACAAACAATAGTTAAAGCCTCAGTCACTCTTCCTCTGCCTTTCATCAGCCAAAAGCAGGGGGAGATAAATCTAGTATAGTGTCAACCTGGCTGCAAGTCACCTCAGCAGTATACACTATGGGTTGGGCCATCTGTGGGGGATTTGGGTGGCACATAGAGATACGGTGGCCAAGCCTGTAGTTGCATTCAAGCCGCTCTCTTCAATTAGGGGGAAAGGGATGTGATATATACGTAGGCTTATGTCTGTCAAAAAATCAGCCTTGGCAATCGCAAGAGCCGCTCTGAGCTAAGGGGTAAACCATGTTCCTATAGCAACTTCTGATCAAAGACATTTAGAAAGTGGCTGTGGCACAGCTGGCAGATTTGGGATTCAAGACAGACTCCCTGCACCGTGACTGCACTGGGAAAAAAAAATGCGTCCTCCAAAACTAGATTAAAAACAGGCAAGTAAAATAAAAATCTTCCAATGGAACAGGTGAAGATTCTCTTAGTTAGATTTCTAGATATAAGGTGCAATATTTAAGCCTTTTCAAGGTAGAACCTTTAAATTAGCTGGGGAAAACTAATATCGGTATATTTTACTGGTATTAGGAAGCTGTATGTATCATACTAAACCTGTAATTCTCAAAAGCAGTGTTATCCCCCTCCCCCACCCTCCCCCCCGACTTGTCTATGTCATTCTCTTCATTTCAAGTGTAATTTTAATTATTTGAAGTTATGCATAAGTGGCACTGCTCAGGATTCAAGATAACACCTAGCCTACTTGAAATAAGAGTATCAAGTGATATTTTAGCTTTTTTTTAATGAGATCCTGTGTATGTTGAAGTTAGCTAGGAAGACTCATATTGAGCATTTTGCTACTTGTAATAGGAAGAGCTTTTGTCTCATAGTAAGCCAGCTTTGTAATCCTCACTTTCAGTTAAATCGTATTGAACTTATACTCAAGTCCCTATATCTCACTGAAATGCGTGTTACATGACTGGGTATTACATTAAGTGTCCTGGGATTCTTTGACTAGAAACAAGACCAATATACTTGGACAGATTTAGAATGTCGCTCTATATGCACAGCGCAGTCGTGAGTTGAGATGCAAAAAAAGGCAAGAGAGGCGATACCAGTAAAGAGCGAGTAGGGGAGGGAAAGAGGGGAGAAGAGGAGGAGAAGGGGAGGAATGGCAGGATTAAGCCCCAGCCAACCCCACCCCCCCATCCCCCACCCCCTGCCTCCAAGCGGCCATCTTTCATCTTGTGGCTTGCCCCCGTCTAATGCTTTCAAGTGGGTGAAACCCTGGACATCTGCTGCCGCTCCCCGGGACACGGCACATGTCATCAGCGTCCTGCAGCGACACACAACACACAGCACAGCTCCAAGGGCAGCGTCAGGGCAAGGCCACTGTAAGCTGATCATGATGGTCAGAGCCACATATACAGAAGAATGACATGCATGGTACTGTGGCAGGGAGGCAGGCATTCCTTTGCAGAGGTTCAAGGCGAGACAAAGCAGGCGAAAAACAAATAGTTTTTTCGAGCCCTGGTGAATTTTGAGATATTCTGTCTATTTTGCTTCCATAACAATATTCTGTCTAGTATAAATAGAAGGTCAACAATGTTAATTATTATTATTTATTTTTTTTTACTAAACGTAGTCTGTTTGTGTCTTTATATCTCTTCTTTACAACTGTCCTAATTTTTTTTTAATCAATCTTCAAAACCAAAAATATCAACTCCCAAAGCACTTCCGTCAACTCAACTTTCCATAATCATTCTTGACACTGTTCTGAAGGTTATTACAGATTATGATACATTTTATTTTTTACTCAACTCCAACATGTAGATTTTTGTTTTTTAAAGAAATGCAAAAGTATGCATAATCCATTAGATATAGCCACATTTGCCTTTGTATTTAAGCATTCCTGAAAGAATTATAATACAACTACATATTGTTTTAACATGAGCCGTCAACTGGCAAAGTCCCATGATGATATCTTCGATGTTAAAAATGTTTCACCCTATTCACCTTTAAAATCGTTGATGCGTTCATAACTAAAAATCGTTGGTTTACACTAGTAGACACACTACTGACTCACCACAGGAAACATTTCACAGCTCCCTCACCCACAGACACATTAATTCCGCTTTGAAACAAATAAATGTAAATAGCTTCTGTAAATAAACACTTCATCTTCGCCAAGAAGAAATAAGCACCCTGCCGCCTCTGATTAAGACTAGCAAAGTGATATATCTGGCACTTAAAGTCTTGCTGTTTATCTCATAAACACACAGAAGACTTTCAACGCAGCCCACCCACACTGCATGAAACTAACACATACTGAGCCTACATACATGCATGTGTCTCCGCTAGGCTTGAATATGGAATTGTCCATTTTTTTTTTATATATACAGTATCTCACAAAAGTGAGTACACCCCTCACATTTCTTCACATTTTTCTTTATATCTTTCCATGGGACAACACTGAATAAATGACACTTTGATACAATGTAAAGTAGTCAGTGTACAGCTTGTATAACAGTGTAAATTTACTGTCCCCTCAAAATAACTCGACACACAGCCATTAATGTCTAAACTGCTGGCAACAAAAGTGAGTACACCCCTTAGAAAAAATTTACAAATTGGGCCCAAAGTGTAAATATTTTGTGTGGCCACCATTATTTTCCAGCACTGCCGTAACCCTCTTGGGCATGTAGTTCACTAGAGCTTCACAGGTTGCAACTGGAACCTTCTTCCACCCATTTATGACAGCATCACAGAGCTGGTGGATATTAAAGACATTGCGCTCCTCCACCTTCCGTTTGAGGATGCCCCAAAGATGCTCAATAGGGTTTAGGTCTGGAGACATGCTTGGCCAGGCCATAACCTTTACCCTCAGCTTTTTTAGCAAGCCACTGGTCGTCTTGGAGGTGTGTTTGGGGTCGTTATCATGTTGCAATACCACCCTGCGGCCCGGTTTACGAAGGTTGAGTGCACATGGTCAGCGTCGTACACAGAGGTTGCCTTTGGAAAATAGACGTATGAGTGCTGCCAGCATTGCTGAAGGGCTTGAAGGGGTGGGGGGTCAACCTGTCAGTGCTCAGACCATACGCCGCACTCTGCATCATACTGGTCTGCATGGCTGTCATCCCAGAAGGAAGCCTATTCTAAAGATGATGCACAAGAAACCCCACAAAAAGTTTGCTGAAGACAAACAGACTACGGACATGGATTACTGCAACCATGTCCTGTGGTCTGATGAGACCAAAATACATTTATTTGGTTCAGATGGTGTTAAGAGTGTGGAGCGGCAACCAGGTGAGGAGTACAAAGACAAGTGTGTCTTGCCTAGAGTCAAGCATGGTGGTTGGAGTGTCATGGTCTGGGGCTGCATGAGTGCTGCCAGCACTGGGGATCTACAGTTCATTGAATTCTAACATGTACTGTGACATACTGAAGCAGAGCATGATCCCCTCCCTTCATAAACTGGGCCGCAGGGCAGTACTGCAACATGATAACGACCCCAAACACCCCTCCGAACGACCACTGGCTTGCTAAAGAAGCTGAGGGTAAAGGTTATGGACTGGTCAAGCATGTCTCCAGTCTTAAACCCTATTGAGCATCTTTGGGGCATCCTAAAATGGGAGATGGAGGAGCGCAAGGACTCTAATATCCACCAGCTCCTTGATGTCGTCATGAATGGGTAGAAGAGGGTTCCAGTTGCAACCTGTGAAGCTCTAGTGAACACCATGCCCAAGAGGGTTAAGGCAGTGCTGGAAAATGAGGATGGGAAAAAAAAATATTGACACTTTGGGCCCAATTTGGACATTTTTTCTTAGGGGTGTACTCACTTTTGTTGCCAGCAGTTTAGACATTAATGGCTGTGTATCGAGTTATTTTGAGGGGACAGTAAATTTACACTGTTATACAAGCTGTACACTGACTACTTGACATTGTATCAAAGTGTCATTTATTCAGTGTTGTCGCATGGAAAGATATAATGAAATATTTGAAGAAATCTTAGGGGTGTACTCACTTTTGTGAGATACTGTATATGCCACTTCTGGAGCAATATCATTCAGTTCAGCGGCATTCCTTTACTCCTTGAGCGATATAAAAGCAGCCCGGTCAAGTGTTATAGGAGCTACACTTTAGATTTTCTTCAGAGATTGGTAAAATACAGACCTTTTGGAGAAGCACATGATGAGTGGTGCTGTCAAGACAGAGAGGCGTTGGTGAGCATGTCATGTCACCCTCACACACTACTGTCTGTAAGGAGAATGTTTTCAGAGGGGGGGAGGGGGGGGACGCCATTCAATTATTTCTCAGGAAATTGTATTTGGTTATACGTGATCGCTTCCTTTTGCGATTTTGAAAAGTCATTTTGGGGATTTTTCTTCATACTGCACTGCTGCTGAAAATGTGATTTGGATTTAATCGTGTGAGATCGCCGCCCCCCCCCCATGGGTCTGTATTTGTTGACTCTTTTTGTCGCCCATTTCGGTTTATTACAGACAAGGGACCACAGTGTTCCATTCGGCTTGGTCTTCTTTCATTGTGCGATACTACCATAGGCAAAGATTTTGGGGTCGGTTGCAGGTGAATATGTCACAATCAATATTTAAATGTGTCCCCTTCAAGAAAATATAATAGGCAACCCCCTTTTTTCCAAAAAAAAGTTTAGATAAAAGAATGTTCAGGGGGTCAGAACATTTGTATGTCCTTCTTAGCTGTAACTATATAATTCCCCACCATTTTAAACACCCCTAAAGAGGACCTACCTTGCATATCATTTTCTATTGGAAGACACCTAGACCCCCGCTTAATGTGTTGCACCAATGTTGAAATGAATCCTACGCCTCTGTGCGCTACCATGTTGCTTTGTTTCACCAGGTGAATTAGTGCAGCTCCATTCCCTCTGCAAATGTAGCAAGTAGGAGTCTGCCTTTTTATAGCATTCCGCCCACAAACTCCTGTATAATTCAGTGATCTTTCAGTAAAAAAAAAAGACTTCACTCAAGGGATAACTGACTGAGGCAGACCTGTGTGTGTGTGTGTGTGTGTGTGTGTGTGTGTGTGTGTGTGTGTGTGTGTGTGTGTGTGTGCGTGTGTGTGTGTGTGTAATGACAGCAAAATCTATGTGTGTTCGCAGTGTTTGAGGTTCACCCAATTTAACCTACCTTGAAAAGTACATTAACATTGAGGAGGGCACATGCACCTACGCTCAACAAGAGACTCATACAAAAGAGGGAAGAGGAATTTATTTTTGGAGTGCTGTAGTCTTCTAGGTTTTTGTTGCCCGTTTGGATGATGCGTCCTCTATTTGCAACAAAGCCCAACAGAGCCATATTGGGAACATCTGCTCCTGACAAACAACACAGAGTTTATTACCAGGAGAAGCGGCATATAAAGATGGATGGAAGGAGACGAGATGACAGGCAGAGTGCTGATTCCCTCCTCTGTCTGCGAGAGCGGGGCCATCTGCACATTCATTATCACAGCTATGATTCCATTATTGCCCTCCGTGTGGCTACAAGGACTAGTTCTGTCTGTCCTTTGTTATGTTTCCTATCAGCTGTGTATAGCTGACAGTCAGCTCCCCCCCCCCCCCCCTCCTACCCCTTTCGATCATGCCAGCGACCAAATTAAAAACGATCACGTAGTAGAGCACATGACTGAATTGTCCTGGGTAATAATGACACACTAAACCAGAGATGGAATGTTACCAAGCACATTTACTCAAGAGCTGTTCTTAGGTACAAGTTTGAGTAGCTTGTAATTTACTTGAATCTTTTCTTTTCATTCTACTTTGTACTTCTACTCCAGTACAATTCAGTGGTTAAATATACTATCGCTAACAAAAAACCTGGCCGTATAGCAGAAGGTTTAGAAATCCATGCACGATCACCCAAGGCTTACCTCATGTAGTTGTGCCAACAGTGTTGTTTGAATTACTCAGAACTCTTCATGGGAGTGACAGACATTACACACTAAAGCTTTAATATGCTTTTGTACTTTTACTCAAGTGTTATTGTCAAAGCTGACTTGTAACAGAGTGTTTTCTCTAGTAATGTATCTTACCTCTTAAGTATTGTTTCCAGTTTTACTCGTTACAATGACATACACTAAACATTGTCCCATTGTCTCTTCTTCCCTTTCCTTTGTGCAGGTCTGTTCCACAGAGCCATCATCCAGAGCGGCTCGGCCCTCTCCAGCTGGGCGGTCAACTACCAGCCGGTCAAGTACACGCGTCTGCTGTCGGAGAAGGTTGGCTGTAACGTCCTGGACACTTTGGACATGGTGGACTGTCTACGGAAGAAGACCTTCAGGGAGCTGGTGGAGCAGGACATCCAACCGGCGCGCTACCACGTGGCCTTTGGACCTGTCATCGACGGTGACGTAATCCCAGACGACCCCGAGATCCTGATGGAGCAGGGCGAGTTCCTCAACTATGACATCATGCTGGGGGTCAACCAAGGGGAGGGGCTGCGCTTCGTGGAGAACGTGGTGGATTCTGAAGACGGGGTGTCCGGGAACGACTTTGACTTCTCCGTGTCCGACTTCGTGGACAGTCTGTACGGGTATCCAGAAGGCAAGGACACGCTGAGGGAGACCATTAAGTTCATGTACACGGACTGGGCGGACAGAGACAACCCGGAGACCAGGAGGAAGACCCTGGTGGCCCTCTTCACAGACCACCAGTGGGTGGAGCCTTCGGTGGTGACGGCCGACCTGCACGCCCGCTACGGATCTCCCACCTACTTCTACGCCTTCTACCACCACTGCCAGAGCCTGATGAAGCCGGCCTGGTCAGACGCGGCCCACGGGGACGAGGTGCCGTACGTTTTTGGGATCCCTATGATCGGCCCCACCGACCTCTTCCCCTGTAACTTCTCCAAGAACGACGTCATGCTCAGCGCCGTGGTCATGACCTACTGGACCAACTTTGCCAAGACTGGGTGAGTCAAATGAGCCCGTATTCGTTTTATTTGATCAGTGGAGGTGGAGTCAGCGTTTCTGGAAAATGCATGCTCGCTACATTGAGTGAGTTTGTCATAATTTGTGAATATCTCCTCACAATCCACTACCTGTCTGTACTGTGTGTGTGTGTGCTGAAAAAAAATCCATTGTTAAATGTTGCCTTTCCGGGGGACACCCACTATGTATTAATTGGTCCAATTTGTCCATTCTGTGCTTCCGTAGTAAGAGGGTGGTGCCCCGCTCCTATGTAGACATAAAAGGCTTATTATTAAGTTAAAAATCAAACCCTCTTATTATCAAGCAATGATGTACTAATTACCCTTTGAATATTATATTCAATATGCAACTCTGTTCTGAAAAAGGTCAATTCCCTGTACACACAGAACCTTTAAACGTTTTCTTTTAGCTTGGCAGTGTTAATACCTTCTGTGGTTGTTTCATCTGATATCGATTATAACCTTGATTTGAGGTCAACCCGTTGCATTATTCTGGGGCTTTAAGGCGGTTAAATGCTAACTGGAGCTGGGGGGGGGGAATGGACTGGCTGCAGTGGTGGTTGAAAACCAGTCGATTTGGTTAAAAACAATTGACTTACACACAACCGCTATCACCAGTTTATTTTGCATTAGCTGTGTTTTCTTTCTCTTAGCTCCATACAGTTAGCACTCTCTCCTGAGTATTTAAATATGTCCGTCATACAGTCCTTAAAGTGTAAACACAACCGTAATGTAGTCGCCCAACACAGAGCAACACGTCATCATTAGCAGATTGCTTCAAAAAGTGAATTTACCAGTAAGCGAATTGAAAAATGTAGTTATGCTGTAGTTAAGCATGAATGAAATGTATATCATACATTTTCAGACAATTCAATACTGGTAGACAGCAGTACATGATTTTTTTCGATATTTTGATTCTCATCAATCAGGAACCAATTAGCACCAATTTATATGTAAGACAATTTCTACAATCCTAACTTTGATCAAACTGGGTCTGTTTCGTGGTCTAATAATAGAATCAACACAACACACCAACACATATTACTTAATTGTTCTTTTAAATGATCCAAACAACAGCACTTGCACATTAGTAAAACCAGTGATCACACAATTATACTGTTGCTATGAATAGAAAGTCACTCCGAGAAATCCATTCTCAGTCATGTGAAAAAAAGGGATGTGTGTGCTACAGAAAAGAGGCAGCAGGGAGAAGGGGAAGCTCTACAATGGATGGTACAGGGAAGGAATGGCATTTTTCAACAAAGACATTTTTTTTTTCAGGAGGTGTTTTTTTTTGGCCAGGACTTCCTGAGTCCCGGTCGGAAAAAAAAACCCTGAGACATATCGAATCTGAGGAAGATTAAACGTTCCTGCAGAAAGTGTGCTGTGCTTTTTTGTGCTTGGCTGACCGTTTGGGGTTGTGTGTATGGCCGTCTGCCTTTCTGTATACTCTTGTGTACGTGTGTGTGTGTGTGTGTGTGTGTGTGTGTTTGTTTTGCGTGTAGGTGCACGTACTTGTGTGTGTGAGTTTGTGTGTGTGTGTGTGGGGGGCTTGGGTGTACTATCTTTGCCCTATTACAGCGAGGCCCCAAAAGACACAGAGACTTATCAGGGCGACATATCAAACTCTTGCCCTCGGCGGTATCGATTCCCTGGGCGCGGACCGAGTCGATCACTCGTGCCCTGGGTGACTCCTGTCCCCACAAACGCTCAATTTTACCCCCCCCCCCCCCCCCTCACCCATCAAGAAAAGCCTTCCCCATTTTGTATGACTACTAGTAATCATTTCTAACAAGTGAAATTTCATTTGACAATCCCCGTTACCCAGAGAGATATTGATCCCATCCTGAAACGGGCACGCGGTCTAAAATCTTGTTGTGTTTTCTTTTTATCTGTCTCTATATCACCGGGGCTGTCCAATCAAGTGGCATTTTACATCCAGTCGTCTGGCTGATAGGCCCTGGGCCATGTGCCGCCGCCGGCTACGCTAGGTCCTTGAGCCGCTAATGGCAGACAGTAGTGCAGATGGAGTGATTTGGGCTGTGTTTGGCTCCTGGAGGGGGAAAGCACTGAGGTCCATCAGTGATGCTCGGACCAAACAGCTGTCTCCTGTCTGCCTGGCAGCCATCTTGTGTCAACACATCCAAGAGCTGCAATATGTAGATACAGATGGAATGTCTCGCTTTCAAGAACATGATCTGCTGTTATGAGAAGATGAGATGCGTTTGAAATTGATGAGAAAAAGTTTTTAGGCCTTAGGGGTAAAAATGTGCTGTGCTCATGAATTATCCTTAAAGAGACAGCGAGGCACTTTTAATTGTTTAAGAAACAGTCACATTTTTCCTGTGATGATTATAAATTGCCTCTGACAGCAAAACAAGACCATCAGTGAAAAGAATGCTATTTTTATACAATTATTGTTAATGCCTCTTCTCGGGTCTGAATACCCGCCAAACAGGACAAAATTATTTCCGGCAGGCTGATGAGAATAGCCTATGTGTGTGAACGGTACTAAATCAATGTTTTACTTTTCTTCACCATCGTCATATTATCTTACATATACTGTCAATACATAACCTTATTGCGATGCATCCTGCCATCTCTCTTTCAATCGCTTCCTAAACGAATGCACACACCACCGGCACGCGCTAGCAAAGATGTTTAAGGACAGCAGGGCGCAGGTTTCGTAGCCACTTTAAGGTAAAACTGTGCGGTGCTTATGTACTGAATCACTCACTCAACTGGATATTGCAATGTCAATGAAATTAATTCAGATGGATGATGACAGGCTGCTCTTGTTACCTCCAACCATTCACATTCAACACAGTGCCATGAGCACTAAGCCCGCTGTAACTCTAACCTGGCCTTCAACCTGGAAAACGGCATAAGTGGAAACCACAAATTGCGCTTTTACTGCTGACCCCATGACAGTTTTGTATATTTCCAGGTCGCTGATTGATCGAGACTTGAAGCACAGTTGGACAGTAAACTGGTCCTAGATCCTCTGCTCGCCATGTTATATGGGTAATATCGGCCCTATGCTGTGTCGCTTTGGCATAACTCCACACTGGGGGGGGGATTACATGCAGACCACACAATTAGGCACTCGGATGGTAAAAAAAAAAAGCCTGCGATTAGATGCCAGGATAATAAAAAAATAAAAAAATAAAGCTACTGCTCCGAAGTGTCATTTTTACCCCAGCCCCCAAGTAAGGGACTCTACCATTAATACCTCATGCGGGGAGGGGGGGGGGGAATAGTGTTGCATGTGGCCGACCAGGGGGGGGGGAATAGTGGAGCATGTGAGATTTTTACCATCGATTCTGAAGTTCATCCTCCTCATTTAGAGCACACTAGGGGATATAGATCTCTCTCTCCTCCGACACCACACACCAGCCCAGTCTGGCTCCAGAGGACATCCTTTTAATTAAGCCACAGTTGAATTCCCCTTTGGCCCCGTCAGACAGCCGCGTCCTCTCTCCTCTCTATATCAGTAAAACTAGCCCTGGCCCTCGCTCCCCTCCAGATGTTAGTGATGAACTGACCCAGATTTGCACTTCCTTCCCGGCCCTCCTCTCTCTCTCTCTCTCTCTCTCTCTCTCTCTCTCTCTCTCTCTCTCTCTCTCTCACCCTCTCGCTCTCTCGTCCTCTCTCTCTGTCATCCTCTCTCTCTCTCACCCTCACCCTCTCTTTCTAAATCGGTTGTGGAAACGTGTGTGACACCATGTCGAGACACTTGGGCCACATGTCAACATAGTGTATCATTGCCGCGTTCCCACGCCAAAGCTTTTCCCTGTCCCTGGCTCTCATGTGTCATCTTTACGGGGCAAATCCCTGCCCATGTGCTTTTTCTTTTTTTCGTCCTTTCCATCAGTGTCAGTGAAGCATAAAAGCATAGAGAGGGCATGCTGTCAAATCTTCTTATTGTGTGTGTGTGTGTGTGTGTGTGTGTGTGTGTGTGTGTGTGTGTGTGTGTGTGTGTGTGTGTGCGTGCGCATGGGTGCGTTTACACTGTGTTCCCGGTGAGTTTTACTGGATTTACTACTCAGCTCACAGTTTATTTTCTGGTTGAAACATTGTTTTTGAGTGTGGTCAGGGCAAACATCATCACTGTACTTTATTGCTATGACAACAACTTCTTCTGAACAGTTATTATCCAAAACTTTTTTGTCCACATGCTGTGACCTTTTTTTTCACCTTGTCACTACACATATGCAAACACAGCAATGCCTCCATTATAGCCTACACAAAACCCTTTGGCAGAAGACTTCAGAAAAAGATGAGAATGATGAAAAGCCCCGAAAAGATCAATCATTCTATATCATTAGTGCTATAAATATATATTGGTCCATCTTCCAGCTTTTTTTATGAAAAACAATCCCTGCTGGCTGGTGCTCATTTTCCCCTGTTCTGCGTGTGAACTGTGCCGCATGCTGCGCAGAGGCCTCGCTAGGTAGTTGAAGAGCACAGCGCTGTCATGTGTTGAATTTCTTCCAATCCCCCTCCCCCCCAAAGAAAAAAACACACAGACCTCTAGCTCATTATTCTGCACCAAAAAAAAAGAAAACGTCTACACACATTTTCACATTCCATGAGCTAAAATATTCACTATTGATTCCTTTTGTCTTTTAGTGACAATGGCCGCCACCCAAAACCAAATGTACGTGGAAGTAACTATACAGTGTGTGTCTATAGTGCCGTTTTAACAGCCGGCACTTTGATTAATACAGCCCCCCCGTTTGTTGATGTTTTCCTCCTCCTCTTCCCCGCTCGTCAATCGAAAAACATGGGCTCTCCTCCTCTGAGGAGTTAACAACGCCGCGTGAAGGCATCCTCTGTTTCCGTTTCTTCCCGTGTGACCTCATTGACGCAATACCTCAGCCTGTTTCAACCCCAGCTGTCTAGTAGTTACATCACTCGCCACCTCTTACCCACAATTCCTTGTACTTTCTTCCGGGATAATCCCATGTTCCTTTCAGCTTCCTTATAGTTCGGTGGGGGCCAATTCGACCTGTACGCCTATACAAGGAGTTTGTGAATGCGTTGTGATTGTGAAAGCAACATCCGAGCAGCCACCCCTACCTACTCCATTAAACAGGCACTCACTTGATGGGGAGATTTGTAGCCAATATCCTGATTTGCATTAGAGAAGGTATAAGGAAGTGGTGTGGCTCGTTAAGGGGGAGCCTGGATGCAATTGATTTGGTGGTGCCCCATGCTGTGGGCTGAATGTAATGAGAGGAGGATGGATGGAGGGAGGGGGGGGGGGAGAAGGGAGTAGATCTGCAATGCCTACATACAGGTCGTTAGTTTAAAGCAGGGGTTAAATTGTGTGAATATTCAGGTTGAGGCAACATTGTTTTTTCAAGCACTGGTCAATTTAGAGTTGTTTGTCAATCTAGCTTCATTAACATGTCTTCTTTCATTATAGTAACCTATAAATCAGAGGCCTATATGTACCTGTAGGTGTTTATCGCATACTTCTGTTAGTGTCTGTGTCTGTATATCTCTCCTTTACTACCATATTTAACGGCCATTATCTCAACATTAGTTTTTTCCAATACTCTGAAAAATCTGACCTTCTAAAGCACTTACATCAACTCCATAATCATTCTTAACACTATTCTGAAGGGCATGACAAGGATTTGTTCATACGTTTTATATTCTCTGATTTATGATTAATTTAACATAGTATTTTCTTGTTTTGTAAATGAAAAAATCTGCTAAGAAAAAACTTGGGACTCTAGGTTGTAAAAATGTTAGAAAGATTTTAATTCTAGCTTTATTCAACTTTCTACTTTTTTAGTTTTTTTAGATAGATATGGCCAAATGTACATATTTATTAAAAAAAATCTGGGAAGAAAATGATCGCCTTAATGTTAATAACCAACTGGCACAAGTTTCACGATGACATCTACGATTTAAAAATGTTAACCCTATTAACCTGCAGTGTCTCACCGTTGTCACCCAACAATTGCAAATTCATCGTGTTAGAAACCTCCCAAGAGGTAGAAAGTGAACATATAGGGAAGGTGTGTGTGTGTGTGTGTGTGTGTGTGTGTGTGTGTGTGTGTGTGTGTGTGTGTGTGTGTGTGTGTGTGTGTGTGTGTGTGTGTGTGTGTGTGTGTGTGTGTGTGTGTGTGTGTGTGTGTGTGTGTGTGTGTGTGTGTGTGTGTGTGTGTGTCGCTGTTGGTGTTATGCTTGCTGCCACTCATCCAATCAAACAAATCAATAGTGTCCATAATAAGGAGTGGTCCGAGAGCGGTGTCCTCCAACACTCCTGCACGCCCCAAAGTCACACAGTGCCTCGCCCCCCCCCCCCCCCTGCATCACTTAGCCCCGCCGAGCTGAAAGGCTGCCATTAGATATGAACCACGCGTCACTCAGCCCTTCTGCCCCACCGTGAGATCCACATCAAGGGTAAAAGAGCATAGCATACAGCCTGATCATTTTGCCAAGGCAGAAAAAAATAAAAATAAATGAATAAGATTGAGTGTGTTTATTAAGAAATGTAACGCAGAAAGAATGCTTGGAGAATGTGTCCTTCTGTTGGGAGTTTTTTAATTTACAATTAGCCGCTTACTTTGTGCTACCTGGGTTAGGTAGATAAACAACTGCAGGGGACGAATTTGTAACGGTGGAAATAATAACTTTTTATAAAAAAAGGGAAAAAAAAATAACAGGTTTATCTTTGCATATTCTAGCAGCTTAACAAAATGAGCATCAGTGCCAGTGAATTAATGCGCCATCCTTGTTTTTTTTTTTAAATATATATATATGGAGTGAGTATACTCCAGCTCAGGATCCAAGAGAGCAAGAAGAGAGCGAAGTGAAAATAGATTCTTGTCTTGCGCCTCAGGGCAACCTGAACGTGTCTTTTCACATTTGGTGATGGCTAGGTTTTCTATGATCGTTCAAGCGCTTCAAATTACATCAGGATGAAAAGGGGAAGGATGGAGGTGTATGTGAGAAATGGAAAGAGGAGGGGGAAAGAAAAGAAAAAGAAAATGATATTCATTCTCGGCCCCCTTATCTACCTTTTACATCGCGGCCTGCGGGGATAGGGCTCGGAATAGGTAATGAGCTCAAGAGTACAACCCGCTCTGCCGCGTGTGTGTGTGTGTGTGTGTGTGTGTGTGTGTGTGTGTGTGTGTGCGTGTGTGTGTGTGTGTGTGTGTGTGTGTGTGTGTGTGTGTGTGTGTGTGTGTGTGTGTGTGTGTGTGTGTGTGTGTGTGTGTGTGTGTGTGTGTGTGTGTGTGTAGAGAGAGGTGGGGGAGTCAGTCATGTCTGCTGCATCACATAGGAGACTTACACTTACAAGAGGCTTTGTCTTTCATCAGCCCCAGAAAGGCTCGTCAACATCGCTACACACACACACACACACATACACAGTACGTACCGCTTTGAGGAAATGTGATGTTGCGTTCAAGTGTTGTACTTGTAGTGTGTGTGTGGCCCCTACAGTCCACTCCATTGTCATGATTTGTCGACAAACACACACACACAGATACACACGGTGACAGACATGAGATGAAGCACATACATACACACAAACACAACACACAAATACACAATGTGACAGACAGTAGATGGAGCGCACACACCCACAAACATACATACACACAGCCACACACAGACACACACATGCACACACACACACAGCCACACATACACATGACTCCCAGTCAATCACAGATACAAACATGGAAGCACTAAAACACGCATGGCTGGCCAAGGTGAGCGTAGGGTCAACAGGTCGACATATGGGGGGGGGGTTAGGGGTTGGGTGGGAAGGGGGCGAGGGGTAGTGAGGAGGAGATGAAGGCAATGGTTTATGGTGCCAGAACCATATGAACACATCAGAGGAAAATCTGAGAGGCCATTAAAACGCCCGCTTTTATGGGTGTAATAATCCCTCTCCTCTGCTCTGGGAGTCCAGCCACCACAAGTCCAATGACCATCCAGATTAAGTAGGGAGGGCCTGACAGGCTATCAGTTAATGCAGGGGGGGTGGTTGTGAGTACCCAACAGCCCCACAAACATCACACCATGCCAGGGTTGTTCACGCCACAAGTCATGACAAGGCGTTTGCCATGGAGTACACAGCCAGCTCGGAGGAAGTGTTGGGACAACTATACACGCCGTTCCAGCGTTTTATCCCCGGACTGTAATGCTATTTGAATGTGACACGCTACGTTGACCCAAGAGGGTTTTGAGTGCGGACTGTCAGATTTAATTTGAGGCTACATTCAGGCACATCTATTTAACAGACGAAGGAAATATATACAGTGTATATAGACGTTTTTCTGACAGGTAAAGATAGTGTTCGATGAGTGTTGTCATTTCTTATCTCCTAATGAAAAAATATCCTTACTTCACTTCACAAGACTCTGCAGACTGTCGACAAATCTTTACGTCAAGTTCTTCTCTTCCGACTCTTTAATTCTATTTTGGGGTTTGTCTGCAGCAGTTTCGGAGGATTCAGCTTTTTCTGACTTCATAGTGGTGAGAGACAGACATTGTTTCATATGCAAACTTATAAAAAGCACAGAGCCAAAACAAGTTCCACACACTCTTGGAGATCACTGTAGAGATTAACGCACAGCATAGGGGGAATAACTTCTTCTTTTCTTTTTTTTCTATCATTTTCAATGGGTGAGAAAAATAATGTTTCTTTAAGCTTGTTATTTTTCTATAGTTTCAGGGACTGCGAAGTCGAATCAAAAATCGAATACCGGGCTGTGATGTCACAGAAAGAGAAATGTAGGGTTAGACAGTGAGACCATAAAACACTCTTTCTGCCTTTTCTCAGGCTAGGATGATCCGATTTAAAAAAAAATTGCACACTTATACTTCATAGGATCTCCGAGTTCAATACACCTTCATATTCCAACCGGTGAAGTAGGCCTTTAAGTGTATTTGTCCTTGTATGTATAGAAATGTATAAGGAGGAAAACATCATAATACATATAATAATACATCTGTAAGACTTACAACAAAAAACTGCATATCATTACCTTCACTCTAGCAGTACTCATTGTGAGGCTATTGCACTGGATGGTATTATACAGTTGATCCACCTTCAGCTATGCTAGTTACAGCACTATTCAACTATCATGTTCAGATGGCTAACACAGCAGCACACAGCACTCTGGGTAACATTATAAAGTCAAGTCACACACACACACAGCACACCAGTACACCCGCCCCAGTACAAATAGAGCAGTGTATAACCTAGTAGCCCCTCATCACATTGAACCACACAGACAGACTAGAGCTAGCAGTGACACACACACACACACACACACACACACACACACACACACACACACACACACACACACACACACACACACACACACACACACACACATATTGACTCCACAGCTCAGGGCAGCACTTCAAAGCCAGCCAGCACGCAACAAAAAGCCCTCGAAAGTTGAGCAGCAGTTGGTAGGAATCGTTCAAAGGAATGTATAGCCTGTTTACTATTGACTCAACAATTACCCAAGCATATGTGTGTGTAATGAGATAAGGCAGCCAGTTGTTCTCTAATGCGGCAAATCAAATTAACTAAAGATGCCACATTGATTTCTTTGTGTTCCCTAAATTATTCATCTTCACTTTGCAGTCAACCAGCCAGCCTGGCACCAAAGAAGAGCCTTTCTTTTTATGTAACTCCTTTCTTACACTGTTGCTCCCTTTGCACCACACACACACACAACATTGATTGTTTGGGTTGAAATCCATACAAGTATCTATTCAAAGTATATATTTTTTGTATGTATTATTCCATGACAATTCAGTCAATTGACCCTCCTGAAAGAGAGAGCATTTGCACTGTTACAGAGGCAACCGGGATGCCCATTAACTCAGATTGCCCTGAACAATTGTTGCCATGTTGCGTGAATGTATCTATGCGTGTGTGTGTGTGTGAGAAGAGATGGGTAGCTGGGGGAGAGAGAGAACAATTGTGTGTGACAGCAAGCACACACACACCACCTGCATTGGGAATTCACAGAGCATGCTAAAGCTTTGCAGGCGACCGCGTCTCAGGCTGCCTCCATTGACATGCTGTTGCCTTGCATGTTGAGCGAAGGGGGAAATCAATATGACCTTAGCACCACCGCCCACTCCTTTGAAACTTAATTACTGATATTCGGCTACAAAGTCATCATAGTGTGGCCTGTCAATATTCATCGGGGATCATTACGGGCCTAATACAAGGGGTTATTTACGGGGGCTGACACCCGGCTAGGGATTAAGCTGCCGCCATCTCAATTTGCTTTACCCGCCAACACACACTCACACACACACACACACACACATACACACACAAACACACTATATCTCTCTCTGTCTCTCTCACTCTCACTCTCTATCTCTCTCTCTTTCTCTCTCTCACTCACCTCTCCCATCTCTCCCAGAAGCACTGACCTGAAAAAGAAAAATTGACAACATAGAAACGAACAGGAGGATGGACAGGATGCGGGATGAATTCTTCCTGGCATGGCTTTAAAAAAAATTCCCTTGGTCGTGTTTGAACATCCCCCCCCCCCCCCCAAAAAAAATAAAAAATAAAAACTGTAGCCACTATTTCCCCTAAATTTGAACTTTCCTTGCAACCACTGACATCGCAATCACACCCACAAAGGGGACATTCCATGGCATTTACAGAAATGTCACGCAAGAGTCCTCGATCTCTTTGCAACAACACGGTTCTAACTTCTCTGCTCCTATAGACCTCAGTGATTGTGCCTTCAAGGCCACGGTGCTATTCTCCAGCAGAAAAAGTCATTTCATCAGTACAAAAAAAAGCAATGGCAGGAGCTGCTCCCACTCCTGACATTGTACAAGGCAACAAGGAGCTCTTGTGATTGTCGCAGATTGCTATATGTTAATTATTTCAATAAATCAATAGCTTCACTGTAATTGAAATGGTGGGCCATCACCCTCTGTTGAGACAACGTATGAAGCTGAAAAGTGGAACAGTGACCTCTGTAGATCAATAGAGGTACTGCATACAGAAACAAATCTTTCATTCTCTCTCTCTCTCTCTCTCTCTCTCTCTGTATCACACACTTTCCTTTTGTCTCTTGCTTTCGGCCTCACCAACACACAGACAGCCTTATATCCAAGCACAAGACAAAAAAACACACACATCATTGTACTTCCATCTCTGTGAGGACACTGGTGTATTCCCCAGCCCCTTACCCTCACCTTAGACATCAGAACTAAAAGCCTAACCCCCACCCTTACACTAACCATAACCTAAACTTTATTCTAACCTGAACCTTAAAACCAAGTCTTAACCCACAAGATGGCCTTTGAAGAAGTGAGGACCAGGCAAAATGTCCTCACTTTGCGCATATGTCCTTACTCCGGTGAAAAGGTTAAATCGGTCCTGAAAAAGATGCCTGTACAAGAACACACACACACACACACAAACCGGCATGTGGCCGTGCAGTTTCCTCTTAGTGTCTTGATTAATATGGTCCACTTTAGATCAGTACACCGAATGCCAACGCACACTGTGCTGCCTTCCCCAAGCAATTAGCGGAGGGGGCAGCGCCGGCGTTTGGATTATCAACAGCAAGATGCCTCCTGACGCGAGCCCTAAAGCCTGCTGACTTATTCATATGTGTTTACTCTAAAAGCCTCTGCCCTGGTGTGTTGTGGGTGGGCTGCATCCGAACTGAATTAAGGACAACATCTGTGGAGAGAGGAGAAGGGAGGGAGGGGGAGGGGTGGGGGGTCAAGGGAGGTTGAGACAAACAGCATGCCCACAGAGATCTGGCCAAAGGAGATGGACAGTGTTCTGCTTAATGGGGATCTTGTGGTCAAAACATAAAAATATAAGCAGATTTAGGAGAAAAAATGTGGAATGTAAAAAAGGGTTAGGTTGCCACAGCTATAGAAAACATAATACGGACCACACCATGCACACCTGGATCCATTATTGACTGCAGTCTGTTGGTTGGTGTTGTGGGTTTTTGCCTTCACTGTTGTGGGTTTCGCCTATGCAATATTTATTGTAAATTCTCCAGTGGTGGCTAGAACCGCCTTTCTTGCCAAAATAAAAGGTGTGACTGATACTGATATATTTTCTTTTCTGTGTTTTATTATGTGCTTCCTCTTCCCCCACATGAATGTGAGAGCGTTAATAATTAAAGGTGGAGTCTGCGTTGATGTTTTCAAAGTACCTTTTTTTTTAAATCAGTGAACATCTCCTCACGATCCGCCACCTGTACATGTGCGGAGATACTCACTGATTTTAACAAAAGGTGATTTTGTAAACAAACATTGTCCAGAATCATTGACTGCACCTTTACTGTTGGTTTGCTGTTGTTTGTTTCGCCATGCAAGATTAATCATAAATTCTGCAGTGGTGGCTAAACCCCCTTTCTTGCCAAAAAAGTGGCTGTGACTGATACTGTTATATTCTCTTTTCCGTGTTTTATGTGCTTACCATCCCCCACACGGATGTGAGAGTGTAAAAAAAAATGTGCTGCCATTGATTAAATGTGCCTCATTTAACACTCTCTATCATGTCTTGTCTTTCCTCTTTCTGTCTGTAGCGATCCCAACAAGCCGGTTCCCCAGGACACCAAGTTCATCCACACCAAGGCCAACCGCTTTGAGGAGGTGGCCTGGTCCAAGTACAATCCCCAGGACCAGCTGTACCTGCACATCGGCCTGAAGCCCCGGGTACGGGACCACTACCGCGCCACCAAGGTGGCCTTCTGGAAACACCTGGTGCCCCACCTCTACAACCTGCACGACATGTTCCACTACACCTCCACCACCACCAAAGTGCCCCCGCCGGACAGCACGCAGAACACCCTGTCCACCAAGAGGCCCAACGGCAAGACGTCCTGGTCCAACACCAAGCGCCCCCCCATGTCCCCGGCCTACAACAGCGAGGACAAGGACTCCTGGATCGAGGACGATGAAGAGACAGGGCCCTTGGTGGTGGAAAACCCAAGGGACTACTCCACGGAGCTGAGTGTCACTATCGCAGTGGGGGCGTCGCTGCTGTTTCTCAACGTGTTAGCCTTCGCCGCGCTCTACTACCGCAAGGACAAGCGGCGGCAGGACTCGGGCCACCACGGGCAGCCCAGCCCCCAGCGCCAGACCCAGTCCAACGACATCGGCCACCACGCGCCCGAGGAGGAGATCATGTCTCTGCAGATGAACCAGACGCATCACGAGTGTGAGGCGGCCAACAGCCAGGAGGGGGCGCTGCGCCTGGCCTCGCTGCCCGACTACACACTCACTCTGAGGAGGTCACCAGACGACATCCCCCTCATGACGCCCAACACCATCACCATGATACCCAACTCCCTGGTGGGCATGCCCAACCTGCACCCCTACAACACTTTCACCACCGGCTTCAACTCCACCGGCCTGCCACACTCCCACTCCACCACCCGCGTATAGCTTTAAAGGAGGCCGCGAAGGCCAGGGTGTTACAACCGAAAATCAGTGACCCATCAAAATGTGTGACCGTAGAGGATGCAGTTGTGATTTATAAATATATGTCAACCATAGACTGTAGACAAGCTATTTTATTTTTATTTTTTATTTACAACCCAGTCTCAGTGAAATTCAGTATTTGTAAACACTACGTTGGTCCACTAATGGTCAACAGCGCAATAAGAAGTAGTTCCACAAAAACTGCCCTGCAATTGTGAGATTGTAAGGTTTTTTTAAAAGATAATCCCAGTCCCAACTCAGTCTCACAGTGAAATGTGTATAATGACTCCGTTGGTTCACAGCGCAACAATTATGAGAAAACACCATTAAAGCTATAATGTGTAACTTTTCTTTTAAATGAATGTCCGTTACATTCAAGCCATCGCCAAACAAGTTGACACAAAGTTAATTAAGCCTTTACAAAATGATCTCTGTATTCCTATGGATGGCTATATTAACAAACTGTTGTTGTCCGACGATTGGTGCGCATCAACTCAGATTGAGATTTGTTTAACCTCAAAACAGAGAAAGAACAAAGGCTGAAGAATTCTGGAGATACAGCTACTAGAATAAAATGCGTGTCCGATCACTAAAGGCTTACGTCATGTAGATGTGCCACCAGTGTTGTTGCCAAATCACAGAATTCCCCATGGGGGAGACAGATGTTACACACTACAGCTTTAAAATATCACAGTTGCAGAGCCTTTTTCGTAAAAAACTACTACATTTTGCACTGTGGCCCAACATAGTAATTGAATAGTTCCACTGTAAGTCTGGGTTAATATCAGTTGATATTATATAAATAAATAACAACAACAGCGCCCTCTATGGTCACACATTCTAATGGGTCACATATTTCAGTGCAACCCCAGTGCCACGGAGGCAGGGGAGGAAAAGGAGAGGAGGATGAGCGCACGGAGGAGAGAGGATTGTGTTTTATAAATATCACAGGGAGTAAGGGGGAAGGGCCCGAGTCGGATTAAAAACGTGAAGAGATTTAACTAGACTTTTACTATACGACGGAGAGCCGCCGAGAGCTCTCTGTGGATGTCAAGTTGTGCAGAGCTGCCAAAATCAAACTGCTTTCCCCTTTCTTCCCCCCCCCCCCTGATCGGTGGGGGGAGGGGGGAGGGGGTCTATCTGCAGTGTTATTTTCTAAAAATAATCATTTTAAAAGCCTTTTTAAGCAGAACTGAGGAGATATCAACACAACTTAGTTTTAGTGTTTTTTCTCGAATTCACAACACAAACTTAAAAGAGAAGTGCTTTTTATTTCCCATCCACTCCCTCCTATAGCAGGAGACGACCCATCTCGGAAAAACAATGGCCTCTATACGTAACGTGGATATTCGCAAAATGTTTCTTAATCGCTTCTTTGTTTTTACGTTTCAATGCCTTACGAAGCTTGTTTTTTTTTTTTGTCATTATTTCTATTTCCCTGAGACTTTTTCCCCATATGGGGTGTGTGTGACATGACAGTGAGACTCTATAGATGAGAGACTGAATCCAGGATTGGAAACCTATATAAAGGATAATACAGGTGTAGAGATTTTTAAAACCCATTTTTTTGGGGCAGCTCATTTCTTCATCCTGTGTTACCAACACAGCAGCCACACGAAGGGTGTTGTATTTTTTTTTTTTTTTTTTTTTTTTTTTTTTTTCATATAGGAATAATTTGTGTGGGACAGCTCTTGGGAAACGGAAGGCAGAGATAAATTACTATGTTACTGTGATTGTTTTGTTAAGAAAAAGAAAAAAAGTGCATATTTTTCAGCCAATTTATCTGTTTTATTAAGCTATCTGATATTATCTCCACAGAGTGTGCACGTACACATGCTGCTCAGAGCACCTGTGTGTTTGTGTGCATGTGAAAAATGGTTTCGAACTCCTTTGCGTGGGGGAAGAGACACATTGCCGGAACTTGAGTGGGTGCGTGAGTCTATCTAGAGCGTGTGTGTGTGTGTGTGTGAGAGAGTGAGAGAGAGTGTGTGTGTGTGTGTGCGTGTGTCTGTGTGTGTTTGTGCGTGTGTGTGTGTGTGTGTCCGTGCACCTGTTTTTATTGTTTGTAGGTTGTATAATGTGCTTCTGGGGTTGGGCGGGAGGGTCAGGCAAGAGGGGGGGGGGGCTGAGTACTTTCTCATGTCGTTGATTTTCGGTTTCGACCACCAGTAGTGTTTTCTTCTGCTGCGTCTCTGGGTGTCTCTGCGAAATAGCACTTTTGTTATTTTTCAAAGTTATATATGTCTAATTTTTTGCTTAAAGATTACGAAATAAAAAAATCTATTATTTTATGTGTAAGAGAAGAAGAAAAAAAAACTAGCTAAAGATTCACCTGAACTAACTGACATGATTCCATTGACTTTGTTAAGAGTTCCTCTTTCAAACAGCAGACAGTGGCCTGTTTGCACTGAATAAACCCCACATCAGTGCACACTTGTATTTCTTTGAATATATATATAAATATGGGCATACATACATATATGTATAGGGCTTCTATGGAGATAACCGCTACCCCACGTACGAAAACAATTTAAAAACACTGTTCAGAACTGCAAAGCTCCAACACAAATCATTTCTATGTGTGTTGTTGTTGTCGTTTGAAACATCCCCAATGCCACGACCGCTCTAGGTGTCTTTGTAAGAGCTCTATATGTATATTTATGTATAAAATATTTAATATTTATTTATGTATACCAGATGCATACATGCTGATTGTGCCATGTGCCAAATTAAAACTGTAAAAAAAAAATGAAGAATATAAAAGTTTCACAAAACTTTCTCTCTCTCTTGATCAACGTTCTTTTCCCCTCCCTATTATGACTTGTCATTATTTCCTTTTTGAATGAGTTGAAAAAAAGAAATGTTCTTCTTGCGCTAAGTGCTAGTCTCTCTCTCTCCCCCCCAGGACTTCCTCTCTCTCCCTCCTCTTTACCATCATCCTCCTCTCCCTCTCTGCTTTTCACTCTAAAAACCTTTGAGAAAAACAGGCTAACAGCTTGGGGCCTATATCTGCGTGCATAACTCCTGAGTTTACTCTAATTCATGCAAAGTAGCGCTGCTGCCGCAATGGGAGATGTGTGAGAAAGATTGCCTTGATGTGTACTCACAATGGATCCTATTGTTATTCTCTGGGAGGGGAATCTGGTGTCATTGATTCTGCCAGTAAAAAAAAACTGACAATTTTCATTAAGGCGTCTTTGTCGTGTATAGCACAGATTGTCTCCTTCGAAGGGCGACTGAGGCCACCTGACCAGTGATGCAAGATCAGGCTTTGAAATTTCTTAGATACTTCATGCATATAGACCTTGAAGTATTCCATTATAACTTCTCTCTTCTATTTAATGATTGGAGACCCAGCCGAGCGATATGTCAGATGGTCAGATCATCACCGATCAGTATAGCAGAAAGAGAGAAGGGGTCATTTGAGGAGAAATGCTCGGAGGCTGATTTAAATATGAGTCATCCTTGGGTTTTTTTGTTGCTCATCATGCCATATATGGGCCTCACCTCCTAATCAGCCAGAGACTTCCATAGAGCACGGCCACTAAGAATGAAAAAAAACAAGCAGAATAGGATGGGAGCTGTCTCATGCATACAGACAGAATCATTTAATAATGTCTATGTGCTTGCCAGGGCTTATGATAGGAAGGTGACTGTGCAAATAGTCAAACGTGTTTTCAAAGACGTATATTCCTGACAGCAAAATGTATGTGAACCTTTCTTATCGGATTATGTCCTTAAATATTTGATTCCCAGAAATTACCATTTTTTTTCACAGTTTACAGTATGTTTTGGGGCAGAATGTTTGGTTGGATTTGTTATGGTTTTGAGAAATGTGTCTCCAATATAATGGAAGTTGGATTGTGGTGCTCACAGCAATGAAATATGACATTTGTTTTCCTCCCGAAAAAAGAAAACAATGCTAATGCTGCTCAATGGCTCTCATGGCCCAACAAATCAGTTTGGGTTCGATTTAGTTTTTTTAATGCCGCTAACACGACTAACAGCATTTAATCCACTATTTAATTCATGATCAATGAATTATTTATTATAAGCAAAGACCATGTCTGATGAGTACAATTAGAAAAGGTTACACTAAACGCCTCCGAAAGATATTTGGATTTTGTGTAATAAAGATGAACCGAGCCTTTAATAGAGGATATGAATCAGAGTTAACTGTCCACTCGTTTGATGTGTCTGCAGCAGTTGTGGGAGTTCAGTTTCCATTAGCTCCAACACACAACACACACACACACACACACACATACTGTACCACTGTATGTGTGTACAGAGCTTAAATTGGGTGGTCAACTCGAGAGGGAGCTAAATATCATGGAGGAGGGCATCTTATTTTGCTTGTTTATTTTTGCATTTTTTTTCCCATGTGCCGTTAAAGCCGAGCAGATGTCAGTGAGAATTGGCTGGGATAAAACCTGGTGGCCTCGGGGATACACTTTGCCAAACACTGCCCTGTGAAGAGCCACGTAATGAAAGGGGGGAGGCCGTGGACACTAGTACAGCCAGAGAAAACGGGGTCAAATCCCTTTAGCAATCAGGCCACTATAAAGGCTTCGGTGAAATTAGTCCAAACATCCTTTGACAAGTGGAGTCACCAGCAGTATAAAAAATGGGACAGTTATGTGAGGCAGGCAGACAGACACACACTTCTCCGCAGTCACAGATTTGTTTGCACTTCAGTGAGTGTGTTGTGAGCATGACATCATACCAGGATTGGTTGGAATATCCCGATGGGGGTTTGTGTGACTGCTGCCTCGACAGCACTGGAGACAAACCCACAGCCTAGGAAAATGGATGTGCCAAATTACACAGGGGCCACCCGCTGGGAGAGAGAGAGCTGCAGGTGTGTGTGCTGTGTGTGTGTTTGTGTGTGTGTGTGTGTGTGTGTGTGTGTGTGTGTGTGTGTGTGTGTGTGTGTGTGTGTGTGTGTGTGTGTGTGTGTGTGTGTGTGTGTGTGTCTGTGTGTGTGTGTGTGTGTGTGTGTGTGTGTGTGTGTGTGTGTGTGTGTGTGTGTGTGTGTGTGTGTGTGTGTGTGTGTGTGTGTGTGTGTGTGTGTGTGTGTGTGTGTGTGTGTGTGTGTGTGTGTGTGTGTGTGTAAGTGCGCGCTTCATCTTCTTTGCTGGCTTCTTCCCTTTTTGTGCATTACTTTTTATTTTTTGACATCCTCCCTCGAACACATTGACAAAACTGAGCAGCACTCAGGTACTGTGATTTATCCACTTTCTCTATCTTCTCCACTGTAAGTGCCATAATCTGGACCCACTCGCTCATTTTCTTTCGATCATTTAAGGTCAAAATTTCTTGATTGACTATTTCTCTGCTGAGGCCAATTTCCCGTTATTGTGAAGCAGGGTATACAACCAAGAAAAAACTTTTAGTTTAACTTTCAAAACAGCCTGTTTTTCTCCAAAGGGAAAGTCTTTCAGCATTTTGTCAAAACATCAATCATCTTTTATTTCCATGTGAGGAGAAAAAAAAACACACTCTTGACAATGTTCTCTTCTTTTCCCCGCCGCAGAGTATATAGACAAATCACTGGTATATTTTTCAGGTTTTTTCCTAACGCATAGCATCATGCACTGCAGCATTTTATGGTTACGACATATATATATATATATATACTGTAACACATGTTTCACTACAAACCTATAGGCCTGAATTCAACAAAACCAATGGTCTTTGAGGCCCCCTATATACATCATGGTAAAATCTCCTTTGTTTTTCCAGTGTCAAATGTACAGATTACTAAAGATGCCCTGTTACTTCTATGTTTATGTCCATAGAATGTATTTATAATCGCGCAAAAAGAAAACATGGAGTTATCTAAATAAAATATCTATTCTTTCTGTATCTTATTTGTGATTCTCATGAATATAGAACATGACATCCATTTCCTGTTGGCGGGAGACCAAGCGGGCCGGGGGGGGGTGGGGGTTTGGTGGTATTACTGATAATAGGGTTTTGTGTTTATTTTTCATCCTACAAAATGATTATGGAGAGAGCATGGCAATCCAGGGGAGCGTCTCTGTAAGTGCTGCCTGTATTTGAGTGCACTCTTCCTAACTTCCTTTTCTTTTTTAAATGACACATCATTTGCATTAAAGGTTAATGCTGTAATAGTTTATTGTTTTTTTATTATTATCTACAAATCTCACGCACGCACACACACACACACACACAAAAAAGAGACCATCGACGACGATGAATTTATTCCCACTAACAAGTCCTTACTGTGCAGCCACAGCCAGATGTAACATATGCCTCAGTGCCATTGAATTCACTGTCATCAAAAAAACATTAGAAAAGCCAGAGAAAGAGAGCCAAACGAGAGGCAAACGGGTGCATTGGGTGACATATTATGTAATTACAATGAACACAGACTGTGGAGCTCTTTCTCCCCATTGCTCGTCAAAGCAGCAAAGCAAGGAGCCACCATCAGTGAAGTGTGCCCAACATGGAGCTACAGTATACTGTCCAGGGGAAGTACTGCTGCAGTAGAGCTGTTTTAAAAATTATACAACGGTATGGCTTTTTTTATGTGTTTTTAATGGTTTTTGAATGACGATGGAGTTCTGTGGCACACAGAGGCACACTGTATGCTACAAGCTCTGTGGCTACATAGACAGCACTTGTTAGCAAGATCAATTTATTGCTGTTTGCTTGGGGTCTTTTAAGGCGAGACACAGCAGGTGAATAGGGGAAACATTTAACTAATAGATAGCATCATGAAACCTAGCCAGGTAATGACATTGAGACAATTATTTTGTGTGTTTCAATATAAAAGTTTTAGAAGAATATGCAAATGTGGCTATATCTAACTAATTATGTAAATAAAAATTGTGTGGGCTCTCCGGTGGCGTAGTGGATAGAGCGCGTACAGCGCGTACCATATTGGCTCCGGCCTTCGTTGCAGTGGTCACAGGTTCAAGTTCGACCTGTGGACCTTTACTGCAGGTCATCCCCCCTCTCTCTCTGTCTCCCCATTTCAACTCTGTACTGTCAATTAAAGCTTGGAAACGCCCAAAATATATATATATATAGTCTATATGTTTGTGCCTGCTGTGTCTCACGCGGCATTTGATCGTTCAAAAAAATAGAAAAATAAATACATAATCATTTTGGTGCTCAAACATGTGTAGCAGCATTTCAAGAAAGGATCAAGCCCTAATTCAATGCACTAATCAATAGTTAAAGGGGTCTGGTTTGCTTTCTTTTTTAATGGAGGTCCAGTAAAGAACAGTGTGGCAGCCTACCGTAGTTCATCTAGTACAAGCACCAGACACCTGCCCCCCCCGGCCTAAAGCATGCTGCCTGTCTACTACGTAATGATCTGCCCTCTCTGTAAGATGGATGGCCTGGAGATAGCACCGATGCTGTTGAGACCAGAGCCTGCATGCTCATGGTGTGTGTGTGTGAGGGAGGTAACAAACAGCAGGCTACAAGCACACTCTAAGCTTCTTCACAGTACCTAGCCTGGTTCCTGTCCAGAAAAAAATACTGTTACTACCAGATGCTATTTGAAGGCTAATTTTTTTTTTTCGTCTACTATTTGGTCCAATTCTGATGGTGAGATGGGAGAAGATGTTTCGTGGCATGATTCATTACTTCTAGGACGTTCCATTACTCATCATAACTGCTATCATAATTCACAGCATTATCTGGAAAAGATTCAAATGCTATTTTGCAAAGTATTCCGAGGCCCAGGAGCAATCTCTCAGTTGCATCAGCTTGGGTTCACCATCAGATGGCAGTCAGTCCACTAATGCCTTTTTTAGATGTCAGGGTTACTGGTGGCAGCAGTGAGGTTGCGTCAGTAGGAGTGTGGTTGTGTGAACTCGCCTGCACCGCACTGCTCTAGTCTACAGACTATATATACAGAGGACTCCCAGAGGACTTCCCGTAAAAAAAAAAAGTCTCTTATCACTTTTAGATCACATTACAATGACTTTCAAGTGGCACCAATTTGATCGTAATCTAAGGCTAATCCAGGCTGCCGGGCTTTTTTTCTGCAGATCTTTCAGAGATCAAATACAATGCGAGTTTGACTTTAATATCCCAGCTTTAGACCAAAAAAAAAATCTCAACCGTTTTTTTTTTTCTTCAGTGCAATACTGGAAACGTCCTTTGAAGTTAAGCCTATATGTGCCCCGAGAGGAAGAGACATTCATTTGTCAGAGATTCACAAAATGTAAGTCCGTGTGTAGTGAATTGTCCAATTCTTCTGACAAATGAAATACAGTAGATGTGTGCAGGGCATTTTTTTACCCAAATAGACACAGATAATGTTCACACACTTATCACAAGGTTTAACAAAATGTCTGACCTAATAACAATTTTAATTTTTGAGTTCCATGATAACCTTGAAATATAAGTCCATTTGCCTCGCATGGCCTGATTTAAAACAGTTATCAAAAATTGTAAGATGTCAGCTATTCGAGCAGTAAGAAGCCACAAATATTTCACACCACTGAAATACATGGGAAACTCCCCAGCAAGGCCTTGTTGGTTTACCACGGGCAATTCTTTCAAGTTCTATACTCTTGGATCTTAAAAAAAAATGTACACAAGTCTTTTGGATCTGCTGAAACTATTAACACCATGGAAACCCTGCTTGACTGACAGCTTACTAGCTTTGTACATTTCAATGTGAAAATACAATTTATTTTCCCCCCTGTCTTGTTTTTACTCTCCTCTGCTTTCTCACCAGTGTTCAATATAGAACTTAAAGTGCTTGAATTGGACATTATTATTTTTTTAAATAAGGTAATGCAAGAATTGAGTTAGGCCTTATAATATTTGAGCTCTTTCATGTTTTTTTTTTGTCTGATTGACTTTCGGTAATGAATTCTAGTAAATTGCCTGTCTGAGTTGAAAGAGGAAGGGTGAAGTATGGCATGGCGTTGAGAAATCCCCCCAGTCGGCGATGATGTAATGGCTTTATTTGAAGTCCAAGGGAAGAGGCTGCTGCCGTGGATGAGTCACATTCTTTGGGAATGAAATCCCCTCCAAAAAATGTAACTCCACTGCTTTTTTCCTTTTCCATACAACGCGTTCTAAAGGGAGTCAGGGAAATGTAATGGCCATAGGCTGAAACTGGTGATTTATGTGACAAGCCATTTAGAATGTTTCCACCGAGAGTATAGTGATTTGTTTTGCAACCTAAATGAGTTGACTAATGCATATTTTTTTCAAGCTCCATTTCACATTAAGATCCACAGAGCGATTACAGTTATTAATGTGTCTGATTCCCTGAAAGATTTGTTTACACCAGTCATTGTTTTGTAAACACAGCAACAAAAAAGAACCAGCCAATATGCTTGATTATGATAAGTAGGCAAACACACAAAAAAGGCAGATTTTTGGATCATTGAGATAAACTTACTCAAATAGCACTCAAATTAAGCAATACCAAAATAACTCTTAGGGGATCTATAGCAATGCTAGCCGCTCTGTTGGACTGCGCTTTAGACCTTTTATAATAGGCTATAGCTCCATGGCTAAGGCACAGCTTATGCTCATATCTGCATTTTAACATGTTCAGAATGATAATCTGTTTAGTTAGTTTCAGACATTGACTTGCTGCCTTCGTTAATTAGCACTAAACAGAAAGTGCATCTGAGGCTGACGTGACTGTCATTCTCTGTTGAAGAAATGAGTCATAAGCAATGTACTGGACAAAGAGAAATATTTGGCCGATGAGGATGTGCCTTGACTAATCTGAAGGAGGGTCTCCAAGGTCATTGACATTCATGTGTGGGGAACAACAAGGTCTGTTGCAAAAGAAAAATGTCATTCAAAACTAGGAAATGTCAACCCCAGAGGAAATGTCAGGGTATCACCAACGTCATGCTCTGGTTACTGTGAATGGCTTGACATGGCTTGTATGGCATGTCATCCCATAGAGCAGTCACGTGCAAAGGTGGGGTGTAGGGGTTATTCAGAGTGCCTTAGATTAATTGTTTTAATCTTTATTCAAACCAGTGTATTTAACTGGTCAGATGATGGGACTTCCACCTTTGTGCTAAGGTTTCAAAGGGACTTTTGACTGGCTCAGGTGCCCCTCTGGCTTGATCTTATGGCAAAAATTTAACTTGATTTTATAACTTAGGCTATGGGGAAAACACATGAGCCCCTTCTAAGCCCCAACTTAAGAGGCGCTCTGTGTTGCCCCTGCAGGTCAAATTATATTTGAGGGGCTGTGTGTGTGTGTGTGTGTGTGTGTGTGTGTGTGTGTGTGTGTGTGTGTGTGTGTGTGTGTGTGTGTGTGTGTGTGTGTGTGTGTGTGTGTGTGTGTGTGTGTGTGTGTGTGTGTGTGTGTGTGCGTGTGTGTGTTTCACCAAATCTGAGAAATACTAGCATGTCTTGTTGGTTTACAAAGAGGAGGTGCCCCCTTTTTTATTCATTTTCAGCCCCTGCCTCTTAGAAAGTCTGTGTACGCAACTTCCATAATGGTTAAGGTATTTCAGTCAGAACCAAAGTAATGGGCGCACCAACTCACACAGAGGCAAGCCGCTATAGCATGGCTAAACCAATGCAGTCTGTAAGGATGTTGTATCGTCAGTAGTATAGTTGGTGCTGCTGCAGATCAGATCATTGTTTCCCGCCCTGTTATCTCACAATATCAAAATACATTTGTCTAACAGTATTTACGGCTCACGTTAACATCTAACACCACTTTGACATGGTGTCATACAAGAGAACAGGAGAGAGAGAGAGAGATATGAGAAAGAGAGAGGTTATTTCAAACAACACCGTCGACTCCTTTTCATGGCTCCAGCTCTGATCGTTCTGCCTTTGGTGAGTTTCTGCAAGAAATACAAAGCAGTGATCTGAGTCCTTGATCCATGCAAGGGCTCAGAGAACGGCTTCGGTTATATAAGAGCCAGAATCTGACACAATTCAGTGTGTTTGTGGGCGTGTGTGTGTGTGTGTGTGTGTGTGTGTGTGTGTGTGTGTGTGTGTGTGTGTGTGTGTGTGTGTGTGTGTGTGTGTGTGTGTGTGTGTGTGTGTGTGTGTGTGTGTGTGTGTGTGTGTGTGTGTGTGTTAGTGTCTGTGTCTGTATGTGTGTGTGTGTGTGTGTGTGTGTGTGTGTGTGTGTGTGTGTGTGTGTGTGTGTGTGTGTCTTTCTGGGTGTGTTTTGGGCGACTGGGCCAGCTAATTCCTTGGGCGAGCGTTGTTAGCTCTGGACCATTTGCGTCTCTCTCTCTCTCTCTCTCTCTCTCCATCCCTCGGGGGAGAAGGCCAGATCACAGAAGAAGGCGTGCTTCGCATGCTGCTGCACATCATCTCGGCCCCCGATAGCCTCTTCTGCCCAGCAGCCCATATCACCGCTTCATTTACCCATTGTTCTGATAAAAACAAGTGTCTCCTTTCTCCGCTGTACTCAATTACATCTTCATTAGCCTGCTAACTCGCTTAAAACCAACCCTGCAGAGATGTCTAAGTCTGTGTGACATTTATTATCCAAGATGCTGATGTAGTGTAGATGATGTATATAGGTTAGGGGGTCGAAAGGAGTATAGCGCAACATATTTATTACGTCTTCATCTCTCAAGACCATTCGCTCTCTCAATCAGAGCATCAATTTATTTTAATTTAGCCAGCTAATGAAGTGGGTTCATTCATCATTAACATTAACTCTGTCTGTTATCTAAACAAGGCGACTGGCATGACATATCGGCCTCTTGCTTTGGTGCGCTGCCAATCAAATTGCCCAGTCTTGAGGTAATTAGCTAAACAATGGGGAGGTGTGTGTGTAGACAGGCTGATATATTACATCTGATCCCGATTGAGGAGAAAATCTAATAAAAATCATACATCATAATTAGCGGCCGTGGTGGACTTGTTTTTCTGTGCGCGCGCAATGGAAATGACAGTGTGGATGACAGTGCAGGTAAGTGTGGCATGCAGACGGGATGCAGAATTCCAGATGGCAAACTATTACTGCGCTGTTAGAAAGCCACCTTGGGACACACACAGTACACAAAAGAAAATGATTCCAATGGAATGCTCAACGCTGTTCAGTTTTGTCTGCGCCACACCGTCACATTTCCTCGCCTTCGGTCTACGAAAACAGGATGGTGTTTTGGGAGGGGGAAGTTCCAACTTTGTTTGTTACTATACTCTGCTGACTGAACAGCTGTGGCCTCAATCAGTCATCTCCATGCCTGGCTCTTAAGTGGAACAGACAAACACAGGAGGAGCAGGTTGCACTGTGTACCGCCCCTCTGTGTGTATTTCCCTATTGTTTGAACAATACATTTTCCCTTTCGGTGTCTTTATTTATGCTCCCCACTGTTCTTCTTGGCTTTACCGTAAAGGCACATTTTTATGCTCATTTGCTCTCACTTTACCACACACACTCACAAACACACATGCACGCAAGCACACACAGCGTTCACACAGCAGTGGACCTTCTGGACAAAGTGTCCTCTAGTGAGACATAAACAGACAAGGAATGCCTTTCCTTCCTTCCTTTGACCATTCCCTCACTGCCACTGATATGACGTCAAAAAGCAGATCTCCAAACACAAGCAGTCTATTCATAATACATCAGCAGGGCTGGTTTATGGATGGCTGGTCGTATCAAGCAGCTGTCCGGAAATTTCAAAGGAGAAAACAGTGAGAATTCAATAAACTGCTGGTCCCTAACATCTCTGTTCCCAAGAGGATCAAACTTTACCTTGGTTTGCGTCACCATGAAGTCAGTCTTGCAATGTGCAATTACAAAAAGAGTGGATAGTGGATACATATTTCAGAGATTGTTGACTGTACAGGGCTGTCCCAGACTTAAGAATTTACAAAGTTGAATCTGACTGGTCCAATCTCTTGCCTATATTGAAAGTTGAATCATGTTTTTTTCTTCTTGCTAATTGATCCATATTCTCATGTGCGACATTGCGTTGCATTTTTTTCCACACCAGACAAAAGGGTTGAAACACCCAATTACAGTTTGTCTTGTTGACAGAAGAAAATGTGTTGTGACTTAGTCTACCATCACACGCACATTAAGGAGATTGATTAAAAGCTCATGAGTTATTTTCCAACTGTATAATAGGCTGACATTAACGCCTATAACACAATATGGATGTTTTGGGAGAAACCAAGCAAGTCCATTTAAAATCAGACATTGAGCACCCCCTAGCCAGAATGGAATGATCCTAGTTTCGTAAGCAAATTTTTAGACTATTTCAACTATGAGATTGGCAGTCGAATCGGACTACTTCAATCGAATGGTGGACCACTAGTTGACTGTTGGTTGAGGTTCCTCAGTCAGCCTCTCCCTCAAGCTAAATCTGGCATTCCTGTCAGCAGACTCAAAATAATTCAGCACCCTTCAGCTGGATTATAACGCTGATGTCACTCAATGGAAAGTCACAAGTGAAAAATCCAAAATTACAACCAAAACCGCAACATTCACTTCCACCTTGTCTGTTTCTCATAGCAATGAGGGTTGCTTTGACAACGGGGAGGAGAGACATTTAACAGGTGACTATAAGGTAGTAAACCTACAGCTGGATGGATGGATGGATGGATGGCTGGCTGGCTGGCTGGATGGATGGATGGATGGATGGATGGATGGATGGATGGATGGATAGATAGATAGATAGAGAGTGTACACAAACATAATGTATATATAAAGCTACATTTAATCGTGTTCCATATATAATGCAGAGAAACTGCTGGCTTTGCTGGCCACATCCCATTCCATACACACACACACACACACACACACACACACACACACAATGTTGAAAGCCTTTCACTTTCTTAAAAAATACCTCCTGACAGTGCTGACAGCGAACTATATTCAGTGTTCCTACACCTTCATACTATCCACTAAATTGACTGTTGCTACTGTCGCACACACACACACACACACACACACACACACACACACCACATGTCTCAGGAGCCCTTCACCCCCCATTCTTCTCTCTTAGTTCCTCCACTTCCTGTATGTCTGTTCTGATTGCACTGTGAGAGTTTCACTTCTGCAAACACTCAATCAGGAAACCCACACATGTAGCCCAGACGCCACGTGAGGACAGATTCATAAAGGAAGTGCGTCAGTTTGCGGCGCTGTGAGAGACAATGCTCATTTAGACTATGTGCTGTAATCCTTCTGTGGGGGCTACGACCATGTTATAATTTATTGCCACCAATCCAAGGTGAAATGAGCATCTTAGAAGCTTCCAAGCTGAAACTTTATCAAACATGCATCTGACTGTGTGTGTGTCTGTCTGTCTGTCTGTCTGTCTGTCTGTCTGTCCTTTTATCTATCTATCTATCTATCTATCTATCTATCTATCTATCTATCTATCTATCTATCTATCTATCTATCTATCTATCCATCTATCCATCCATCAATCTAAAAACAGAAACGTAATACAATATTCCATCAAAATTTGGCTTTATTTACATGTGCATTCATCTGTACAACAAGTTATGTAAAAAGAAAATTAATTAAAAACTGTACAGTGGAGACTTGAGCACGTAAAAAAAAAACATTGGATATTACACAACAGCAGATCTGAAAAACTAAAGTGCCATTTGTAAATTTGAACCAGACACAGATCAACCTCTTTTGAGAGAAAAGAATATGGCACTGAGGATGTAGAGCCCTTTACTTGCATAACACTTATGGGATTTTTTTTTCGATATTCTAGACAGTTTTTTTTCCCCTCTCTCTTCCTGAACAGATGGAAGAGCTTTGTCTAGTGTCTGGAAATGTGTCACACATCTTGGATGGGGCGCTGCAGGGACTGGCTGGCCGCGGCAGTGTTAGCCAGGAGGTCTGGAGGTGTTCTTGCATTTTGGATTGTAATGGAGAGCCCTTTTAATTCCTGATGTTAACCTTCTCTGCCCCCCGGAGCAAACAGGAGAGCACTGGCCCTCCCTTCAGATCTGCTCTGGTGTGGATGTGCCTGTCTGTCTGCTCGCCCGTGTCGCCCCCGGCCTGCTTCCTCTACGTGGCTCGCTTCCCCCCCCCTCTCTCGCTCTCTCTCTCTGCTTACATGTCTGCAAAGGAAAAAGAGGTAGAGAAAAAGTACAAAGCTTAGGAGCCAGAATACGAGAGCAAGCACACGGGCATGTTAAGCCCTGGGTATCATTTTTGGCATTTTTGTCCAAGGAGGGAATTTTTCAATTTTGAATTTGGCAAATCAGTAAGAGTTTTTTTTTTCTTCCAATTAAAATACCCCGCCTCCAGAAATTGCTCAAAAAATATTATAAACAAAAAATTTCCCACTTTCTATTGGGCTACATTTTTTAATCATCTTCAGTCCTGATGAAAACTACCAAATATGCAATTATTTTAAATGCCAGTTTGATAACATGATGGCACTGTTTTTATCTATGAAAAACTCAAAATAATAGTTATTTTCCATATAATAAATGTTGGGCGGCGCCGGCTTGGGGATTCTAGTTTAATTACAGTTTTTCGATATGTCAAAGATTAGAGACAACATTGATTTTGAGGCATTATTAGTTTTTTCTGTGGAAAATACCAATATTTATTTATTTTTATTTTTATTTTTTTTAAAGCAACAGTGACATCATGTAATCAAACTGGCCTTTTAGGAGTAAAAATACTGAAAACACTAAAATATTTGATAGTTCAGATCAGGACAGAAGTTGATTAAAAGACAGGAACAAAAATATTTGTATGACATTATCATGCAAGTTTTTGGAAGAGGCCATTTTTGTCCTCAATGTCCTTTAACTTTAGGGTAGTACATTAAAGTTATGCTAGAGGGTTAACACACACCTGCACACACACACAGACTAATACATTTGCCTTGTAAAGATAAACAGGGCGCTACGATTAATATGTAACATTAAGCCTCTCTGCGTCAACACCACTGATAAGAATGGATGTATATGTTTTGTTCTCTGTGGTTTGTGTCCGTTCACAGAGGCGTGTGCGTGTACACGGCTAGGCCTCTGAAACACCACTGCTCTAGAGCAGATAGCGGGATCATGATGCTCATGTAGTCAAGTATGCTATTACCACTAAAGGTTGTGTAGATAGTCTCCCTGCAGTCCCCTGACATGGCATTTACACACAAGAGGTGCTCAGAGATAAATGGGGGATGTGTGTGTGTGTGTGTGGGGGGGGGGGGTTAGTACAGGCTAGAAACAAAGTGGCTCCTACAACCGACTCTTCTCTACTGTTTCACAATGTGTTAAAAGCACTCTGTCAATGTCTCTGCCATCATGGCCTGCTGGCTTGTGTCAGCATTGGTGCAAAAATGACTAAAGAAAATATAGGTTAATGGTGTGTGTGTGTGTGTGTGTGTGTGTGTGTGTGTGTGTGTGTGTGTGTGTGTGTGAGGGGGGGGGGGTGTAATTCTCTGGAATACATACCTGCAAGTTCCTGGTCCAGCATGTTGATAAAACTCTCCAGTTCGCTTGTGTCTCCGAGCTTGGCTGCAGAAAGAGGAACAGAGTGAAAAAAAGGAATTTGAGAAACTAAAGAAGTTGAAAGAAGAAGAAAAAAAAGCAGCAGTGGAACATTTTTTGTGGAGAAAATGTGGCTCCGTTCAGCGGTATTTCCTTCTGGAACAAATGCTGAAAACTCATCTAGGTCTTTCTCAGCATTTACACGTGAGCCAAAGTGCTTTTGGACCGGCAAGAAGCTTTTTCACATTCTTCTCTACAAACTGAGATAAAACTGATCTTAAAGGCCTATTTCACTGGTGGGAATATGAAGGTGTATTGAATTCTGAGATCCTATGTAGTATAAATGTGCAAAAGAAAATTGAAATTGGTTCATCCTAGCCTGAGAAAAGGCAGAAAGAGTGTTTTATGGTCTCACTGTCTAACCCTACATTTCTCTTTCTGTGACATCACCGGTGAAATAGGCCTTTAAGCACAAAGGGACCTCGACAGCTCGATGGATCCAGGTATTCTGTCTGGTTGTATCCATTGAGATTTAAAGGTGGACTCAGTGATTTTGGACAAATTGTTGTCAAAATTACTTTTATACAAAATCTGTGAATATTTCCTCGCAATCCACTTCCTGTTCGTACTGTGTGAGAGCTGGAAAAAAAATCCAGTGTTAATGCAACGCCCAGGCTCTGTAAACTAGTATGTAAACAAGGAGGACACCGTAGCAAGAGGCGGGTTTACAGAGCATAGGCTGTGTATTGACACCAGATCTTTTGTCAGCGCACACACACAATACTGACAGGTAGCGGGTCGGGAAGAGATATAATTTTTTTTGATTTTGACTAAAAGTGATTCTCTAGAACGGCTGATTACACCTTTAACAGTAGTCTGCATCTGCATGCAAAATGCATAGTACACCTCTCCTTCATTTACACACACCTGGGCTAGTCTCCTCACTACATAAGCCCTGCAGGAGGCTTGGAAACGGTGGGTGTTGAGAGGGGGGGGGGGGGGGGCGGTTGGCACGTCAGTCAAAGCGGCAGGGGCTTTTGTTGTGTAGAAACAAAAGAGCTCCAGGGCCTAATGTATAGGGTTTTTTTGTGTGTGGCGGGGATAGTGATCAGAGCAAAAGGTGATGGTGATCGCTATAAGAACGAGGGGGCTATCTGGATGGAGATGATGGGCAGTGTTTAGTAGTAGCAGTAGCAGGCCTATACTATACCTTTGGATGCCAGCGTTATGCCTGCTGTGTGGAGCTCCTCCTCGCTGGTATTCAAACTGTTTCCCAAAGAGGCTTCACTGCCTGAGGGGAGAGAGAGAGAGAGGAGGGGGTGAGTGAGTGTGCTGATAATAAACATAAGACAAGCAGTATAAGGCCAGCCCATGCAAATGACAACACAAGAACAATAGCAACGATTGTAAGCAACACAATGAACGGGTTGCTACGTTATGACAGGAACGTGCGGTAACATGGAGGTAAACACGTGTAAGCGGTTATCGACTCCCAAGTGTCACACTTTGAGAGACGAGGTGAGACAAAATACCTTGATTAATACTGACGCATTGGGAGCAGGAAACACTGTTAGTTCATTTATCTCATAACCATCGACAAACTTACAACAGCAGCAGCAGGCAACAACCAAAACAGACGATGACAGAATAGATGGGCTACTCATAATCACAATTCATTCCAGTATACAGGTTCATATTATCATGAACAGCCCCTTTAAAAGGTGGAATCAGCAACTATGGAGAATGCTTGTTGTCAAAATCCCTTCTTTGTCAAAGTCAGTGAATACCTCCCCGCGATCCGCTATCCGTCTGTACCGTGTGTGCGCTGAAAAATATATTTTTGGTATTAATACGCAGCCTAGGCTCTGTAAACGGGCATGTTGCTAGCTATGGTGGCCCCCTTCGTCTTGATACCCTATGTTTACATACCCGTTTACAGAGCCTAGGATGTGTATTAACACTGGATTTTTTTTCCAGTGCACACAAAGGAAGGATAGTGAGGAGAATCGCTGATTTTGACAATAAAATGTGGGCTTGACAACAAGAATTCTACAGAAACTCTGACTTCACCTTTAATAGAGATTGTGTGTTCTTGTTCCGCTCATTTCATGCAAATGAAAAGTGTCATGCTACAGTTGTTTGCTGATTAAGGTACTCAACACTAGGCAACCCCATTGGGACTCCCATACAACCTCCCTCCCCCTGGAAATCATGCACCATGATAACATACTGTATTTCCTTCCCCCATACACTTTGAACAGTAAGCCAACATTGTCTCTCCATCACATTAAATGTGGTCACTCACTGTAGTCTGAGTCATCCACCCCGCTGTCCTCCCCCTGCGCCGTGCGGCTTTTGGCCTCCTTCAGTACGTGCTGGTAGGGGTGAGGTCTGCTCTGACACGGGGCCTTCAGCTCCTCCACAACATCCTGGAACTCCTGCAGCAGCTCGCCCAGCTCCAAGTCCAAGTCTGTGTGTGTGTGGAAAATATGACAAATCACATGACTGCACACTCAGGGGAAATGTTAAGATCTTAAAAAAAAGGGAGTCGGAGGAAGTTCTGAAGTTCCTTTTTTTTAAGGAAAGTTTAAATTCAGTGTATTGGGAATGTTTTTGATACAAAATGAACAAACTAACATCTCAGACATATTGGAAATTACAAAAATACAATAAAACTGGCTTAACATGAATTTATCATAAAAGCTGATAGCAGAAAAGCTGCAGTTGATGTTTAGGTCGGTGTAGCTGTATCACATCATTTAATGTGTGGAAAAAAAGCCTAAGAGCTCATAAGGCTTATAAAACATCCAACAGGCTGTAAAACACCAGGTGTGATAAACAAACATTACATTAAAAGTGGAACTTGTCGACTGTGGGCTGCAATAAAACAATATGTTTCCCATTTCTTTAATAAAAGCCCCGTCATAAAATAACGGATGCAGCACAGGACGTAAAAAACACACCCACAGTGTATCACAATGCTATTCTGTTTGGGTTAACATGAATACATCAAAGCTTTAACCATAGCATATTAAGAAATAAATAGTAGAAGTAGTAGAAGAAGCAACAACGATACAATTCCCTTCAGGGACGAATACATTATCTATTATAAATTACATCCACATTCAAAAACTTAAATGTTTGGTAAGTTATGAAAGAATGCAGCCTTCAATAATTAATAACAGAAATGTGAAAAATAAACTAAAAAAAAAGTGTTACGTAGCCTGTCTAAATAAATAAAAAATGCTAATATTTGCCATTTAGCCTTGGCAAAACATAGCAGCAATGTGAAGAATGGGTGGCTACACCATTTAAACAACTAACTCTCTAATTGTAACTTTGCTTTGTAGCCCATCAACAGGATGTGCTATAAAAGAAAAAGATTAGACCCCTTTGTAATGTTAAGTTAAAGCCTCTCTGAAGGCATTATATACTGTTAGTTATAAACCTTTTATCACCATCACTGTATCATTTAAAACTAATGGCTCAAGTTAGTCGTTGTTGGACTCACCTGTGGAAATGTCAGAGGACATGCTGGAACAGTGAGAAATAAACCGACAGTCTGCTGTGTGTGTGTGTATTGGGTTCAGAGCGGGGTTTTTTAAGGCTGAAAGAGCGCGACTGTACTTTTTATTGTAAAGCCCTTCACACACCCTCTGCGCAGTTTATAGCGGCCCGGGCCAGCCAATCAGCGTGCTGCAGAGAAAGCCCAGATGTCTGCTGCTGCTGCTGTGGCTGGAAAGAGTGGGCGGAAAAGTTCAAAAGAGAAAAAAGAAAATAAAAAATCATAAGCAAATGAGCGAGACGGAATAAGCCGTTACGTAATAATGTCGAGGTTTACAGTAAGCCTATAGTAGCCCCCACAATGCTGTAAAGGAGAGAGAGAGAGAGAGAGAGAGAGAGAGAGAGAGAGAGAGAGAGAGAGAGAGAGAGAGAGAGACCGTTTAGTAGCCTATTCATACGGGATTTATCCCGTTTTCTTTAAGCTTGCCACAGTAGAACCTTGAAGAGTCATTCTGAACTGAGTGAAGCTCTATTGAAGAACAATAGACAGTGATCATCCGCGGATGAAATGCACGTTGTTAGGGCCTTGTCAGTCACGCATCATCCTAACAATTTTAAATGTTTTTAATTTTTATTTATTTTTTTAACTTGGAAACATAGCTTTTTATAGTGGGAATTCCCACTATACATTTCACTCAGGGTAGGCTAGACTTAGGCAGGCCCTACTTGAACAAAAGGTCTCTCCTCCGCGCGACAACTTCTTTGACTAATTGAATTGTGCTGTCGGAGGTGCAGTACTCTGAATGCCGACAGAGGCCGCTCGAGAGCAATGTCGGCTGAAACTCCCATAGAGCAGCTGTTCAAGTCCCAAGGGCCATAGGCTGTTATGTAATGATCAGTGAAGTAGGCTTTGCACGTTCACCAGTAGTAGCATTCTGATCCTTCACGACAGTAAAGGGAATAACACAGTTAGTGTAAACTTACTCAAGTATTAAACATATTCATGATGCAAAATAGTCCCTTAAAGAGATTAGCCTATTATCATTTGGTAGGCCTATGTTATAATTCATGCACATTTATGTTAATTGTTTCATGTAGCATTGTAATGTTGTTGCTATGTGAGGTGGGACTTATTGATATCCTGTGTTTCAGCTATGAAACTTCATCATATTTAACCATGGGATTTGAATCTAAAATCTAAATCTATAAAGTTATGTGTCAGTAAAGATTAATAGTGCAATAAAGAAGTACAATTTTTCCCAATGAAATGTACTGCAAAATGATAGTTGAGTAGCAATTTTGACCTGATGTTAACCTAAAACTACCCCTTTAGATCCATGTGTTTTCCCCTTGTGAATGCAGCAAGACACAATAAGCATTGCTATTGTAAACACTCTTATTGGAGTTATCTATGAAGACTTGATCTCCAGGATAAAAAAAGGCTTCTGTAAATTTGGACATTACAGCACTATAGTTTCACCAGAAGGCAAATATGTAAGAAAACAATGGGACAGGGACAGTGAAAACATTATGAAGTACTTTGAAAACAAAACAGAAAAATAGATGGCAGGTGTGTGCCAAATAAAACTATTGTGTAAGCACATTTGGTATTTGCACATTTCTCCCGTCCTGTATACTTGAGGAAAAGATATATACATAACATAAGCCGCGTGCTTTCTCAGCATTTTATTATTGAAGTAACTGCTCCAAATGCATGTGTTCAGCTCATGCAGGTAAACCTTTCATCCTTCTAAAGTGTCCCGTGTCAGCCCCGACACGCAAAGGTAAGTGTTGTAGGAGGGGCGTGTAATGAAATATGCCTTGAGCTGTGCAGGTTTAGGTCGCTGCTTCAGTCTTCTGTGCTCACTTGCTGTCGAGGAACTTTGGGTTAACATGTGTGAGGGGCGATGGGCCATGGGACTCCTGATAATATGAACTGGGCTGGACTACTGCAGGTCAGTGGGGCAAAGGAAATGCAATACATTTTCCATTCCGTTGGGATCTAATCCATGTATTATTGTAGGTTGAGTGAGAGGCTAATACCTGTAACGCTGTTCTTTATTGTCTTTATGTTTTCATTTTTGCTCTAATTCTTTTAGTAAATATATGTAAAAAGGCACTGAATGTGGGATAGGGCACCTGGATAGGCAGTCAAAAGTTTGTGGTTTATATGAAAAGTGATATCCATTTAGAGCATTTTAAGGATTGAACTAACACATTATTTAAAAAATAAGATAAACAAAATGATAAGAAAAAAGTATATATATGATAAGAAAATAAATACTTAACTGTCTGTCACGAGTGACTTGGTCTTTGAAAGGGGCAGGCTCCAATGATGTAAAATTCTTGACAGAAACTGTGCAATAACATTGACAGTAAAATGCAACTGAATATGAATTTTCTTTTTCTATTGTTTTTATTTTGTAATGCCAGATGCAGGCTTTGCTTTTGCTATTTTTGCTTCTTGTTTTTCCTGTGTGTGCTTATTTGTGTGTGTGAGAGTAATTGGTTGAAGATAAGTGACGTGCGTCACATTACCTTGATTGTTCAGCTGCCTGCTTTTCAAAGAGCTCGCTGAAGCATGAGGTTTAAACCTTATCTCCACCAGGGAAATCCTCTGCACACAATCACTTTCAAGTGCAACAAACAGACTGTCAAATCATCACCAACATTTAAAAAGCAAAATGATAGTAGTGGTGCTTTTTAAAAGCAAATTGCAAGTTTAGGCAAGACAAGTTTATTTATATAGCACAATTAGGACCCAATGCAATTCAAAGAGTTTGACAGGGGCATAACAATAGCTTACTTTGTTTTAGAAAAACATTGAAATAGCATTAGGAGATCCTAAAAACACAAAGGGCTAACAGAGTCAGACTAATTGTTTAACTTTTTTTTTCAATATAATAATATATTTCAATGACGCTGACACACTGACAACTGCTACCTGTTTATTTATTTTCTCATCAGAATCTGCTGGTTGCGGTCCACCTCCGGCAGATGGTATGTGGCTCTGTCAGGTTCTCAGTCCCAGAGGAGCAGGAGCCTGGCTTTCTGGCCGGGTCGCTTGGTAAACACTTCCCACCTCCGTACCTGCTGCTGACGGGGGAGTATCTGTGGATGGACATCAACACAGGGAATCTCTACACCACTGAGCAAAAGATGGATCGCGAGGCCTTGTGCCCCGAGGAGACAAAGGCAGAGGAATGCATTATGCTGCACAATGCTGTGGTGGGGCCCTCGGGAGACCTTATACAGTTTCCTTTGATCGTAGAAGACGTCAACGACAATGCGCCTCATTTTGAAAACATTGAAATACACCTGAGGGTTTCCGAGGACGCCCCAGTGGGGACCAGTTTCTTACTGGATGAACAGGCTCAGGACAGGGACGTGGGACAGAATGGCGAGCTGCGATACCACCTGGAACATTCTGATGGAGTTTTCGGTCTGGAGTTTGAAGAAGAAGACGGGCCTGTCATCATGCTGGTTGTGCTAAGGGTTCTGGATAGGGAGACTAAGGAGCTGTATCGGATGGCGCTTGTGGCCACCGACCGCGGCTCTCTCCCTCTGAGTGCCACTGCCACTTTAATAGTCACGGTGACAGACGTTAACGACAACTGTCCAAACTTTAGCCAGGACAGCCCTCGCAGTGTCACCATCCCCGGAGACTCCCCGAAAAACTTTCTAGTGGCTCGGGTCACTGCCACTGATCTAGACCTGGGCCCCAACGCTGCCATTGTTTACTCCCTCAGTCCCAAAGTGTCCGCACAGGCCAAGGAGCTCTTTAGCCTGGACAGCCTCACCGGTGACATCAGGCTAACCAAGGACCTCCAGAGTGACACTTCAGAGGAGCTGCTGTTGAAAGTGTTAGCCATTGGGCCTCGCTGCCCCCCAGCAGACACTCAGGTAACCGTATCTCTGGTCCCCGAGGACAACCGAGGGCCTGCCATCCAGATCGGGTTCATAGCGGCGCATCACAACCAGACCCTGGTGTTACCAGAGAACCAACCCCCCACCATCTTAGCCGTGCTAGAGCTGGAGGGTGACAGCGGCTCCAAAGGCTGGTCTCTGGCCATTGAAAGTGAAGGAGGAGGAGTGCCGTTCACTTTGAGCCCACAGAATGGTAAATATCTGCTTTCCACATCAAAGCCCCTCGACTACGAGATGAAACGTGAACATCATATTTCCGTGGTAGTGCACGGGAGATCGGCTGAAGGCTCTGTGATCGCTCCTTCCAGACGTGTGATCAGGGTGACGGTGGCAGATGTCAATGATAACGCCCCACGTTTCCTAAAGTCTGGCTTTGAGTTGGACGTTGAGGAAAACAACAAACCAGGCATGTCGCTGTTAAAGGTCTCTGCTAAGGACGCAGACAGCGGACACAACGGCAAAGTGACATACAGGCTGGACCAAAGCTCTTCTAAGGTCTTTAGCATTGACCCTGTGACAGGTCAACTGTCTGTTACAGCCTCTCTAGATAGGGAACAGCAGGGTGCGCACATAATCACAGTGTTTGCACGAGATGGCGGGTCACCTCCCTTGGAGTCACTCGCAACGGTGTCCATTTGTGTTTTGGACCAGAATGACAATGCACCTGCTTTTCTGACCCCTCACTTCATCTTTTTCGTCCCAGAGAATGTACCGCCGTTGGCCCAGGTGGGGAGGATAGGGCTGACGGACCCAGACGAAGGGGAGAATGGGAACACAGAGTTGCGCGTGGTAAACGGTAGTGGACCTTTCGTTGTGGATAACGCCCAAGGGACACTACGCACGACTACCAACTTGGACCGCGAGACACAAGACCGCTATGAACTCTACCTGCTGGCCAGCGATCATGGGCAACCGCTAGCTTTGACCTCCACTGCCAGGGTAACCATCTTTGTTGAGGACATCAATGACAACCAGCCTAAGGTCATCCTTCCAAGCAGCAACTCCTCATGCCTGACTGTCCCTCCCGAGACCATCGCAGGCACCATGGTAACAAAGATCTACGCTATCGACGAGGATTCTGGGCTGAATTCGGAGATTACGTACACAGCAGTAGCACCAGCACAGAACAGCTCCCCGTTTTTGGTGGACTCGAGGTCAGGGAACATCACTGTTTCTCAGCAACTTCTAGGGAAAGACCTGGGAATGCATCACCTGTTCATTGTGGTCAGAGACAGTGGTAAGCCAGCTCCACTTTACACCACTGTCTGGGTGAATCTGTTGGTCAATGGGAGCGCAGAGCCTTGCCACCTGGACAGGGCACCCACATGGACAGGGACCCCAGATTTGATTCGAACCCCGTCAAAGGCCCCCATCTGTGAGGTAGAGGACAGCAGGTATGGTCAGCAGATACTGTTAGTAGGCCTGGGAATGATGCTGGCATCCATGTGTTTGCTGGTAGTAGCAGCCGTTTTATACCTGAAACAGAGGAGAAATGGTTTAGAGCAGAACAAGAGGAGGAACATTGAGGAGAATGAGATACCACTCAAGCTCAAAGACAAATATTACTCTGATGACTGACAGGCAGCAATGTGTATGCCCTCACTCACACTGTGTCAAGGTTTAGATCAGCCTGTGAATAAAATACATTGGATTTTTGTATTTGTCAAAGGATTCTTTCATGCATGAATTATGACAAAAATAATCTAGATGTTTTAAAGTGTTATCGTGTTACTCAAAATAATTCTAAAATTAAAAAAAAAAAATGTATGTTTAATTTAAAAGTTATTTCACTGTCCAAGTATATGGACACCTTGCAACAAATTAATGGGATATGAAGTCACAGCTGACAATAAGGAATAATATGTTTTGTAATGATGTGCTTTGAAGCTCAATTACTTTAAAAAAAAACTATTTTAGGAACTAAGAGAGGAAAAACACTGTGGTTTTTATTTAGAACTGTGGTACATGTATGCCAAAACCAATGTGGTGCCTCAATTAACCTAATTAACTAAATAGTTTTACAGATATGCCTGGGCCAATTTACACATGGCTATCACAGTTAGTCATCCTTAATTGATGATTTCATCAAGCAGTGAATATTTGGAACACAAGATAGTAACTACCGTCACATTATTGCTATCAATCTACTAACAAAGTGCTTTGAAGGAAAGCATGATAAACCAACCTAAATTGGAGTTAGATTGTACTGTTCACAAATGTGGACATCATGCATGTAAGGGTTAAAAGTCAAATGTGTTAACATGTTCTGACACAGGGTGAAGCCTACTCAAAAAAAACTGCAAGAGGAAAGGTTTCCCGTGTAAGCTACCGAACACACAAGTTAATCTGATAAGAAAAGTATTTGATGTTACACACTGAGACTTGGTCTATTCACACCACATGCATTGGACAGGTGTTGCGTATCAGTATTAACACCATAGATAGAGCATATCACAACAAGCCAAAGCATTTCTGAAATACCAGCATTTAAGTCATTATATTTAGCGATCATTCCCCATGACCCCTGCAGCGGAGAAGACGACTAAAGGTAATGGGCCGCTGAGTTGATTGTGCCTTTCTCAGATATCCAACCGAGTGATGTGGGGAGTCTAGAGTATTTAGACACACAAAAGGGTTTAGTGTTTCTGCGGTGGGGAGGTGATGAAAGTGTGTTAAGAAGCAGCTTTGAGACGGCCACAGGGGGCGGAGCCTGGCTGTGGACAGGTGAGGGGCAGCACAGGGAAAGCACGCAAACATCTCAAGTCACCACCACACACACCTGTTAGACAACAGGGTAGAAAACCCACTGCTACTGTACACTGGAAAACAACAAGTATCACTCTTTATTATCCTCTTTAAAACAAGCGAAACAAGATTTATTTCTCTTGTGATAAGTAAAAAATGTATTAACTAATTTAAAAAAAACACACTAGGTGAAAAATCTGTCAGGATTTCTTCAAATAGGATGTAATATTTCAGCCTTTCAACATGGAAGATATCTTGAAACTCATTTTGTTTTGAAGTATATTGTACGAGTATTAGAAGTTTTATGTATCATAATAAGCCTGAATTATTCCCCCGACTTCACTTTTCATTTCTTGAAAGAAGATTATTTAATGATATTTTAGCAATTTAAGATAAGCTTGACTTTAGCAAGAAATACTCATATTGAGCTTTTTTTTTACTCGTAATAATTCACGCGTATAACGTTTATATATAAAGTCCCTGTGTGACACTGAAATGTTGCCTGTAAGGTGATTGTTCCTTTTATAAATTGTCATGAGATATTTTGAATAGAAATTCGTCCAATATACTTGGTAAGATTTTTAATGTTTTGCAGTGTACCCAGTCACACCAACAGGCTTGTTGTTTTCATGTTAAGATGTTGGGAGTGAAACCACACTGTGTTCAAAGGAATGTTTTACAAAAGGCACTTACTCTCATGTGTCACTGATGAATGTGTATGCCGGAGGAACAATTGGGATATCAAAAGAGGATAAGTGATGCATAAACTATCAACGAGGCAGGGTGTAAAATGTGTTTACAAATCTCTGAACGCACAGCTACACAAAGAGGGGTGCAGGCTAATTGTTTTAGCTCTTTCTCAAAAGCAAACATTCCTTTATCTTTACGGTGTCATAAACTATTGAGCGATCCTTTTGAAAGATTGCACCTGTACTGTGTTAGTGAGGAAAAGGAGCTAAGCCACGATTTTAAAAAAAAACATTGTACAACAACCTACACTCAACAAAAATATAAACGCAACACTTTTGTTTTTGCTGCCATTTTTCATGAGATGGACTTAAAGATCTAAAATTCATTCCAGATACACAATATTACCATTTATCTCAAACATTGTTCACAAATCTGTCTAAATGTGTGATAGTGAGCACTTCTGCTTTGCTGAGATAATCCATCCCACCTCACAGGTCACATCAAGATGCTGATCTGACATTATGATTAGTGCACAGGTGTGCCTTAGACTGTCCACAATAAAAGGCCACCCTGAAATGTGCAGTTTTGTCTCACAGCAAAATGCCACAGATGCCACAAGCATTGAGGGAGCGTGCAATTGGCATGCTGACAGCAGGAAGAATGTCAACCAGATCTGTTGCTCGTGCATTGAATGTTCATTTCTCCACCATAAACCGTCTCCAAAGGCGTTTCAGAGAATATGGCAGTACATCCAACCGGCCTCACAACCGCAGACCACGTGTAACCACACCAGCCCAGGACCTCCACATCCAGCAGGTTCACCTCCAAGATCGTCTGAGACCAGCCACTGAGACAGCTGCTGAAACAATTGGTTTGCATAACCAAACAATTTCTGCACAAACTGTCAGAAACCGTCTCAGGGAAGCTCAACTGCATGCTCGTCGTCCTCATCGGGGTCTTGACCTGACTCCAGCTCGTCGCCGTAACAGACTTGAGTGGGCAAATGCTCACATTCGATGGCGTCTGGCACGTTGGAGAGGTGTTCTCTTCACGGATGAATCTCGGTTTACATTGTTCAGGGCAGATGGCAGACAGCGTGTGTGGCGTTGTGTGGGTGAGCGCTTTGCTGATGTCAATGTTGTGGATCGAGTGGCCCATGGTGGCAGGGCCGCCGCTCCCTATACGCAGAGTACGCAGACTGCGTAGGGCACCAAGTTCCTGGGGGGGGCACCCCAAAAAAAAAAAATTGTAATTATATATTTTTTTTTTTTTTTTTTTTTTTTTTAATTAAAAAGGAAAAAGAGATGGTCCGGGGGCCCCCCAAAATATATTTTTTTTAAAGTTCATGATAATCATTACATTACAAAAAATATATGAATTAGTTATGAACAGGCCCATCGTTGTTTTTTCTTAATTGTGTAACCTATCCAGGGGTGGATTACTGCACAGGCACACCGGGCACAGGCCCAGGGGCCCAAGGGCTCAGGGGGGCCCTTAGCCAGAGATACTGATAGTAACTTTTCATGTTGCATAGTCAAAGAGCTCAGTCACTGATGTCAATAACAGGGTCCAAAAAGGAATAGCCTAAATATAAGTACTCATTAAAATGTAACAAGATAGAAATCATCATGGGCCCCTCAACTAGTAGGGGAGAAATACAAAAGCAAGTTAAAAACAACAGCATTAGTAGCTCTGTCTAAGGGGGTTGAAGGCCCCCTCACACATACACAAATAAACTTTATATGTGTGAATTCTAAATTGTTCATATCCACCCTTTATCTGTTGAAATGGGCCTCTCCATCATAGAACATGGGTCTGCAGACCAATCTACTGTTTTTACAGTTGCAGAGTAAAGAGTGCTACCTGTTTAAGAAAAATCTGAAAAATAATGTTCCTTCTGCATCTCAGGATTTGATATCTCTCTAGTCTCTAAAATTTCCTCACAAAGTGCACCAGATTGATGCATTTTACTTTAAAAAGGTAAAAAAAATTCCACCCACCCCCCAACAAGGTACAGGGTCCCTCCAACAATACCCCAAGATCCTGTGGGAAACACTGACTTCCTTAATATGTTTTTGCCATTTATTGTATGTATCCGTGTAGAAAATTCAGTGTACCTGACTGGATAGGGACAAGTGGGGGGCCCTTTAAGAGTGTAAGCCCAGGGGCCCATTATCTCATAATCAGTCTATGATCCTATCACTCAATTCCTTTGCAAAGGCAGTTTTTTCACAAGTTAAGCTGTTCTTTCTGTTAGTAAATGCTGGCAAATGTGCCAAATAGCAGTCGCAGAGATCTTGCAATGGCAAAAAAATGTCGCTCGCGCCCTGCGGACGCGAGCTTCTGGGTGTTTTTTTTTTTGGGGGGGGGGGGGGTGGGGGGGGCATCACTGACAAATTCTGCTTAGGGCACCCAAAAGCGTAGCAGCGGCCCTGCATGGTGGTGGTGGGGTTATGGTATGGGCAGGCATCTGTTATGGACGAAGAACACAGGTGCATTTTATTGATGGTATTTTGAATGCACAGAGATACCGTGATGAGATCCTGAGGCCCATTGTTGTGCCATACATCCATGAACATCACCTCACGTTTCAGCAAGATAATGCACGGCCCCATGTTGCAAGGATCTGTACACAATTCTTGGAAGCTGAAAATGTCCCAGTTCTTGCATGGCCAGCATACTCACCGGACATGTCACCCATTGAGCATGTTTGGGATGTGCTTGACCGGCGTATACGACAGCGTGCACCACTTCCCACTAATATCCAGCAACTTCGCACAGCCATTGAAGAGGAGTGGACCAACATTCCACAGGCCACAATTGACAATCTGATAAACTCTATGCGAAGAAGATGCGTTGCACTGCATGAGGCAAATGGTGGTCACACCAGATACTGACTGGTTCTGAGTCCCCAGACCCCCAATAAAGCAAAAAAATGCACATTTCAAAGTGGCCTTTTATTGTGGACAGTCTAAGGCACACATGTGCACTAATCATGATGTCAGATCAGCATCTTGATGTGGCACACCTGTGAGGTGGGATGGATTATCTCAGCAAAGCAGAAGTGCTCACTATCACACATTTAGACAGATTTGTGAACAATGTTTGAGAGAAATGGTAATATTGTGTATCTGGAATGAATTTTAGATCTTTAAGTCCATCTCATGAAAAATGGGAGCAAAAACAAAAGTGTTGCGTTTATATTTTTGTTGAGTGTAGTTATAGTGGAGAACAAGGCTTGTATAACATGACTGGGTGTTTCCTCTGAGGATTTCTGAGCTAGCAGCTCCGAAATAAATAATCTAAAAGGCCTGTACTGTGAGATTTAACTGCAGTAGCTGAGAGGAACCATAACACAATTACAAATTAAAGAGCAAGGAGTTACACATTCTGTTAGATTTACAAAGTGTTCATATTCATATTAAAGGAGGTCTTCTGTGGTTCTGAAGAAGGCATTTTGGAAACGGTTTGAAAAAATGTCAAACGTTCATTCAAGCTGAATCAAGATTAATATATGCAACTTCTTGTTAAAAGTGACTTTTACTCAATGAATGAAGACTATTTGGGATTTTTTTTTAAACATGCTCCTGGCTGCTGTGCGAATGCTCTGGCAGGGAAAAGCCTGCCATCTACTGGACATATTGGTGAAGCCATAATACGTTTTTTTTTATATTTTGTTTGGTATTATGCCAGAGGGAGGAGATGAATCAGAGGACAGTCTCTCACTCTGCCACAGTCAGGTCGCATGAGATCACTGCTGCATGCTGGGATACTCTATTCCAGTGCATCTCATTTTCATCTATTTTTTTTTCTCTTTCTCTCAAGCTGAAGGTTTGATAGCGGGTTATGAGGTTGCGTGAGCTGTCATGGTCAAATAAACCAGCTGGCACTGACCCCGAAAAATGTCTTGTTTTTATGGGATAAACATCAGGGATATTGTGGTCACGAATGAGAAAACAATCCAGTCTCATTAGAATAACCAGGGAAGTGTTTTTCTTTTCAAAAGGCAGTGATTCTGAGAAAAGGTGCCAGTCCTCATTACCCTTCAACTATTCAGTTTAGAGGTGTGGAGTAAGCAATCCTGGAAATTGTTTGCTATCAAAATCATCTTTTTGTTTAATTCTGAATAGCTTCTCATGATCTACCACCTGTCCACACTGTGTGTGCGCTGAAAAAAATCCAAAATACACACAGGCTCTGTAACATGTTGCTCTATGGTGGGCCCCCTATTTTTATTTTTATAGAACTACCCTTTGTTTACATGCCAGTGTACAGAGTAGGCAGTGTATTTTTCAGCGCATACACAGTACAGACAGAAATATTCTCTGATTTGGACAAAAAGTGATTTTTACAACAAACATTTGCTGAAAAGAATTGCTGACTCAAACTTTACAACACAATTGGACTTTATCAAAAGTATGCAAGTTATGGAATTTCAAGTTATGGAATTTCTCTTTCAGTTTGCTTTTCAAAAAGGACTAAATTGGCCCATTTCAGAGATAAAACACCCCCACAAATGTTGCCATCTTGTGTTCACTATCTCAAACACTGCAATCAAACAGATAACAGCTGACAATTCTATGACTATTCCTGTGAGCCTCACCTGACCAATACCTGACTGTCCACAGTCTCATATTGACAGTGTGACTTCATACAAGTCACCCCCACTTGCATTGGACAAACAGTATCTCAGTATTCCCCCCCCCCCCCACACCACACCATCTTTATGACTCCTTTGTTTTATTTTTATCAGGATGAAAAGTTTGCCATAAGAAAGAGAAGTTTATTTATACAGTACAATCCAGACGCAATTAAATTCAAGGTGATTTACAGGGGGCATAAAAATACATTAAGAATAAGACCTAAGGAGAATATTGAAATTGCATTCAAGAGATAATACAATCAAAATCGAAAACAGGCAAACAAGTAGTTCAAAATAAAATAAGAATTTGCATTTAAAAGACAATAAAAAAAAACAAGCTAATAAAAAGTTACAGTTTGGACGGCCAACAGAGAAGGCAAATGGCCTTGTCTCAAAGGGGACTGTATGCTCCAGAGTTGGGATGGTACATGGGAAAAAGAACAGCCTACATTTCTTCTCCTGCTGTATTTGCATATGAAGTTGCAAGTTGCTCCCTCTCTATATGCAAAATAGCTCTACGCGTCAACAATGAACTAGGGGGACATTTTCTGCGAGCGTAAAGAACCTTGACCTCCTCATCATTCTACGCCTTGAAGTTCATTGAAAAGCGACATTGTTTCTTTAAGATTGCACTCGCAGTCATCAGCGGCTCTGTCCATTGTTGGTGGGAACAGAAAGAGAGTTGAGATTGATATACGGGGGCCGAAGACAAGTCGCGCATATCATCAGCGGACCAGCTGCAGTGCAGGCAGGCAGACAGACAGGCAGGCAGAAGTAGTAGTAGTAGTAGTAGTGGTAGGCCTAGTAACCAACAAGTCCTTGAACGCATCCTTCCAGACATGGGTAAGAAGAAACTCCAGCCAGTAACTGGAATCTCACCAGAATACTTTGTATTATAAGTCTTATTATGTAAATCTGCATTTTATTGTATGTGATTGATTGCACACTGATACGTTTGCGTGTGTGTCCGTACGAGTGTGTGCGTGTGTTTGTGTCAGTGTAGAGGTCGGCTATACTCACCGTCTGATGCTCCGCTGATATTATGAGATTTATTTCATGCTTGAGATGGCAGGACTATACTTGCAGAGCCAGAGCCTTGTCGCATTTGCTTTCGGTCGCAATCTTTCTCAATTTTTGAAAAAAAAAAAAGACAAACTGGGCTCAAGCTTTGCATTTCAGAACGAGGCCTGTGTTTTTTTATTCATTTGAGTCACAAGTGAGAGAGAGACACTGTGGGACTTACCTGGTTCAGATGGCTTCAGCTGTGTAGTGAGACTGGTGACGTCATTTATTAGTTAATTGGTACAAGGTGTAGTGGCTAAGTGAAGGCATGCGGCCTAATATTGTTTAGACTACGTTGTTTAAAGGTCTGGAATAAATGCATGCTACTATACTTGCTATTCTTATTCTCTGTGATATCAGTATAGGCTTATGTGTAACCGATCTACTTTCATTTACAATTAAAACAAGTCTGGAGATATGTGATTGTTATTTGCTTGTTTACTTGCGTTTCATAATTTTTAAACTCCCTCTTCCAGGGCATAGCAATCTGGATGACAGTGATCACAGTTTGCTTGACTCTATGTCTGTCCCTCTCTCTCTCTCTCTCTCTCTCTCACACTCACACACACACACACACACACACACACACACACACACACACACACACACACACACACACACACACACACACACACACACACACACACACACACACACACACAGTAGATGTGTTCAATTAAAGAGCTATCTCTTTGCCCCTGCTGCCATCTGTGTTTACTGTAATGGTACCAACCACAGTCTGTCTGCTCCCATTGTGCGTGTCTGTGGATGCACGCACGCAATCAAGCGTGTAATGGCACACATGCACACACAGTCGCAATTGTCTGTTCCTAGATTTGCTTCTCCATCCTCTTCCAGCACAAACAGTTCCATCGCCACTATCATTTTCCTTGTTCCTGAGGAAGTCTTTATGTGTATGTGTGTGTGTGTGTGTGTGTGTGTGTGTGTGTGTGTGTGTGTGTGTGTGTCAAGCATAGAGGTGCCTCTGGTCTTTGTTTGCTTGACATTGGTGGCCCTTGTACCCCCATGATGCATCGGTACAAAGACTGTTGTCTCTGCTCTGTTGACACAAAAGCAGCCTCTCTCTCTCTCTCTCCCTCTCCCTTTCACTGTGTCTCTCTCTCTCTGTCCTCCCCCTTTTTCTCACACTCTCTCACACATGCTGGGTGGTGAATGGAGTCAGGGTTGGAGCCAGGGTCAGAGCAGACACATGCCCTTGGACCTTTGGCATCCATTCAAACAGCACATGACTATTAGGAAGAATGCACAGCTTTACTAAAAGGGTCGAAAGTCTTTTTCAGCTGCAGCTAGACCCATAGTGACAATGTAGCATGTTGTAGCAAGTGTTTCAATGTTTTAATCCTAGTGTTTGGATTTTGCCGCCCTAAGGGATATTTTTGGTGGAAACGCTCTGTGTTTCGACAACAAACAAAAAAAAAAGCTGAGACAGCAGTAACAGAGATGATTCATTGATTTGTGGACCCACTGAGAATTCAAAGCAAGAATTTGGATGATTATTTGATAGAATTTGGTAAATTATGAAGCGTGTGGAGGATGTGGTGGCTTTTGTCTGTTTCATATGATTTTTAACTGAATAGACTAGTCTGTTGGATAGACAATAAAATATTTCTGAAGATGTCATCTTGGGCTCTGAGAAACTTGACATATAAAGATGGCGTCAGCGAATCTGAAGAATGCTTGTTGTCAAAATCACTTTGTCAAAATCAGTGAATATTTCATCTCAGTGTGTGTGTGTGTGTGTGTGTGTGTGTGTGTGTGTGTGTGTGTGTGTGTGTGTGTGTGTGTGTGTGTGTGTGTGTGTGTGTGTGTGTGTGTGTGTGTGTGTGTGTGTGTGTGTGTGTGTGTGTGTGTGTGTGTGTGTGTGTGTGTGTGTGTGTGTGTGTGTGTGTGTGTGTGTGTGTGTGTGTGTGTGTGTGTGCGGTGAAAAAAACAGTGTTAATACACAGCCTAGGCTCTGTAAGTGGGTATGTTGCTTACAACAGTGGGCCCCCTTTGTTTACATACCAGTTTACAAAACCTAGGCTTTGTATTAACACCTAATTTTCTTTCAGCACACACACAGTACGGACAGATGGGTGGATCCATCGTGAACAGATATTCTCTTATTTATTTATTTTTATTTTTTTACAAATCATCATTTGTCAACCAGCCTTCTCCAGAATCACTGACTCCACCTTTAATCCCTATTATTGGATATGTCAGCCAGAAAGAACAGAAGATTCATTATATAATGAACATATGAAGTGCACCCCTGGTTCCAAGCAGCACAAATAATTAATAATCTCAACATCAAAACCAGAACAAATGCAATGCAACCGAAACTATCTATCTGCATGGCCACCAACTCAGTAAAGTGAGCTTTTTGTTTTTGGGTGAACTAGCCCTTTTTTACAGGTTGTAGCACATGTCCATATTGACACAGTGTATGAGGAGTAAAACAAATAAAAATCCTCTTGTGCATAGTAAGCACCCTCACTACTATCTACACTCAACAAAAATATAAACGCAACACTTTTGTTTTTGCTCCCATTTTTCATGAGATGGACTTAAAGATCTAAAATTCATTCCAGATACACAATTGTACCATTTCTCTCAAACATTGTTCACAAATCTGTCTAAATGTGTGATAGTGAGCACTTCTGCTTTGCTGAGATAATCCATCCCACCTCACAGGTGTGCCACATCAAGATGCTGATCTGACATCATGATTAGTGCACATGTGTGCCTTAGACTGTCCACAATAAAAGGCCACTCTGAAATGTGCATTTTCTTGCTTTATTGGGGGTCTTGGGACTCAGAACCAGTCAGTATCTGGTGTGACCACCATTTGCCTCATGCAGTGCAACACATCTTCTTCTCATAGAGTTTATCAGATTGTCAATTGTGGCCTGTGGAATGTTGGTCCACTCCTCTTCAATGGCTGTGCGAAGTTGCTGGAGACGGCTTATGGTGGAGAAATGAACATTCAATGCACGAGCAACAGATCTGGTTGACATTCCTGCTGTCAGCATGCCAATTGCACGCTCCCTCAATGCTTGTGGCATCTGTGGCATTTTGCTGTGAGACAAAACTGCACATTTCAGGGTGGCCTTTTATTGTGGACAGTCTAAGGCACACCTGTGCACTAATCATGATGTCAGATCAGCATCTTGATGTGGCACACCTGTGAGGTGGGATGGATTATCTCAGCAAAGCAGAAGTGCTCACTATCACACATTTAGAGAGATTTGTGAACAATGTTTGAGAGAAATGGTACAATTGTGTATCTGGAATGAATTTTAGATCTTTAAGTCCATCTCATGAAAAATGGGAGCAAAAACAAAAGTGTTGCGTTTATATTTTTGTTGAGTGTAAATTGGAGCATAGAACTACCTAGGTTCCGTCTGTCATTTTGCATCAGTTGACTATGTGCCCTGACTTGTACATGATGCTTGCATGTGGACCCCTACAGGTTGCTATGACTGCTGTATGCGCTGCCTGGGCGGTGTGCCCTACTGCTCCCTGGCGGCCACGCTGCTGTGTTTCTCTGGCATCGCCCTGTTCTGTGGCTGTGGGCACCAGGCGCTCACCGAGACTGAGAGACTCATCGAGAACTACTTTGCCCGTAACCTCCAGGACTACATCACTCTCGCCTTCATGTGAGTGTGGCAAGAAATTGGAAGTATTTATTAAAGAGTGGCATCCCTTTGAACCCTGCCATGAGGATTTCTTCTCAGGCCTTTAATAGGTTCATCGTGACCCTCTCGTGGAAACTGAGATATCAATTTTGTCTAGTGTATAGAGAGGAGTTGGCAGTGAAATACCAGTTGACACAATGTTCCAGTTTTCTCAGTAGGATATTTTATTTGCCTGCAAGCGAGAGCCATCGTCAGCAGCATTAACAGAGAGGAAATGCAGATATGACTGATGGGAGGCAGTCTCTCCTCAGCAGTTATAGTATCATGAATTAACAGACAACACAGTGTCTAGATTTTTTCAGTATACATCACTGTCCAACTTTTCTTTACCCAAGTCTTTGCCTTCAATACCTAGCATTTCAATCATAACAACCTTTCTTTGTCAAAGCGTACCAACCATATTCTGGCCTTATCTTAAATGACCTCAACCGTCTGCACACGTATACAGTACAAGGTCAAACCCCCTTTCCGTGTCAAACTCTTTTACAATGAGTGTAACACTATTTTGTTGACCAATAATACATTTCATTATTACGAAATAGGCCTACAGATTATTATAATATTCATTTTTCACAACATAACCATTTTCTTTCTAAATGTGTTCCTCCTCTCTAGCATTCAATATTTCCAGTATTTCATCTATGGCCTGGCCTCCTTCTTCTTCCTGTACTGCATTGTGCTGCTGGCCGAGGGCTTCTACACCACCAGCGTGGCCAGGCAAACCTTTGGAGAGTTCAGGAGCACAATGTGTGGCCGCTGCCTCAGCTCCTCGGTGAGAGAGAGAGAGAGAGAGTGTACACTGCCCATAGGAGATATTGGGATGGGATTAATACACATATCAGTCTGTGGTGGTGGTTGGGGGGCTGATCCCAAAAATCTTAAAGCTGCTGCCTAAAAACCCTTTTGGGGACATACAAAGATAAGCATATACCCAGTATGGGAAAGTGAGTGACTGGGGGGGGGGGGGTGGGACTGAGTGGAGAAGAAGAGGAGTGAGATAATAAGTAAAGCTATAATCAGAAAGGAAAAGGGAATATGGCCGCCGCCTGAGTCACGGCTCATAAAAACACTCTATTAGATTACCTGCTGTGTGTGTATCACTTCATTAGGATGATGCACCCTGTAATGTTAACTCCGCTCTGCTCTGCTATGCTCCCTCCTCATACAGTTTATAGTGCTGACATATCTGCTAGCCGTGCTGTGGCTGTTGGTGTTCGCCTTCTCGGCCCTGCCCGTCTACTTCTTCTACAACATGGACGCCACCTGCCACACCATAGACATTCTGACAGAGACCCCGGCCAGTATCAACCAGCTCTGTGTGGATGCAAGGCAATACGGTATACAAGACCTCTATTGGAAACCTATGAGCTTGGCCTATTATGCTAATTGTGTAACGTTAAATGATTAATGTGGTGTTGTTCTAAGTTTTTACCTGTTACCAAAAAGCCAATGAAAAGAACAAAACCAACAATTGTTGACTCTTTAGTTAATAAAAGATGCTAAATGCGTAAGCCAACATGCTACCATGCTCACAATGACGATGGTAACATGGTGATTTTTCTCAGGGGAGTAATGTTTGCTATGATCCTCATATTTTAGCGTGTAAACATGCAAGATTTTACTAATAATTGGCACTGAATACTAAGTTCAACTGAGGCTGAGTGGAATGTCATTAAACCTGTGGCTATTTGGTCCAAGATGATGGGAAATGTTGTTCTGATGTGGCACTATATGCAAAGTCCAGGGCTCACCAACAATATACAAAATAGGATGTAGTTAATGTCATGTCAGAGGTGTCTACAGTGACGAGCTGTTTGTAGGACATTTCTAGCCCTTTCTCTAAATATAAATCTGTACAATTGTGTTCTACATTAGAATTGAATATTGAAATGTGTTTTTTTTTTTTTTTTTTTTTTTAAAGGGCTCCTGCCGTGGAATGCAGTGCCGGGGAAAGCTTGTGGCATAACTCTGTCCAATGTTTGCAAGACCAGAGAGGTAAGTCGGACCAGCTCTCTCATAACTCATGCCTCTGCAGTCAGACACGTCCTATCATATTTTTTGCCTGATGCAAAGCGAAGACGACATGTCATCACCCACATTAATGCAAAATTCTCCTCTCCTCTCAGTACCGGATGACCTACGACCTCTACATTGCTGCCTTCGCCGGCGCGGGCATCACTCTTCTGGCTCTGGTGAGTGATTATGCTTGAGCCATTCACAGTGGGCTAAAACAATAGTGTTATATATGGCTCATGTGACTTAGTGACGCTCTAGTGTAGGCGGCCAGGCATCTCAGGCCTCCATGACTGATGACTTCTGTACTATCGCTCTCTGTTCCTCTTTTCTCAGCTGACACAAACACATCATAATAATGCCGTAATGTCTGGTGGAGTTTTTTTTTTTTTTTTTCAGCCAGCCAGTCAGCCTAAATGGTGCAGCCCATTATACTGGCATGCCCCATTACGGAAGCTGTTAAACGGATGGTATCTGCTATCAAATTAGCAATAGCCGTTCATCATTTTGCATCTCAAACAATTAGAATATCGTGGAACAGTCTATTTCTTCCCCGTAGTTACATTCAAAAGCTGACGTTTATGTATTCTAGATTCATCACACACCACAAAGTTAAACATTTCAGGCGTTTTTTTTTTGTTTAAATATAATACAATACCTCAAAATATTCAAATATTACATGAGGATTTATAATACAGAAATGGAAAGTATGTCAATTCATCCACTCAATACTTGGTCGGGGTTCACTTTTTGAAACAAGTTACGGGATATTCTTTTTTTTTTTATATATATTTTTTGGGGCATTTTTATGCTTTATTTGATAGTGCAGAGAGACAGAGATGAAAATGGGGCAGAGAGGGGAGTGACATGCAGAGTACGACCGCGGGCGGGAATCGAACCCGGGTCTGCTGCTGGGCCCGGCCCGGTGGGGGGGACGCCCTACCAACTGAGCTATGGGCGCCCCTAGTTACGGGATTTTCTAATGATATGAGATGCACCTGTAGAGTCAGAGGATCTTGTGGATTTTTCCTTGTCTTCACTTCTTCTGTTTATGACACTTCCTATCTGTGTTTTGTCCTCTCCATAGCTGACCTACACTGTGTCTACCACCTATAACTTTGCCGTTCTGCGGTATCTGGGGAGAAAGGGCATAGGCGCACGGTGCTAGGGCTCACACCAGCTTCCTGTCTGCTCTTTCCACTAGCCTACTTCACCGTCAACATTGGGAATCTTAAAGGGACGGCAACACACTTCTCTACTTCCTCAATATTCTGCACACCACATCACCTGTGGTCATGGACTCTATAAAAAATGCTATCTTTTTATATTTCTACTTTTTTCTTATTTGGTAGAATGTTAGGGTTATGTATTATTTGTTATGCGTGTGTGTGAGGGTTTGTCTGCTGCTTTTTACGTGCCGTCTCATTTCTTTCTTTCTTTTCAGCGCCACGTGACCAAAATAATTGTAAATTATTGCTTTTGTTGCTTGCGATGTAAATGTCTATAATATTCATCTCTGTTTCCCTGTCGCACTCAAAATACAAATAACGCACCACTAATAGATTAACATAGTTAAGCAAAATGAATCAAGTTTGCCACACAGCTAGAAATGCAGCTGTTGTGGAGAATAGGAAAGGAGATTATAAGGTTACCATGGCTACCATCCCCATCACATCTGGTGGTTGCCATGGTGGCAGACAAGCACACGCATTTGCAGTCTCACGCTGGCTGGCTGACCTCAGGACTTTTCTCACGGGGGTGAGCAGAAAAGACTCAACAATGAAGTCAGGTCTGGTTTAAAAAGCTTGCCAATAAGGAGCCAGTCGTGGGAAGCCACCTGCGCTACAAGGCCACCGCCAAGGGGTTAGATGACATGTCAAGGGAGAGGGTGCTCCGGACAAAAGGGGAGGGTTAGACCTCTTCTAAAGCCACAATGCATGCTCTCTCTCCTGGGACTGCAAACGCACAATGACCCCCCCCCCCCTCCCACCTCCCACCATCTCCCTTTGGACAATGAAAATGATGTATTCAGAGTGAGGGGACTGAAGGAATTTTTTAGACGATTTTGAATAGTTCCTTTCTGACAAAGGAATATATAGGCTATTTGTTTAGCTCTGATCTAGAAAAGGGTCTGAAATTGTTTTTTTCTCATCATTTTTGAGATGTCGAAAAGCACCAGGTGCTAAATTTGTATACTAAAATAGTAAGTGATCTCTTACTATTGGACCTGAAACACATGGTTCAAATGTTAGACCGCCCCCCCCACCCCCCCCCCCCCCCTTCTCGCTGTTAATGAAATGACTGTGAGGTTCTTAAATAGAGATATGACAGCTTTGTGTTGTCTCTAATGCTTCAGGAATTTTGTTGTAGTTATTGTATAACACATATTTTTTACTTACCGTAGCTGAAATTAATACTGCTTTTTACACTTACTGGGTATATTACTAACAAAAGCTTTTTGCTGCATAATAAGTAGATTTGTTTTTCTATTTGGTGGAAGCTGTACCCTGCGGTGAGTGGTGGATTTATAAAGTGGCCGCTTGCTGTTTTATGATATTTTTCTTTTGTGATGATAAAATTTGATAATAAAAAGACAATTCTTGGAAGTATTTTGTGTGTAGAGTGCCTCTGAAAACGTTCTGTGAAAGTGCAGTGTCTGGTGTCTAGTGTGTGTGTGTGTGTGTGTGTGTGTGTGTGTGTGTGTGTGTGTGTGTGTGTGTGTGTGTGTGTGTGTGTGTGTGTGTGTGTGTGTGTGTGTGTGTGTGTGTGTGTGTGTGAGACAAAGTGTTTAACTGGTGCTCCACCCTTGGCTTACTGCCACAATTGCCGGGCCAAGGTATTTTGTGAGCTTGTTTTTCTGTATTCTCTCCTCTTGTGTCTCCCCCCCCCCCCCCCCCCAGGTGCACTGCTTGGCTGTCACCCAAGTGTACCTGAGGAAGCTGAGGCACAGGCCCAAGGAGGAGAGTAAAGGCCATGACCTGTACAGCATGCTGCAGCGAGACAGAGGAGGGACACTGTGCTCTCCCTACACACCAACCGAAAACACTTCTGACACATCCTGACTACGCACGCCATGTTTGTTTCATGACCTGAGCTGGTTTTAAAAAGCTCCAGTTATTTTGGTAGTATTCGCTTCATTTTCTTTTGCTGATTTTTGCATTAAAATATATAGGCCATTGTCTGTTACATCTAAATTTATAAAAAAAAGGAAACTAATATTATTTCCTTTATTGTTCTGCATTTGATCAGTGTCTGTAGAATCTATACTTTCTGTGTATTTCTATAGTTTAGAGATCTCCAAATATGTCATTTGGTGAAACATGGTGAAAGTTTTTTGTTTTTTCTAGGTTTTTCAGTGTGCACTGCATGCTACATATCCTTCTGAGTGAAGAGGAAAATAAACAGTGTTCACTGGTCTTGTGTGAAATTCAAGAAATGTAATTTACTTGTGATCTTGAGGAAAAAATAGCAGTTCATGCTTTTTTAAGATTGTAAAAATGACTGAAGGGAGATGTTAGAGCCGAATTATACTGATGTCATTTCCAGTGACCTATTTTAGTTTTTAAAAATAGTGTAGGAGGTTCTGTTTTCAAACTTTGAAGTCATTCCTAATGCTGCGTAGCTTCCAGGAATTTCCAGAACATGGGCACAAAAAAAAACCACAGACAAGATAGGAGTGTCCATTTGGTATGTTGCATGTTTTATTCGTAGCCAAGCACTGCAGAGAGTATTCACCACTATGTCAGCATGTTGGCACTGCCAGTCGTATCCTCCGTATAGTGCAAAGAGAGGAAATGAGGGGAAAGTCTTCCATTTAGATCAACACATAATTAAGATGAACAGTGCAGCTCTCAGACAGCTTCAATCACACTCATGGGCTTGTGGATGAAGCAGATGCTCTGTGTCATTTAGTACCATCATTATAAAAAATGAATGCCCTTCGCAATTTACATAAGCCATTAATATGGACAGCCCAAAGAAATGTGTATTTTTTTTTTACATTCATAAATATTACAGACCAACATTAAAAGAAATACTGACATTAGACGAGTGGTGATGTAAGATAGCGTTGTGAAAAGCAACATATTGTAGAGTTATGCTACCCCACTTTTTCTCAGGGAAGTTTGCTTTTAGGTAAACACTGTGGTACGCTACATTATCTGAAACGGGAAGAACTGAAATGATTCAGTAAGGAGACAGTATATTATTAAATGCAGAATATATGAACACTAACCAATGGTAAACTAGCAGCATTCATTTTTGTTTTAGCTTGAATTCCTGTAGGCTGCCTGCTAGCTTGATTTTGTTCAAATGCCCTGCTCCAGTTCACAGTTAATAACGTTTAATCTCATACATTGTGAGTACCAGTACTCACCACACTTTATCACACCAACATCCTATGAAACATCTATTCATTATAAGCCCACACTATAGCAAAGAACAATGTCATAGGTAAAATATGACTGTACCTGATCGGATTCAATTCACTTTCACAGTGAAGCGCTTTGTAATGTTTGCTATTTGTCTGCACGCACCACACACACACACACACACACACAGCAGTATGATGCAATATTTTGACTTGAAAGACATAGTGTTCTCAGGCTGAAAGAATAAACAAGACCTCTGACATAACAGCAAAATAAAAAGCAAGATAACGGACTATAATGATAACCATTTTGAATGTGTGCATTCAGAAGATGAGAATATTTTCTTGTAACAGGTAGGGTTGTTTGGGAAGATGCAAAATAGAACACTATTTCAGAAGCAAAATGAACACTGATGAGTATGAATTGTAACCATGTCGAACTCAGTTTGAAGCATTGCATATCAGGCATGTTATTGATAATAGTGGTCTTTAATGGCCTTCTCCTTGTGCTTAGGCTGTATCATATTAGAGCCACAATGAGCACACTGAAGTGATAGCAGTTGTTTTATCAGTAAAGCCCACAGAATAGGCTTAAAACTGGAATGTTAAAGGCCTGCCACTTCATCAACAAGGCAGACACTGGATTACAGACATGCCATAATTATGATTTTTTTTTTCTAATTCTTATAATTAAAATCCCCTACTTCACACATCAGGAAAACTGAGTTCAACCAGCCCTTGACCAAAACACTTAAGCCTCATGTAAATATCACACACTTTGTCTGTAAAGGAAAAAGGACAAAAATACACATGGGGGGGATGAAAATGTGCTTCACAGAACTAGAAATACACAGCAGCAGCAGCAGTTTATCGACAACAGCAGCAAAAGCAGTATTATTATTATTATTATTATTATTTAGTTTGAACCACTGAAGCGTACTTAGTGAACACAGCCCCATGTACATAAATCATGGGGGGAAAAATCTCATAATGCCTAACTCGTAATATACCCGACACCTTGGGCCCACGCAGAAGTACAGTTGTAATAGATATAAATTAATACCGTAAAAAGCTCGTACCCAAATGCTGTCAGAAAAAAAACAGAATTAACGCTCACAATTCCCTTCTTGTATAGAAAACAAACTATGTCATCTTCCTTTTGAGTGCAGCAATAATTGAACTACCCTTCCTCTGTACCTCAAATCCTACTGGTCATTATACTGATGTTGGGAGTTCCAAAGTACCATAATTGCCTGAGATTAGGGTTAGCTTCTCCACTCCTGCTGAAAGTTGTATGCGATGTTGAGTTCAAAGTCTCTCTAAAAACCTTGGAAAAATCAGCTCCATGGACAGACGTTGTTGAGCTGTTACAGGACTAACCGTATGTTACTGTGCCAAAGGTAAGAGTGTGCTCTTCAAGAGAGGTTGTTTGGTCTAATCTCTCGTCCGCTGTTTTAACTAAAGATTTTTAGTTATTTCAATTAAAATAAATGCTCCGAAAGCACTGTTCGATACAACCCCCGCATGGGCGTACAAAGCTGAAGCTGGATTAAAATGCTTTTTGTTGCAACACTACTTAAAGCAGACAGAGTACAAAGGATGAGTGTGCCTGTTACAGTGTGCCTGTACCTTGTGCTTCGTTTCCACTGAGCAGTCCAGTTCGGTTTGGTACGGAACATAAGCCCTAGTTTTGATAGGCGGGTAACATGCCGTTGAATGCTACGTTACTATGGTGACATCATAGCAGGGGGAGCCGGGACACACTGTAGCCCGCTGATTAATTCATGAAGAGGAAGAATGCCTCACAACAAACCAAGAGCTGCTTGCCAACATTCTCTCTAAACACAAGACTCTTCACATTGGACGACTCCAAGGAGACAACACACGCTGGTTTATCTCTTGCATGGAAATGATGATTCTGTCGACCGACCAACAGACTGCAGTGTGTAGCTCCACCACCTTTTGGGACCCTTTGAACCCCATCAAAAGGGTGTCTCAGCACGGAACGCTTATTTTGGTACTCTTTTGACAGTGGAAACGCAAATAATTGAATGCCGTAGCTTACTAAACCGAACTGTACCGCTCAGTGTTCACAAGGCTATTGAAGGCAATAAGTCAACAATCTACATAACCAGCAGAATCCTTGACACGACCCCTTCCTCAAAGCCGCTGTATCTTCTTATCCACCTTATCTTTAGAGGACGTACCCCGCACCTGCAGCACACATAATGTCCCATAAACAATATATCTGACTGGGCCAGGGAGGCACGTTTCAGCCAGAGATAATAAGCCAGAGAAGGTAGGTGGGATTCACTCTTCACACCTGACCTCCCCCACCCCCAACTCAGCAGCAAGCCCCGCGGGAGGCTTTGCGGTTGCCGTGTAGATCTATGGTGCTGCCCAGGGCGTGGTCCATGTGGTCCTCTGCAGCCAGCACCTCCCTGACGGCGGCCTCGAACGCGGCCGTCACGTTGGTGTCGTCCTTGGCGCTGGTCTCAAAGTACGGGCAGCAGCCGTTCTCCTCGCACCAGGCCCGGGCCTCATCCTCCCCCACCTCCCTCTGCCCCTCCATGTCCACTTTGTTACCCAGCACCACAAAGGGGAAGCGCTCTGGGTCCTTAACGTCAGAGTAAAACATGAATTCTTTCTTCCAGCTGCCCAGGTTCTGGAAGCTCTGCAGGTCGTTGACGGCGAAGGTTAAGAGGCAGCAGTCGGCCCCGCGGTAGAAGGGCGTGCGGAGGGATTTGAAGCGCTCCTGTCCAGCAGTGTCCCAGATCTGGAGGGTGACAAGCCGTCCGTCCACCTCTAGGTCCCGGTTGAGGAATTCTACCCCGATGGTGTGGAAGGACTGGGAGTCGAAGCGGTCGGTCACGTAGCGGTTCATCAAGGAGGACTTGCCCACGCCGCCGTCCCCCAAAAGGATGACCTTCAGCAGCAGGCTCTTACCGCTCATCATGGTTCCCTTTAACCACCACCCACCCACCCAGCAAAGGCCTGGGTTACAAGGCCTCCACAGCAGGTGGCAGACCAGGGTTGATTCAACCTAGAAAGAGGAAGAAGGAAATATTCAAATGGATACATACAATAAAAGGAGAAACACAAAAAGACTATAGGAAGTGAAATTACAACCAAACCGACTCAGCTGATTATTCAATGTAGATTGCGAGGTACAAAAAAGACTGCTGTTGTAGCAACGTTTGTATTTGTGGAAGCCCGTTTCCACCAGTTAAAGCTTATCAAAATATACCCATGGTGAGTCATAATTATGAGATAATAAATCAAAATTATAAAATAAATCATAATTGTCAGATTTAGAAAAATTTACTTTTAATCTCATATTGACTTATCATTTTGACTTCTTATGTTATTATTATGACATTATCTAATACTTTCAACTCCTCATCTCATAATTATGGCTAACCATGTGGATATTTGTATTATCAAGGCAACGTTTTCAGCTTTTTTTTTTTCTGGCAGAAACAGACTTCCATAGAGTTCAACCGCAGGTTCAAACCTTCTGGCTACAAATGAAGCCATGTGAGAGAAGGAGTGTAATGTTTGACTAGCTTCAGTAACACCATGACCAGGGGCATGAACCAAGAGACAAGCCAAAGGTCTCTGGTTGAAACTCTGGGCTGGATGGATGATAACTACACATATTAGGCCTATCACTGACTTGTCATAAACCTGTACTTGTCAACCAATGCAGAGAACATTATTCTAAAACATTAAGGCCACATTAGTTTTTTATGACAAGTAAAAACAGATGAATATAGGAGTTTCTGCGCCACAACAACAACAGGGGCGAGTCTGGATCATGAGCTGACAAAACGGGAGACGACCACTGCACATGCGCAGACCGCAAACATGTATCAGCTTGTTGTCAACTGTGGCTGGAGTCTGAGTGAACCTGTTTATAAAGCATTTCAGAGCAAAGGATAATTAAGAACCGAAACAGGTAACAGACCTTACGAAAAGATTTAAAGCAACAAACAATACACAACTGTGTTATAAGATGTAGCAAGCTAGCCGGCTAGTCGGTCTGAAGGCTTGTTGACAGTGACAGTCCATCCCTGGACAGGCTAACCGTTAGCTTCAGTGCATATGCGACTCAAAACAATTTCTAAGAGCGATGTAAGCAAGACAAGAACATGTGTTGCAGTGAAGAGATATTTCTATAATATAATGTGTCTGCTATAAATATAGAATAGACGTGTATTTCCACTCACCCTGTTCCTATAGTTAACACTGCGTGGTCTGCCCCTGTGCTCCCCTACATCTGACTGAGTTGTCGTGACGTGCGCGCCCCCATCGCTGCACGTGCACACAAACACACCGCATAGACAAAGCATGGTCCTAAAGCCCACCCATTTTCATTATCAATAAAAGATGACAACAAAGTGTGTATGTGAGGTGTGTATGGTTACTGTATGATTTTCTGTTTGTTCTACTTAAATATGATATCCACCAATGTTTAAAGCAGCAGCTGGAAATATCTGTCAACTTTTCCCCTCAAAGCGATATAGATTTGACAATATTAAAGGCGCATGACTGCAATTATCAAGCACAGCCATACAATTAAAATGGTCAAGGATGAATCAAACACAGCAAAGGAAAACGCTGTCAAATCACTAAGTCATTCAACTTAAAAAAGATCTATACCTCCAAATATTATTTTACATAGGATAACTTGTAGACCAACTTTAATTCATTTGAGAAATAGCCTAATAGTATTTATTTACCTTATTTAGTTCAAATTAATAATAAGAGCAAACAAAGGAATATTTCTTTCTGTCAGGTTTTTTTTTATGAATTATTTGTATAATTACTTTAGTTGTATTTCACATACAATATAAAACAGAAATAAGCTACATGTGTGGGTGTGTGTGCAGCAGAAACCTGAACAGGCTTGTATGAAAACCACACCCCAAAAAATCAGTAGAATATTACAATACAAAACAATTAAAGGGACCTGTTTAAATCTGTTACCAAACAAGTATAATGAGTATAAACTATATATGGGGTTCAAACTAATCGTGATTAGAGCAGATCATTTCCTACTATTTTTTTGTACATATGCAATGAGATTTTATTTTATATACTATCTATGAATGAGACAGAAGAATCCAGTAAATTCATGTTTTGCTCCGTAATTTATTCTTAGCATCTTTGTTTTATGGGCAGTGCACACACACACTACAAATGTACAGATATGGCGTTGAATGTGTGAATTGTATCTATGCGTTGAATGTGTCAAAAAATAAACGTTTAAATGTTGTCGTGTTGCAGTACACCCTCCAGGGCTGTAGGCGGCGCTGTGATGTTTGTGTTAGTTGGTGACCACACTGTGAAGTAAGGCAGACACGTAGAACAAGCCTCCAGCTGTTTACATCCCCTATGTACCGTTGGTTATCATCAGGCTCCGTCCTGAAATCACCGCTCCTGAAAAGAAACTGTCGGGGAGAACAGCCTTATATCGCTGGCTTGAAGAGTTGAGGAAAGGGGACGAAATAACCAACGTGAATGTGTTTTCTGCGGTAATACATGGTAGGAAATATTTCGACCCTGGTGCATGCTCCCAAACCACTGACACGTATGACAGACTGAAATGTTAGTGATGAGGCAGTCGCTTATTTGTTCAACGAAGTTTGTTGCGAGGAGAAATAATTGTATTTACAACGCTTTATTTCGGGTTATGGGCACAACAACAAAACAAGACAAGACAGGGGAGTCGTTCCCACAGGAGAAAGACAGTGAAGTTAAAGGTGGAGTCAGTGATTCTGGAGAATGATGCTTGTTGTCAAAATCACTATTTGTCAAATTAGTGAATATCCTCACGATCCGTAAAACCTGCACTTTTAAAAAACTGTTTTGTTAGTGCACAGCCTAAACGGGCATTTTGCTAGATGGTGCCCCCCCCCCCCCCCCCCCTCTTTCTTTACATACCCTCTCTCGCCAGTTTACAGAGCCTAGGCATTGTATTAACAGTATCACCAGATTGATTTTTCAGCACACACAGCACAGACGGGAGCGGATCATGAGGAGATATTCACTGATTTTGACAAAGTGATTTTGACAACCACCTTTCTACTTGATCGCTGACTCCATTTTTAATCGTGCTGTTGTTAAAAGCTGACCTACTTGTATGCGAACAATGCCAGTCAATAAAAATGTCTGTTCTGCTCTTGTCACCCTTTTGCAGATGGCTGCTAGGGGCAGGCTGGTGCCCTGTGTGTGTCTGGGGGTGTTTGCTGTCATGTGCTGGGTGTGGGTCTCCTTTGCCTCCTTCCCAGACGACCAGCTTCCCCCAGGAGAAGCCTTGGATGCTGGGGCGGACAGAGCAGCCTTCATGCCCCAGAGTGCTCTATCAGACATGGAGTTTGCCTCCATCAGTTCATACACAGGACCCGGCAACAGTGACCGCCGTAGCAACAAGGAGCTGCCCATTCTGCTGTGGTGGAGCGGAGGGCTTTTCCCACATTTCCCCGGGGACACTGAACGCATCGACTGTGCCACGTCCTCCTGTCTGGTCACAAGCAACCGCAAGGTAGGTACCGCAGATATATTCAAGCTCACAAAGTGTTTTTACTGGAGCTCTTGGTCCAGACAGACAGGGTCAATGCACGCTTACTTTAGAGATGGGGCCGGTCCTATCTGATATAGGTATAGGGTGCCGATATGGCTGTAATTCCCCTTATCGGATGATAAATCTGAATGAAGTCCCTGATCCACATACCGATCCATAATCCATGGTGTGATCGGGTTAGCCAGGCAGATATTTATTTCCTGACAAAGTTCTTGCACTATTGTTTTTAATATTCATGTTGGAAACCTTATGAAGGAGTTCATGAGTTTGCCATTGCAACCTCGGAAATGTTGTTATTATGCTTTTTTGCAGTCAGGTAACATTTTAAAGCCGTTCCAATAAATGGCTTTGGAATTCATATAAATTTGATGCATTTTTGCTGATTTTTTTAATACAAAGTGCTTTACTACAGTCTCATGCAAATCTTACAAATGATACCAACAACAGCAACAATAAATAATAAATGTTTTACTAATATTAATCAAGAAAAAGAGATCTGATATTGGAATCAGTACCGTAACGGCAGATGTCCAAATCCAGGTATTGGAATTGGATCAGAACTGACACATTCACAACAACTCTCATCTGACATTGTCCTTGCTTCCAGTAATCTTTTTGGGTTTGATCTTTTAAAAGGTCCAGCTGTACAAACGGACGGCCTCCATCGTCTTCTACGGCACAGACTTCCGGGCGTACGAGGCTCCTCTCCCCCGCCTGCCTCACCAGACCTGGGCTCTGTTCCACGAGGAGTCTCCCATGAACAACTACATCCTGTCCCACGGGCCGGGCATCAGGCTCTTCAACTACACGGCCACGTTCAGCAGGCAGTCGGACTACCCTCTGACCCTGCAGTGGCTGCCCTCTCTGGGCTACCTGCTGGCCCCCGTGGTGGTGCCTCTGGAGGAGAAGAACCGGCTGAGGAGGGAGGAGGGCCTGGCTCCCGTGCTCTACATGCAGTCCCACTGCGACGTGCCCTCAGACCGGAACAGATACGTCCAGGAGCTCATGAAGTACATCCAGGTATGGTATAGCTAGGGGCTTCTCTGACAGGGACATTACAAAGGTGCATGCTTACTGAAGAGTATAAGGGCAACAGGAGAGGAAAAAAAGAAGAGGACATTTTTTTATGTACTTTTTAATAATAATCAAACTTGACACGATGTATCTTTGCTATCGTCATCAGGTATACAATGGGCGGGCGCTTCCCTCATTCTGATGGCTGATTCGTTGATAAATGGATTATTGCGAAAGAGAGAGAGGAGCGCTCCATTTTATCGCCATAGTGCAATATGGACGCCTCTTCATATTTATATTTTAACACACATTAAACACAAAGGGAGATGAGGGCTACCTTTTTCTGACTTAAGAAAATAGGGTAGGTTAGGGAGCATATTAAAAAGTTGGTGACATTAGAGTGTTATGGGCTGGAGGCAGATTTACTGTACATACTTGTAATTGGTATATATTTTTGGCTATGTATTTATGTTCAATAAAAGCAAATTTTCCCAACTCTGGTGAAAGTGCAATATGCAAACTAGACAGACATTTTCACTGTTCATCGCTGCTTGTACTTAGACCTCAAGAGCCTTTAGCAGATATACACACACACATTTAAAACGTCCCAGCAGGGCGCAATTTGCGAATGTTTAAAACATCCTGGCGCCCCCAAATGCCTCGCTGCTATGTCTTAATCCTAGGAAGAAACACTGGAAAAAAAATTGGAATTTGGAAAAATGTCAGTACAGGTTTCAGCTTGTTGTTACATACCATGTTCATTTAGTTTCCTCCATTTTGAACCAACACCACGGCCATTCTTTGCAATAATTATCGTTTGGCTCACACGCACTGAACATCTCTAGCCTTAGGTCGTCCTCGTTTTCCACTTGCACATACTCAGCGCCTACACGGGTCAGGAGGTCAAACTCATTCAACTTCCCTCATGCATGTAAGTGCAGTAAGTGGTCTGTAAATATAGCCCTCGACGTGTGACGTTTGTTAGGTTCAAATAGACATGTATAATCAGGGCTTTTCTGAACAACATATGCTTTTAAAAGTGAGCCTATGTCACAATAATGATTTCCCTCTGAAATGTTTCTTACGTATGCCACTGTCTCACTGACATGATGTGTTGGCAATTCACCTTCAAGCTATGTTTTTGTCTTCTGTTGTTGATGTTGTTGTTGGTGCTGTGTGTTTGTGTCTTTGTTTTACTTCAAAAAAAAGTTCATTTAGTCTAACTTGATGGATTAACTTGCATGTTCATGTAAACAGACTAGTATTCATTTGTTTGTAAAAAAAAAATACATTCTGTTTAAATGAACATTCAAGTTAATGTGTCTTTTAAATCTTAAAAGAAACAAAAAAAGAAGTATGCCACTGTCTCTCACACCTTGTATTTCTCTCCATTACAGGTGGACTCTTACGGTAAATGCTTGAACAACAAAGCTCTGCCCGAGCGTCTTGAGGACACATCCACGGCCACCGGAGAAGAGCCCGGTTTCATGAACTTCGTCTCCCGCTACAAGTTCCACCTGGCTCTGGAGAACGGCCTGTGTGACGACTACATGACGGAGAAGCTGTGGAGGCCTCTCCACCAGGGCTGTGTGCCCGTCTACAGGGGCTCCTCGGTAGTGACTGACTGGATGCCCAACGACCACTCCGCCATAGTCATAGATCACTTCCCCTCGCCAAAAGCCCTCGCAGAATTCCTCAAACGCCTAGACCAAAACGACGACGAATACGCTAGATATCTAGAGTTCAAGCACCCCAAACGCATCACCAACGCTCTTTTGATGGAAGCCTTGGAGACCCGCGAGTGGGGCGTCAACGACATGAGTAAACCCAATTATTTGAATGGGTTTGAATGCTACGTGTGTGACAGAGAGAATGCCAGACTAGCGGCAGAAAAAGCGTATAGGAAAAACCCAAAGAAGAGCGAGCGTCCTCCACCTAGAATGGCCAACAATGCCCACATGGGCTGCCCTCTGCCCAGCCCCGGGTACGGGAATGTCCAGGACTTACCGGAGGATGATGCGTGAGTATTCTCTTCAATTAGTCACTCAACTGGGCTCAAGATGTGAAATCTACAGATTAGTATTAGGCCCACATTATGCACCCTTATGTATTATGTCCCTTATCCTCTTCCGTAGAAATCCTTTAACTTTTTATGTTCTTCTAATGTTAATAAAAACATCCTGAGGGTAGGGGAGAGAAATCAGCCTTATTAAAACACAGTCCCGTGATGAGCTCCAATCTGTTTTTTTGTGTGTGTATCTGTCCCACAGGTGGCTGCAAATCTGGCCTCAGGATTACTGGCAGAGCCTGGACCAGGCAGAGGGGCTGGAGTCCCTGATAAGACACAACCAGTCAGACCCTTCACTGCTGTGGAAACACATCCAAAGTATCTCTATGAACCGGGCCAGAGGAAAACACTGACACAGGCCCTCCGAATAAACAGACCATGGATGGAGCACTTCCAGTATTACAGCACTGTCACATATTATGCTGTTAGAATGACGCGTTGAAGCCAAAATGACTCTCTTCTTGCTCCTGAGCCAAACCCCCCTTCTCCCTTTATGAGCAGTTTTAAGTTCTACCGTTCCAGCTTTTTTGATATTGCGTTCAGCAGACATGAGACTTTTTTGTCCCCAGGTTCAGTAATGGGAAAATAATGTTTTCAAGTGGGTTTTATTGCCATAACCCCGAGGTGCCATCATAGCAGCAGTTACCGGGCCCTGCTGGCATTGTTAACATTAACTGGATGCGCTGCAGTTGTTCTAGAGAGGCACATTCTCAAGGGAGGGAAAGGCTTATTTTTTTTTTTATTGGACTGGGCCAGAGCCAAAAGACTTGTCCCCTGTACCAAAGGGAGCGCTGACTAACTGCGTGTGAAGACCATCAAGACAGCGGCCAATGGGACGATTAGCTTCTTTTTACAGTTGCTGATGGTTAAAAGCTAAAAAAGATTGCCTCCATGTACACAGCTATTTAAAGTGACTATGCAAGGACAATGTTATTTCACAAAGAAATGGACACAGGTTAAGTGCAAACTCGCCCCCCATGGGAAATCGCTACATTTGGCTAAGTACTTCTCAGGAACAGGTCCTCTTTATATGTCCATGGTCCTCATCTAATCATGTTCAGTGGCACATACTTTATAACATTGTTACATGATGCTAACTACATGTTAATGTGCAATATTCTTTTTTCATAATGCTTTTCTATAATGTCTAAATGAGGCTTGAGACTCCATGACTGACGTGTGTGTGTGTGTGTGTGTGTGTGTGTGTGTGTGTGTGTGTGTGTGTGTGTAGTGTGTGTGTGTGTGTGTGTGTGTGTGTGTGTGTGTGTGTGTGTGTGTGTGTGTGTGTGTGTGTCTTCTAGCACACACACTGCTTTTGTATCACATATTTTAATACCAGCATTATACTGTATAAATCATTTTAATTTTTTTGTAACAAAGCATCTCACATGTGAACACACTATTTTGTATCGAGGAGAGCAAAAGAAGTAAAACATTTTTTTCTAACAATCGTTTTCACTGTAGTTACCCCACTCTGTGTTATACGTATCACAACATGTTATTCAGACCTATCCTTCATAGTTTACTGAGGCAGCTTTCACCACATAGAAGAAAACAACACAAGTTTTTATGACATACTTGAAAAGGAATTAGAAAAATGTTGCCTTTCATAAAAATACACATTAATAGTATCATATCGGTGTCTTTCATAGCCCCAAAACATATCACGCCTACATTCAAAAAAGAAATAGTCCAAACTTTGTAAGAGACCAGTTCTCAGTTCATACACACATTAATACAATAGAGAATAGGGTGCTGGATAGCTTGGATGATCTCTCACACTAGGCGGTAACAGCTCTCACAGTGGACCTTCCCACCATGTAGGAACATACTGTAGAGAAGGTCTCCCATCGGCTTATTACACACACCACACTGGACAAAAAGAAAGAAAATGGGAGGATGTTATGAGAAAATGTACTGAAGAAGAGCAGTGTTTTTTAATAGAAATTCTCTCATACTAATTTATCGTTCCATAAAACGGAGTCAACTCAAAAGTGTAGTTTTGACAATACAGTGAAATTGTGGAATGGCTATATGCAATAAATAAATATAATTTGTATTTAAAAAAAACTATTGAGAAACAAAAAGGTAAGTCGATATAAACACTATGAGTAGATGACATTTTGGGAAATAGGCTTATTGGTTGCTTTGTCAAGAGTTCGATCAGTATCAATGCCCTTCTCACAGCTGGTTAGCTGAGCATAGAGGTAGAGGAACATTGATAATAGTATTTGAGTTCTGACTTCATTCTCATGATTCTGAGATTAAAGTCAGAACTAAAATACATTTTTGTATAACTCCTCCATATAACACTGCGTCCAAAAGTTTAAGTTGATTTGTGTTTCTTCAATTTAAACCTCTTCCCCTGATATATTCAACCATTTATAATCCAATAGCTACCAAGCTGTATCTTCAGACCAGCTCTATCCTAGCAGACTATAGAGGACCTACCTTGAAGCAGTCGGGGTGGGAGTTGATGCCCAGGTGCTCGATGGTGATCTTTGCATTGTTGCCCACCGGCTTTTCACAGAACGTACAGGTGGATGACATGGGGACACTGGGGGGGGGGGGGGGGAGAGAGAGAGACAGCCATTAAGAAGAGTGAGTTAGTATCTCTCATGGTAAAATACTGTATTATGCTGTGACCCTTTCTTGTCCTGTGCAAAGGAAACTTAATAAGTGTAAATAATCCTTTGATGCCCCTCCTGCTTAGCCTCCTAATGAGCAGGCTTGGTGGAGTTTCTGCCCCACTGCTCACACACACACACACACACACACACACACACATGTCTGGAGATTAGTAACAAGGCAGGGGGAGAAAGGGCTCAGATTATGGCAGGTTTAAAACAGGTTTGGTTACTGTGTTGATAACGAAGAGGGAGGGAGGGAGGGAGGGAGGGAGCGGATGGATGGATAGATAGATAGACAGACAGACAGACAGACAGACAGACAGACAGACAGACAGACAGACAGACAGACAGACAGACAGACAGACAGACAGACAGACAGACAGACAGACAGACAGATAGATAGATAGATAGATAGATAGATAGGTGGTAAGCAATGCTTTAAAGAAGGTAAAGCTCCTTAGAAGCTGCAATATAGTGCAAGATCACTGTGACCTCACATTTTGCAGTAACCTTTGACCTCCACCATCTAATCAGTTCATCTTCCAATCAGAGTTGAGAAATTGCGCTAACAATTCACATTGACCTCGACGTTTGACCTCACAAAATGGAATCAGTTTATAATGTAATATAAGTGCTCGTTTGTGCCAAATATGAAGAAAATCCCTCAACGCGTTTCGTGAGATCATCGTGTTAATGAGGGTATCAGTGGTGCGGGGGCATACAAAGGAAGAATGGGAAGAGAAGGTTTCTAGGGTGTACAGCTAATGCATATTTATGTAACTGTGTTATTACCTGGACGGGCTGCTGTAGGAGTAATTGGCCGAGCTTGACGTAAAATAATCCGATCCACTGTAAGAAATAAAGAAAAGGGCAGTCAGTAAATCACCATAAGAGAGCAGCGCTTTTTAATCTACAATGTTAGTTAACTGTGTAAATAGATAACACATGGCTCCTCCTCACCCATCCGTTGTGTCTCTGGCGTTTTGCGAGGACATCTCCGTTGAGTTGACGTACTCCTTCACGTACACGACCCTTTGAGTGACGGGCAGACGAAAGGCAAGGGGGTTAAAGAGTCAATGTGGGAAATTTGATATTGGCCGTCGCTTTAATTAAAATGCCTAGTTTGTAAAGATCACTCACTTTTTCTCGGGCTCCGGCGTTTTGACACGGCGGTCTTCTTCAATCACTGTGCTGGAGTAGGTGGTGTCGTAGCTGGAGACAGGAGTGCAGCAGGGTTAGACTCATCAGTCAGTCACAGTCACACACACACACACACACTGGTGACAGCAAGCGTGATGGCTTTTAAAGAGAGGACTCTGTCAAATGTAACTCGGGACATAATCATTTTTGTGCCATGGTTGGTTAATGGCCCTGCTGTTTAACGGGCAGGCCGGCGATTTTTAACAGGAAGGACAATCTCTCTAATGCACGTCGTTAATCTGACATCTTTAAAAAAAAAATGATAATGAGCGGCAGGGAAATGAGGGCAAATTGAAAGACAATGGCAGAGAGCTGATGAGATCTTGTCTTTTAAACTTCAAGTAAGTTGAGAGAGGAGAGAAGTGTGTCTAAGATATGAATCGTAGAGGAGTTAACTTTAGATCCAGGTAGGAATAACAGTGTGAAAGAAGCCCAAATGTCCTCAATTTTACATTGTAAATTGTATAGTTTTTTTTTAATTCATAAAATGAAGAAAAAGGCTGTCTCCAAAATCTGTCCTTAAAAAACATTTGGACACAAAATATGTTGTGAAAATGAATTAAGATGTTATCTCTGGCTGTATTCAACATCTCAATTTTAGATTTTTTTTAAAGATATGCAAATGTAGGCATAATAAGTTAGATATGGCCAACTTGGTATTTTTATTCTAACATTTTCTGAAGTAATTGTATGGCACAAAACAATAATTTTAGAGTAACTAATCAACTGGCAAAGTTTCATGATGATATATATAAGAAAAGTTGACCCTTTTCACCTGCAGTGTCTCGCCTCAAAGTGGCTTTCACAAAAGTTTAAAAGAAACAGTAGAAAACTAACCGGCCAAATAGTATAAAAATAACACTGTGGTAAAGGTATTGCTGCATTATGCTGCGTCTGACTTTAACAAGATCATAAACTAACCGGTGCGTGGACAGCTCTGTCTTGCGTTGTGTCTCCCTGGAAAGTAAAGAGAAGGGTCTGTATTAGACCTTTTATTGTTGGCTGTGCCAGTCAATAACCTGGGCCAACAAGAAATCGTCCATTTTTTATTAGGTATATACTATGAAACTGATGTGTTTGGACCAGTTTGATCCAGCGAGGTCGAGAAGTTTATTGACCAGGTGTACAAACCAAACCATGACCTATACATGTCTCTCTCACGCTCTTGCTTCTTCAAAATCTTTTTTTTTTCAACATAAAATGTGAGTTGTTTAATTAAATAATTTCATATATACCTGATTGTGGTGGTGGTTGTGACCGCCGTCTGTGTATCCTCCAGGCTACAAAACAGAGGACAAACCTGCATTAGAATAAGCCTGGGCTGGCTGGCTGGCTGGCAGTGGCAGGTGAAGAAAATGACGGTAATAACGTTTTTAAAAAAGTATATAAGAAGAAGTTGAAGGAAAAGGGGTTGATTATTCTCAGACTGAGCCGTGAAGCTCCAACTCGTATTGAACTCTCTCTTTCAATTAAATGCCTTGACGGGCACAGAATTTTCTAAGGTGCGTTAGATAATCACATCACCGCTTAGAAATAAAACGGTCGAGAAATAAAGTGGTTTTAATATGCATGTCACAAGTCCGGCACCCACAGTGGAGACATATACCTGTCCTCCTCTTCCTCCTCATCATCATCTTCCTCTCCTGGAACCGTATAGACAGTGGGAGACGTCCACCTGTCCCACGGGGAATCATTCTCTTTGGACCTGAAGCAATAACAAAAAAAAACACGGTGGCAATTTAGCGTGAGAGGATGGCATATATAATTAGGGCTGGGGTATCGAAGTTCAATATTGTGTTTGGCAGAGACTGACATGCCTCAATACCATTTAGTATCGAAAAATGTCTAGTCGTTAATCTCGTCAAGGTCAGCGAGCCAATAAGCATGCAGAATGCTAGACGTGCCCAATATGTAAAATAACTGTTGATTGGCTGTGTCGAGGCATCCAGAGATAAATACATTGGGTTATAACATGGGGTGACGCACGACGCAGTATGCATCAGTGATCCTCGCACCTTTTCATTTTGCACTGAAAACGAGTTGCACTGATTCATTGTGTTGTCTATCTTGTGTTCCTTTTAGCTTGTGTATTTTGTCGGAGCTGCAGTGGGCTCAGGAGATAGGGCATTTGAGCTGATCTGAAGTCAGTTATTTCAATACTTCAAAACTTATTTCAAGTTGTATCTGTTTTGATATTATGTTAAAATGCCAAGGAGATGAAAAATCGAACCATAAAGTGTAATGTCATCGTGTTAAAACAGAGTTCATCAAATTACTATTGAAAAAAGCATCAATCAGGAACTGGTATCAAAGTCAAGGTATCAGTATTAATATCGATATTAAAATCAAATTGAACGATACCCAGCCCTATATAATTCACACTCTATATTGTAAAAAAAAAAAATATATATATATATATAAGAGGGGATCTGTTCACCACAGTTGTGAGTAAAAGTTGCCAGACATATAAACAGTATCTGACCTATTTCTATCAGCACCAGTGAACAATGTGTTTCCGGCTCGTTGAGTAGATGCTGGGAGAGAGAGCCTGGTTTACTTAGTGTCAGTGAAAAGGAAGAAGGAGGTTATGGGGATAAAAGGGAAGCAGATAGGCTTTTAATAAAATTAAATTAAACCGTGACTTACTTTCTCTCAAACATGACCATCGTGTTTTGATCTTCGGCTGGGGCGTCTTCTGGGTCTACACTGTAAGGGGGGGTGGGGGGGGTCATACAATGAAAGGCTTTTAGCACATAATGGACACGGATGGGTGCGTGTAGTATGAATGAAACAAAAGTGGGACCGCATTAGGTGTGGATTTGTAAGAGTAAAATCGATGTGTGTGTGTGTGTGTGTGTGTGTGTGTGTGTGTGTGTGTGTGTGTGTGTGTGTGTGTCATCACCTCACTCCCGTGTCGTAAGTCATCTGAGTTGGGTCGGTTTCCCATGAGCGTGCGTACGACCGTCGAGTGCTGTGAAGACTGTGTAGAGTAAAGAGAAAGAGAGAGACACAGAGAGAGAGAGAGAGAGAGAGAGATGTAGAAGTTATGACAGATCAAGCATACCCGACTAATGTGTGCGCTTTGAAAGATTAATTTCCGCAGGTCCACACACTATACAGTCTTCCATCCCTCTTCCAAGCATCCCTCGCTCTCACACTATTCATAAACACAATTATGCACTAGAGTCGGTTCAATACCTCGCGGTGTCGGTGTCGATGGGGTCGACGTAGTCTGCGAGGGATTCTGACGCTTTACTGCGAGTGCTGTCAAACACGGGCACGCACAGAAAAGGAGAGGGGAGAGAAAAACATTTAAAAGAGAGCATTGGAATTCAAGAAACATAGCAAGAAACAAACCCCCCGTTTACTCAATGAGTTCAGCTGGCTATATTTTAAATGCTCGATTCATAATTTCAGCCATTTATCAACATCCCAACATGGCTTCTCGAATGTAAGAAGCTTTTCTTTTCATTTTATGTCGTCATTATTTTTAATTTATTTGGGGTTTTGGGGCTGTTGGTCCGACAAATAAGCAAATGAAGAATTTCTTTTTATTATTTTTTTATGTTTTATAGACTAAACATTTCATCCTTTGAGGTGAGACACTGCAGGTGAAAAGGGTAAAGATTTTAACATGTAAATATCATCATTAAACTTTTCCCGTTGATTACTGAAATTAAAGCAATTATGTTATTTTTTTATAACGATCTTTTCAGAAATGTTTAAAGAAATATGCAAATTTGATCACATCTAACTGAGTATACATGTGTGCATCTCTTTAAAAATCTTGATGTTGGATAAAGAATTTTTTTTTCTACTTGCAGTCTTCCTTCATCTTGTGGTTAATCACACAGAGAAGGTGTTGACTGAGTGAAACTTACATGGGTTCTGGGCTCCGATATTTGTATTCCACAGAAGTAGACGTAGACGTGCTAAAGGAATAAAGAGAATAAATGAGTTAAACATGAGCCTATCAATAAGATGTAGACACATCTGCTATGACAGCTGCTGCTACTGATAATAGATAAATAAGTATTGCAATGGCTGACAAAGTGATAGAGTTGTAGTAGCTACGATATCAGCCAGTAACATGATAGCATCTGTGCTCTAAACAGAGGTCACAATATAGAAACAGTGGGGTATATTCATGATCATTTCTCTTATTGGAATTATCTGATTTGGGTTTTGGACTGTTGGTTTTTTGAAAAAAAAATTCTGACATTTTATAGACTAAACAATCCATCCTTTAATCAAGAATACAATTGACTAATGAATTGATTGTGAAATTGATCGATCACAGAGAAGGTGTCGGCTGAGTGCTACTCACTTGCTCTCTGGGCTCCGATATTTGTACTCCACCGATGTAGATGATGTACTGAAGGAATGAAACAAACATGAGCCTGTCAGTAAGATGTAGCCACGGCGCTAAAGTGTGTCTGCTATGACAGCTGCTGGTTATGAAAGAGAATTATTGCAATATCTGACAAAATGATGGAGTAACTAGTAGCATTATGGTATCTTAAACAAGGGGGGAATTTGCATGATCATCACAGTATACCTGTTTATGGAATGATCTGATTTGGGTTTTGGACTGGTTCACCGAACAAGTATTCTTTTTAATTATGTTCTGACATTTAATAGACAATTGGTCCTTTTTTTTCAAAAATACATTGTCATTTTCATCTTCAAAAATACAATTCACTAATACATTGATGGTGAAAAATCACTGTTACTTGCAGCCCAACTTCCCTTTATGGTTAACTTGATCACAGAGTAGGTGCTGACAGTGCAACTCACTTGGTTTCTGGGCTCCGATATTTGTAGTCCACAGAAGTAGATGTAGATGTGCTGAAGAAATAAAGAGAATACATTAAATCAACATGAGCCTATCAATAAGATGTAGACACAGATGCTATGATAAGCTGCTGATTATTATGAAAGATGATGATCATTCCAGTACAGATTGATGGAATTATCTGATTTGAGTTGTGGAATGTTGGTCCGGGCAAACAGGATTATTATTTTTTTTTTTACCATTTTCTGACATTTTAAAGGCCAAACAATTGATCCTTTAATCCCAAAAAATCACAATTACTATTGCTCGCAGCTTAACTTTACTTTGTCGTTAACCTGATCACAGATAATGTATTGGCTGTGTGCAACTTACTTGGTTTCTGGGCTCCGATATTTGTTCTCCACAGACGTAGTTGAAGAACTGTAGGAATAAAGACATGAAATGAAATAAATGTCAGCCTATCAGTAAGGTGTAGCCACTCCGCTACGTCTGCTATGACAGCTGCTGATTATGAAATATACTGTCTCGCAATAGCTGACAAAGTGATGCAGTTGTAGTAACTAAGATATCATACAGTAACATGATAGCATCTGTGCTCTAAACAGAGGTAACAATATAGAAATTTGCATGATCATTCCCATATACCTGTTGATGGAATTATCTGAGAAGGGCTCGAGCAGGTCAGAGGCGCTGCAAAGAGAGAGAGAGAGAGAGAGAGAGAAAAGATGCTCATAATCAGACAGTGCTGCATTATGCATGGGGAGATGCTATCCGGCTTCGCTGGAAAACACAGTGGCGGCTCCCCAGCCCAATATGATTACCTGTTAGGGGATGTGCTCTCTATCGCATATGGATCAAACGGATCAGCCGAGCTGAAAAACAATTTCACACTGATTTCACTCTCAATTGTTCAGCACGGCCCCCGTCTTGTGTCGGAGGGAATTCTGATCACATTGACTCATAAAGGAAAGATTTAATGCTGTTTGAATGGTAAACAGAGAAACACAGAGAGAGAGAAACCCGCGGGCCAAACTCGATCCAAGTCAGAAATCTGGGACGCCCTTTGACAAATGGGAAGGACGATTGGGCCGCTGAACTGCAAAATCAGTGTGTTCTAGGGTGTTGTATTCACATACAATGAACCTAATGAATGCTCATTCTTAGAACAGAACAGATCCTTAAAGGTCGATTCAGCCATTACATTTTTGTCAAAATCAGTGATGTGTATCACCCTACGATCCGTTACCTGAACATGTGTGCGCTGAAAACAAATCTGGTGTTAATACACAGCCTAGGATCTGTACACTGGTATGTAAACAAAGGATATGTAAATAAAGTGGGGCCATCATGGCTAGCAATATGCCCGTTTACAGAGCCTAGGCTGTGTATTAACACCAGTTTTTTTTTCTGCGCACTAGCAGTAGGACAGGTAGCAAATCGTGAGAAGACATTCACTGATTTTGACAAAAATGGATTTCGACAACAAGCATTCTACAGAATTGCTGACTGCACCTTTAATATTATCAAATATTTTTTCAGATATTTTACTGTTAAAAATATTTCCTAAATAAATGATTCTATCAACTGCATGAAAATCAAGTTGCCTGTTTATAAATGGGAGAATCGAACTTAACAATTATATCCCATGTTTTAAGCAGTGTAGGTGAGGTGGATGATTTTTCAAACAAATGTACACACCCATTTCATGACACTTTAAAAGCATGAGCCCGAATAGGATGGCAACAGATCAACTATACCTTGATTTGGTGACTGTGGTTGACACACGTGAGCTCTTCTGCTCTGCATTGTCCTCTTCACTGCACGCAGGAGAAAAAGAAAAGGCATGGAGGGAGGTGTGGATGATGGAAAGAGAAAAGAGGGTAAGTAGAGGTTAGTGTGGCTCCTCTCATACACTATTTACAATGTCATTCCATTAGGAAAGCTTGGAACCCACTGCACTATTTAACAAGCACGAAAACCGTCTGAATATAGACTTTTTTCCTCAGTTTGTGTGTGCATGTGTGTGTGTGTGTGTGTGTGTGTGTGTGTGTGTGTGTGTGTGGATGCGCGAGTGTGGATGCGCGAGTGTGTGTGTGTGTGTGTTGCGTGCTTGCATGTGTCTTCCTTATATACCTTCTGTCAGTGATGGTCACAGTTTTGGTGGTTCTAGTAGTGACTGTCTCCGTGGAGCTGGCGTTCGGCAGAGCGAGACACACACACAGCGTATAGTTGAGAGGAAGAGAGTTAGTATAAATCATTACAAGGCATATCTGAAGAGAATGCATTTCTTAGGGAGGAACAGCCCTCTGCATGGCTAGATAATTGTTTAAGAGCAGCCTGTCATCTCCCACTACCTTTGTATTTCTCTGGCTGTCTCATCTGTCTGTTTGTCCCCCCTGCTCTCGAAACGCACGCCGAGGCAAAACAAAGCGGCAATACTAATCAGCAGAGAACACACTCTCTTTCTATTTCCAGTCGCAGTCTGCAGAGATAAGAGGACACGGCTCTTTCTGTTTCAAAGTATTACCCGCCCGCTACCAGGGATCTGCGGCTACTTTGTTTCTAGCTCTTGCATAAAGCAAGTGGAGGGGGGCGGGGGGGTGGGGGGGAGGTTGGAATAGACACGCTAGGGTGGAAATCTTACCATCAGAAGTACAGGGCGCTATCATGTCTATATGGATAGGATGTTGATTAAAGTGTTCCAGTGTGCCAGATGGGCTGGTGGTGGGCTGGCTTTTTGGATTGCTGCCCATGTTCTTGTGCCGTGTAGTTTTTCGACATTTTTCTAGGCGGGGATTTAACATTACTATTAATGTTTGTTTTGTCTTGTTGTGTTTTCGTTTGTTTTCTGAAGTGCAGGTCCTCAAGTATTGAAAAACTCCAAGATTACCCAAATTCCCCCTATAGGCTATCATTTCTATTTGTGTTTGTGTTTGTTTGTGCTAAATGGTTTTGAAAACTGAAATAAAATATGAATACAAAAAAAGATTGAATGCGCTGAATGTGAAGAGAGAAACCCTAATTGTATGGGTCAAACTTTAGTTGGGTGGGAATGCTTGGGAAACTTGGCCCCTTAATCTGATAGTGATAAGAATTAAAGGCACAATAACGAGGGGGGGGGGGGTTTGGACAAGCAGAAGCCATCACAAACGTCTGTGTCTTTCTCACCTGCTGCGTGTCTGTGTGTTGATCCCGATGGCATCATTAGCCAGGAGATCCAGGGTGTTGCTGGTCTTTACCGGGTTCACCTCGCTGCCAGACATCAAACACATAAAGTCAGACGCAGAGAAGAGCCTTTTTTCCCAAAGCAAGATCCCCTTCAAAATGCACAATATCCAACTCTGTAAGAGGTAAGTTAAGGTAATGCCTCCCATTGCTACTGATACCGATATTGATTTTTCATAGTGATAAAAGTAATGAAAAGTAATATTCTTGGGATAACTATATATATATTTGGGGGCTTAGGCTGTGTAGCCGCCAATAATGTTAAAACGGCTGATAACGTAATAGCTGCCAAAAAAGTAATATCTTTTCATTTTTTTTATGTAATGAAGTTGCCAATAACTAATACAAATTTTTAACTAATAAGGTCATAACTTTTTGCGCATAATGTAATCAGATATTACATTTGTACTGTAAAAAGTTATTACATTGTTGGCCTGTTTTTTTTTTATATCCTTTAAAACGGATTACTTAGACCCGTTAATGTGATTTTAAACTTACATCTATTCATTTAAGTTGGCTATAAAGCATCAGACTTCCACTACACTACCTTACCCTTACTATTGCAACCAGCCAATAACATAAAAACTATGACATTATGGACAAAAAGTTATTGGTATAATGCTATTGGTTCAGAAAGGTTATAACGTTATAGGCAGGTTATTACATCACCTGCGGTCACTACATTGTTTGCTGCTAGAGGGAGTTATTGATTTCTCTACTGATTCTAATATAATTCTAGGGGAAAAACTCTATTTGTAACCTGGATGGTAAAAAAAAAACTCTTTCTTCTACCTGTCTAGTCCTCCAAGCAGATCCTGACTCCAGCGTCCTGGGCTGGTGGGGACACGCACTGCTGACTCTTCAGGACTGCGGATGTGGAAGGAAGAAGGGATGAAAGGAAGAGGAAGAGGAAGAGGACAATGAGATGAACAAAGGAGTGATTTAAGGATTCACAGGCATTTTTTTTCTGAACAACAAGGACAGGCCAGTTGAGGTAGAGGGGAGGAGGAGGGATAAATCATTGCAAGTCCCACAGTGCCACCTTGTGGATGCTAATCAGATAGACTTCTAATTTGCGAGAAATCATGGCTTAATTGCAATTTCTTAACAGGAATTTATTTTTTGTTAACCAACCCATCAGTGAGAGCCAGGAGATCGTCTGTCATTACTAAACAGTTGCTGAGCTCCGGGGCTGGCTCCTGTTCAAAACTGTAGACAAAAAAATGAGGGGGGGAAGAAATATGTCAGCGCACCTGCTTTGGAACCATACATCACAAATCTTTTTATTACAGTTTCAAGTGCCACATTTAATCAAGTCTAATTTTGGGAACAGCCTTATGTGGGAGGAAGTTTTTTTTTTAGGCACCTGCAATTGAGGTGTGGGTTATTTTGTAATTACTTTGTGAACACGGGTGGCAGTTAGACATTTAGTGTTCTCTTGCCAAACCTCTGCTATGACATGAATGAGGAAGTTGTTTGGGTTTGGTTTCCATAATGGTTTCTGTTGCTTTCATTATTATTATTATTATTATTATTATTATTATTATTATTATTATTATTATTATTATTATTATTATTATTATTATTATTATTATTGTTGTTGTTGTTGTTTTTGTTATTTTGTATATTATTATTATTATTATTATTGGTGTTGTTGTTCTTATTTTGATTATTATTATTATTATTATTATTATTATTATTATTTATTTTTTCCTTTACAGTACCTGGTTGAATTTGTGTCGAAAGAAATGAGAGTGTCGGACAGGGCGGCGAGAGTGTCAACACCGGAGCTGTGAAAAATAGATGGAGAACAAACACATGACATTCCAGGACGACTTTCAATCACTCATGAGAAAAGAAATGAAAGCAAACACACCGTAGACACACACACACACACACACACACACACACACACACACACACACACACACACAAAGAAAAGCACATGAAAGCAATCGTGATATCCATTTGTTCTATTCTAAAGATATTTGGGCTGACATGTTGACGTTGTAGAGGCTCATTATTGTACTGTACTGTAGACAGCAGAGGTGGCAGTTATTCATATCCTTTTCCTTCTATATTTACTTACACCTGAGGAATTACAAGTAAGAGTCATCAGCTCTCCTTGGCTAGCTGACTGTACATTTTAGCTCGCACACATACTGCTTCTAAGCTCCATCAGTCTGCACGCAATATTTTTCACCTCGCACACAACACAACAGTTTTAGCTGGCGTCCACACTACTTTGTAACTCGCACACACACACACACACACACACACAACTTTTCAGCTCAAATACACACACACTATTTTTAACTCGCAGACAAACAACTTTTTGCAACAGAAAAGTGTATATGTGCCAGAAAAGGTAGTGTGAGTGCAAGGTGAAAGTGTTGTATGTGAATGCTTTTTATGTGTAATAGCATTTCAGTGGGTATCTGGTTGAGGTGGATCTAAATGTAAGTTGACATTGAGTAGATCTGTGTATGCATCATTTACTGTACAAAGTCATTAAAGTAAGGAAAAACTGTTCAGTAAATGTCCACCACTTATACTTTTTCTAATGTGTGTCGCACCACCGATTATGTTCATTGGGAAACTGACCTTGGCTTTGGAGATGGTTCTGGTTGAGTCTTCACTGTGATCTCTGTAACAGCAGACATCGGCTCAGGAGAAATGAGGACAGGCGATGCAGAGGTAGGAGACAACGGATCAAGGGATTCTAGGAAAGCTGAAGCCTCAGTAGGGGACATTGGAGCTATTTTCTCTGGCGCCGTTGCAGCCAAGGTGGGGGACATTGGAGCAGGGAAATCTGGGAAAGTTGGAGCCAAGGTGGGGGACGCTGCAGCAGGTGACTTGGGGACAGTAGAAGCCACAGGAGGAGACAACGGAGCAGGGGATTGTGGGACAGTTGCAGTCATGGTAGGGGACATCAGAGCAGGTTTTTCTGGAACTGTTGAAGTCAGGGTGGGGGGCAATGGAGCAGGGGATTGTGGGACAGTTGGACCCAAGGTGGGGGACGCTGCAGCAGGTGACTTGGAGACAGTAGAAGCCACAGGAGGAGACAACGGAGCAGGGGATTGTGGGACAGTTGCAGTCATGGTAGGGGACATCAGAGCAGGTTTTTCTGGAACTGTTGAAGTCAGGGTGGGGGGCAATGGAGCAGGGGATTTTGGGACAGTTGGAGCCAAGGTGGGGGACGCTGCAGCAGGTGACTTGGGGACAGTAGAAGCCACGGGAGGAGACAACGGAGCAGGGGATTGTGGGACAGTTGCAGTCACGGTAGGGGACATCAGAGCAGGTTTTTCTGGAACTGTTGAAGTCACTGTGGGGGACAATGGAATGGGTGACTTAGTAGGGATAGCTGGAGCCAGGATGGGAGACACTGGAGAATGGGGATCTGGAAAATTCGAAGGCAGGGTGGGAGATATTAAAGTGGGGGATTCTGGGACAGTCGCAGCCAGCGTCGGGGAGATTGGAACAGGTGACTTAGGTACAGTTGGAGCCACGGTAGGAGACTTTGCAGCAGGTTTCTCTGCGACCGTTGAAGTCAAGGTAGCTGGAACCGCTGGAGTAGGGGACATTGGGACTGAAGGGGCAAGTTCAACCAGAGGTGTTTCAACCTGCCCAGGGACAGGTTTGGCTTCTTGAACAGAGTCCAGGATGAGTTCAGGGAGGGGAGTGTCCACCTTGGTGCACCCTGGTTTCACTCCTTCAAACGGGTCTTTTACTGCGACAGACACTGGAGCGGGGTCCTCTTTCACAGGCTCTGGGACGGCCACCTTCTCCTCTTCCACCTTTGGTGCAGACGGCTCACTAACAGCGACATCTACGGCTGTCTTCTTGACATCGAAGTCGTTTCTGTAAACCAAACAGTTAATGAAAGAAAATTGAGGAACAGAAATCACTTCGAAATTTGGTGTGTGCTGAAAAATCAATATGACCATACAGTATATCCTGATATTTATTTCCATGGTATCTGTATCGTACCACCACCAGCTCTAGAAATCGATATCTTGAAAAAATATGTCCAAGTTTCAAACTTGTTTTGAACTACAACCGCCGCTTGTATAGATGTAGCAGTACGGCTTGTTGCCTCGAATTGCCAGGTTTTTAATACTTTTTTTTAACTCAATTTGTCCACTGAATTATCAACATGTGTGTTAAACTCACCCAAATCGTACATCGCAATATGCATCACATGGCAATGTATCATGACATTTCATTGTGACCCATGTATCTTGATACGTATTGTATCGTGAAGTCCTTTCCAATACCCAGCCCTACTAGAAATAGAAACAGGGCACAAGACTTACATTTTCTGTGTGGTGGGCTCAGGCGTAGAGGGAACAGATGCAACAGGGAGAGTGATTTGGGGCTTAGGGCCGGCAGGTGCTGGATCATCATCAGTAACATTCACCCTGCAGAGGCGCACAAACACAAACAATGCATGTGAAGAGTTGGGTTTTACAAATACACATAAAACAGAGGATCACAGGGAGCATTTACCTTCTAGCCACAAATGAAGGAGTTTCGTTGACCAATGAGGTTGTAGGTGATCCACCTGGAGCCCTGAGGTTTATCAACACAGCATTTATGAATATCTCCATAAACGCTCAGCATTTATAATCACTTGAGTGAAAAAATGCTATTTCTTATTGTTTGGTATGTTTATAAAGGTCACATATTATGCTCATTTTCAAGTATAACATTGTAATTTGGGTTTCTACTAGAAACTATTTCCATGGTGCTGTGTCCACAAAATACTTTATATTTGTAACAGAGCCATCGCTGGATCTCCTCTTTTCAGCCTCTGTCTGAAACGCTCTATTTTAGCACCTGTCTCTTTAAGCCCCGCCTTCCAAAAAGGCCAGTCTGCTCTGATTGACCCTGACTCTAAATGCCAATTTGCATCTAACTGCCAGTTAGATTCAATAGTATCTGGGTGCGGGTGTGCAAATCACAGGTGGAAGTAGTGCTAAGTTAGGTTGGTAATGAGCAGGCATGGCTTCTCCCCTTATGACATCATAAGGATGGAAAATCTGACTGGGGTTTTGGAACACAGGTTTTCAGAACAGTGTAGGTAGAGTAATAGAGAGAGGGGACCCATACTAATGTTAAAAAAACCATGAAAAGGTGCATTCGCCTAATAGGTGACCTTTAAAACATGTACCGCACTTGTTTTTTATGAATGAAAGATTCCCAGAAACCGGTTGAGTGTTGAGATTAGCATGCGGAGAGTGACATAAGACACACATACTCAAATTTCTTAGCAGCAGAAAGCACATAAGACCGTTGCCTGGCTGCGGATGTCCTCAGAACGCTGCTGGCTGCCTCCGTCCTGAGAAAAATGAATCATTATGATGTCAATGTAATCTCTTTTCTGGGCATGTGAGTTCAAAGTGGATTGTGTTGTCTTGTTTGTCTTACCGTTTCTCCAGTTCCTCCTGGTTGAGCTGGTCCTCTTTGTTCTCTGCAGGCTTCACAGTGTAGGGGGCTCTGAGGGACAAAAGCGCAAACAGACACCGCATGAGAATGCATTCAGCTGCCAGTGGCTGACTCGGGATCTGATTTGTGTGCACTCACATTTTCTTGTAGCTGTCTGAAGGTTTTTTGCTGAATTGTGTTGTGGGTTTGCTATAAAAGAAAAAAGAAAAAAAAGAAAAGAGATAACATTAATGGGGGAACAACAGAGGTCAATGGAAGTGCTTCTCTCACACTATTTACTCTGATCCCCTCCAGTAAGAGAAGCTCTTACCTTAATCCGTTAGATGTTGAGGATGTGGGGGAAGCGGGCTTGTCTGTCTTGGTGAAAACCCCTCTGAAAGAAAAAAAACAAGAAGTTGGAGTAAAAACATTCATTTTCATTCAAAATCACTTTTTGTCAAAATCAGTGAAATAAAATGCACTGTTAATACACATCAGGCATGTAAACAGGCATGTGGCTTGCTAGGGTGGGCCCTTTGTTTACATACCCTTTGTTAACTCATGCATACCAGCTTACAGAGCCAAGGCTGCGTATTAGCACACTATTTTGTTTTCAGCACACACACAGTACAGACAGGTAGCGGATCGTGAGGAGATGTTCACTGAATTTAACAAAAATTGATTTTGACAACAAGCGTTCTCCAGAATCACTGACACAGTGTTGTTGCCATGTTTTGTTTCAATGCTCATATCCCTGTTTCTGCTTGTTCATTTAGGTCTGTAGTATCACATTGTCTTGGCGCATGTCTTACCTGATCAGGTATCCCGACGTCGGTTCTCTGAGGGCAGAACAGAGAGTCGTTATCAGCACAATCATGTTTAGCGTGAGGTTTCCGAATACTCACTAGATAAGTCAGTGATGTGAGAAAACCTTTGTTTACCTCTCAGTGACAGGCTTGGCGGGTGTCGGGGTAGGTTTTGTCGGTGAGGACACTGGGCTGGTTTCGACAGGAGCTCCGTTTATACGGTTGGCCCTCACTTCTGCTAACCTGCAGGGAAGGATGCATATGGACTTGGTTTTGTCTATTCAAGTGACAGAATAATGGATGACTTTGGACAGAACTGTATTCAAACATGTTGGTTTACCATGGTTTCTCCTCCTCGGCCTCTTCCTGAGCTTCGTCTTTGCGCTGCAGCCAGCTGCCGTCCCCCCTCAGCTTGGTCCGCACTTTGGTGGCGCGGAGCACGTTTGCTTTGTCCCCCTCTAAGACATAATAAACACAAAGCATGTCACATACATACCCACACACACCATCTGAGATATTATACACAGTAGGGCTGCACAAAATCTGGAAAATTTGCTATATGCAATAACATTGATAAATATTGCGGTGGCATCATGGCTCTATCACTTTTGATAAATGAACAAATGCATATGTATGTAAGTAGCCTATGCAGACACTGACAATATGAAATGCATTATTTCCATTCCAAGTTCCAACAACATTGCTTTATTCTTTATTATAAATCAATCACTTAAAGGTGGACAGTGATATACTTATTGTCAAAATAACCATTTGTCAAAATCAGAATATCTCCTCACGATCTGCTTCCTGTTTGTACTGTGCTGGATAAAAAAAACCCCAGTGCTAATATACAGCTAGGCTCTGTAAACAAACCTGTTGTAAGCTACTGTGGGCATACCATATACACCAGTTTACAGAGCTTAGACTTTGTATTAACACCAGTTTTGGTTTTCTTCAACTCACACACGATACGGACAGCTGGCGGATTCTGAGGAGATAGTCACTGATTTTGACAAAAAACTATTTTGACAACAAGCGTTCTCCAGAATTGCTGACTCCACCTTTAAGTAAAACATCTATATGCCCGCCCCCTTTACAACATTTCTTGATAGGCCACATCTGATTGGCCAAATATATATTGACATGCAGAGCGTGAATGCACACTTCATGGAATAGGCTACCATTTATTGCAGTTCAAGTAGGCTTGATAGTTGATATCGCGATGATGTTACATTTTCGATATATATTGCGCAGCCCTAATACGCAGTGCAGTCTGCATTACAATGACATCTTATTCACCTTCGTGCTTGATAGCATCCCTGATATTCAGTCCCCACAGGACATTATCAAAACACTTTTGTGTTTGGTTAATAAATCAGGGCATTAAGAGGAGATCAGAATTGACAGAGTCATCGGCCTGGCTGACACAGAGACACACCCTATAGGATGCCCTCTGTTTTTTCACTGGAAGGAAACACATTCAGATCACATCAGTCAGCCTGCTGCTCACCTTTTGACATTCTCTCGGTCTTGAAGTTTCTCTCTCACTCTCTCTCTCTCTCTTTCTCTCTGTCTCTCTCTCTCTCTCTTCAGTGTCCTCCTGTCTTTACTGGCCACCTGAAAAAATAAGTTGGAACCAAACGGAGACATTGTGAAATCTTTCAAAATGTGTTGTTTCAAAATCGCTCCCTTCCCACGCTCCATCATCCCCTCCCAACGAGGAGCATGTGCTCTGTGAAAGAATGTCTGCAGTGTAATCCTTGAGGCATGTGGATGATCCTGTCCAACCACGTTCCCCCCCAAAAAAATACGGATGTGGCCTAAATATGAATGCACACACACACAGACATACACATATACACACACACACACACACATACATACATATACTCTACAATATCCTGTGTGTTCAGATAATATACTCAGCATAGAATACCTTCTGTGATTGGTCAAAATAATTCCCACATTATCCAATTGAACTGCCAGTTATTTGCCCAGGGTAACAGCAGGAGAAAGGGCGAACGTATAGCCTACTAATGAAACACTTAGGAGTGCTATATCTTATCTTATCAGGGTGGCAGGCAGCAGGCTACAGCTCATGCAAATCTATTATTTACTATCTATGATGCAAATGTATTTTTGGATTACTGCCAACTCTAGAATGCAAATAGGAACTTTGAGGAACTCCTCCTAGGGGCTGTGAATCCACTTGGACGACACAATGTATATGATCTATCCTCCTCAAAATTGGCGACAGAGCAAATACACAGAGGGCTCAAGAAAGCGTATTTGTCCAAGGTTTAACACATCTATTAGGCTATCTATCCACACCAGATGAATGATTGATAAAGACACACGCAGCATTTTAAAGGTGAGCAAGGAGCAGGATAGACAACTCTGCTGACAAGTTAACCATGACAGGGAAACACCCACGGGAGAAAAAAAAAAATGTGAGGGCAAACACTGACGATCACATCACATACACACTTAAAACATGCTTATGTATGATTGATCATGATTGAGTAGGATATACTTTTACATATTATGTCGCTGATTACTGAGGCTCTAAATAATACACCGCTATCAAGGTAAATTGCTAAATCATAGTGTTAATAACACACCTGTCTAGCCATAGTACCTACCTGCTTTCGCTTTATATCCAGCAGAGCAGCTTCCAAACTCTTGTTCAGTCGAGAGTCTGTGTGATCCCCTTCGGAGTGAGCCTGTCGTGCGCGCAGAAGAAATGCAGTTTCTATTTCTACTGTCTGACAGGTGTCTCGGTGTCCTTATGCCTACAGAACAGGTACGGGCGTGAGCACTGACAAGCCCAGCCAGTCAGGGTAGGTAAGGCCGAAATGTGGGGTGGAGCAGCAAAGCTACGTGTGTGTGTGTGTATGTGCGTGTGTGTATTCATGTGCGTGTGCGTGCGTAATAGAGGTTGCTAAGATTTTTTTAAACTTTTTTTTTTTTTTACCTCTGTGCTTTGTTTGTGACAGTCGACCAGGCAAGCACATACCTGTCACACAGAAGGAAGTGAGTGAGGCTATGAGAGGGAAAAAGTGGCCGACGACAAGGCGCATGGAACGGCAAAATGAAGCGATCGACGCTTGGCAACGGCCCCCCGTGGGAACGATGCTCTCGTGCTCACTGGTGCAGGACACACACACACACACACACACACACACACACACACACACACACACACACACACACACACACACACACACACACACACACTGATCTGAGATAACAAACAAAACAGTGGTTCACGCGTCAATAGAAAAAATATAAATACGAATATCTTAACATTGAATTTTCTTTGAAATAATAAAAGATAATTACAAAATAATGCCAGTGGCATGGCAACATACATTTCTTTAATTAATCCATATAATACAATTCAAGTGTGATTAGTTCAACCTTTGGGAACACTGACTAATGTCCATGTGTGCACACAAAAAACACTTTCTTCATGAGCTAATGGCCACGGTGTGCATTCACAAACACAACAGAGATCAGCCCACCACACAAAAAGCAATCTCACCCATACTGTGCATACATTTACAAAGGCCTCTCAAATCATAAAAGGGCGTCAATAGATTTCGCAACATGTCACAGTCAGGTGAAGGGAACGTAGGGAGAGAGAGAGAGAGAGAGAGAGAGAGAGAGAGAGAGAGAGAGTGAGTGAGTGAGTAAGGGCGGGAGAGGAAATAATAGAGTCTTCGAGCCAAAGTTTCACTCTCTAGTGAACACATTGGCAGGTGTAAAACGCTCAGGTATCTACCCGAATCCCTCTCCCTCTCTCCCCCTGGAACCAGTCGGACGGCTTAGATCGGATTCTAGCAGTGAATCATTAGGGTGCTGCTGCTGCTGGCTAATACTTAAAACTAGAATGCAAAGTATCCAAGTTTGACCCCCTTTAACCCCTGACTCGGTGTGGCCACGCCAAGACAAGGAATGACAACAATTTTCCCCCTAAGAAAAACACAAGCCTGTAAAAAAGTGTGTCACTTGTATTAGGCTTCTTCTAATAACTGTATCATTGTTAACATGACAGAATGATAGACGGTGTGTGTGTGTGTGTGTGTGTGTGTGTGTGTGTTTGAGAAAATTCATGGAATGTAGCTTATGCTGCATTTTCATTGCCCATCCCATCATTGTACTTGGTGACAGCCATTCATGAATATTCTAGAAGTTTCCATAACACTTAGAAATAACACATGCCATCCTCATGACATACAGAATGTAACAACTAGAGATAGTCCAGTATCAGAGTGAAGGCCTACACTATGAAGAGGGTGTGTCAGCTGTGTACATATGAAAATACAAAAAGTACATGTGGGCACCAAACATTAGCCCCATTACAGCGCTCAGTTATTGATACCTGTGATCCATGCCCCTAGCCATATATTAGCCATGACGAGATCCGGTATTTCAGCCGTTGTACTTTAAGTGCTTGTCTTCCCAGTTTAAGAGTGGTTTAGTAATGCATTTCCCTCTATTTGTTTTCCCTGGGCAGTGTTTCCTAGCCTAATTATGACCGTAGGATAGATACAAAGAGAATGTTACACTCAGAACACAATAAGTTTGGAAGATACCATTCGGTGTGTCTTAATTCAGACTGACAAAAGTCTCATTAACTTTGGCTAAACTTGGAGATAAATGATCTGTGAACTGACTGGATTTTACTACTCTTTCTTGCATTGGAATCACATTAGGGCGAGATTTTTCATGGCTAGGGTAGATAGGAGTAGTTATTCAATGTAGAAATGTATAGTATTAGGACACACTTATATGTAGAGCTATCGGCACTGCAGGAAGTAATATATTGCTTTATTTATATCAGTATCCACTCTTATAGGAAGGATTTCCACAATATTTTCAAATGGGGCCATAAGAGCATTGTTGAAGTCAGCCTCTGACTTTAAGTGAAAAGGCCATCCCTCGGAGTAGCCATTCATATTCATCGTGAAGAGGTTGGATTGGTTGAGAGATCAGGGCTTTTCTGCAGTCTTATCTAGTGTTATTCGACACAAAGTCCACACAAACTTTTCTCTGTATTGTTTAGAGGAATGTATTAAGGCATCTAGACATTAACATCTCAATGTGTATACAGCAAACGGGTGGAACACATGAGCAGAACATTTGAACGTCTTGACTTATTTCACAGTGTAAGATCAGTGTATTTAAGAAGGTGGAGTCAGCCATTCTGGAGAATGCTTGGTGTCAAAATCAGTGCATATCTCCTAAATTACGCTACCTATTCGTACCGAGTGTGCGCTGAACAGAAATCCAGTGTTAATACACAGCCTAGGCTCTGTAAACAGGCATGTAAATAATAAAGTGGACCAACAATAGCTAGCAAAAGGCCAGTTAACAAAGCTTAGCCTAATTTCTAATAGCAAAATTAATCTGAATGACCTGTATGTAACCACTACACAGGTTAAAGGAATAGTTAAAAAAATATATATATTTAGCTTTTTGCCTCACTGTTTTAACACTGGAATTCCTTCAGCATGCACACAGTGATTTTGACAACAAGCATTCTCCAGAATCGCTGACTCGTCATAAAGTATGCTTGAACAAAGTGCTTTCAAAACGTGTGAAATATCAGGCTTGCAATGTGTTGACTGAGACCAGGACCATCTGCTGCCATCTGCTGGTGAACACGGAACATTACTATTGAAAAGGCACAAATGCTACACATAGTGGGGTTAGGATCAAGGTAGACTGAATGTTCTATTCATTTTCAAATCGGTCCAATCAGTGTGACCCTGATCAAATCATTCACATGGACAGTCCTCCACCTCCCTCCCATCAAGCCCCCTGTCTGAGATGAGGGTAGCTCTGCACCGTGCGCTCTATGCCTTCCTTCAGACTGACTATTGGCTTGTAGCCCATGTCTTGCTTGGCGCGCTCACAGCTGTAGTAGTGGTGTGTCCCGGCCAGGGCCACTCTCATGGGGGTGAAGGTGGGTTTGAAGGCCACCAGAGGCTTGAGGACCAGGGCCAGCAGCCACAGCAGCAGGGCCAGGCCGTACACCAGGCAGTAAGGCAGGTGGTAGCGGGGAGCGGCGTACCCCAGGCCCACCAACACCTCCGACATGAAGTCCCAGAATCTCACCGGCTCGTCGTTGGTGATGTGGTAAGGCTGGAAAGGTGAAAGGTGAGGATATATGATTTTAGGGATGCATTCCGTTCAGTTAACAAAAGCATCCACAATATAATAAATAGAAATCTGATCCCAAAGCTGCATTGTATTCTCACTCACTTTGCCACATATGGGCGAGTCTGGCCTCAGGCGCTCAGCAGCCAGGATGTGGCCATGGACTACGTTTTCAACAAAGGTGAAATCCACCAGATTGGTCCCGTCACTGGAAGAAAGTGGGTTGCAGGTGAGTGAGTGAGTTTTAAGAAGGGGAAAAGTGGATGAGTCTATGAAAACAGTTAGTTTTAAAGGTGATTATAAAACTATATTTAGACTTCTGATACAAATAATAGAACAGCATGGGGCGCTCCGGTGGCGTAGTGGATATAGCGCGTACCATATTGGCTCCGGCCTTCGTTGCAGTGGGTTCGAGTCCGACCCGTGGACCTTTACTGCAGGTCATCCCCCCCCTCTCTCTCTGTCTCCCCATTTCAACTCTGTACAATCTAATAAAGCTTGAAAGTGCCCAAAAAAATAAATAAAAATAATAATAATAATAATAGAACAGCATGAAAATACCCTGTTGATACTCCATGATTTTAACCCATTGATGACTATGGCAATCTAGGATGCATGTCCTTAATGCCTGAGGGTTTTCTGAAAAAATAGTACGAATTGTCAAGTCTACCAAAACCTTAATATCTAAGCCTGTGTAGCACATAGAAACATGAAATAAAATACATTTAAAAGTTAAGGTTCACAGGTTTCATTTAAACATGCTCCCTTAGCGCTTACAAACCAACAAATATTTCTAAAAATCGTCAAAATTAGATGAATTAGAAAATTATTAAATATTGTTAATAAATAGATGCAATGTGTTGTGTGATTTTCGTCAGTAGTCTATAGTAGACCTTGATTCTGCGCAACAAACGCCACTAACTGTTCTGTCGCCGACACAGCCGGCATATTTTTTTTTTTTTTTTTTTTTTTATTGACGTGATTTTCGGCAAATCACACAACTTTTGGGTGGTCACGTGGTCTTAAAAAAATCAACAAAACCCACCTCATGTGTATTTGAACCAATGACAGTGCATTCTATGCTGGGAATGCCATGAAAATTAGATAAAGTAACAATGCTGCGCGACGCAGCATCAGGCAGGAGATACAATGTGGCATCGCGCAGCAGCCGTCATCAATGGGTTAAGCGATGGTAGGAGCTGAGGGGGATTTGCTTGGAGATTTTTTTTTTTTTACATTATATAGTAAGTTTGAGTTTTGCCTTTGTGAACATGATAAACTAAACAATGTATCTAACTTGCATCTGGTGCACACCTAAGAAGCACACTACAGTATAGAAGCTGTGAACTGGACCTAAGTCAATGTCTATCAGTTTAAAGTAGTTGTATTTGCATCAGTGCAGCGACTCAATGGTTAAACCCCCAATAACCGACCCGATGATGAACTTCATCTTGCCCCTGCGAGCCGTGTCCACCAGGATAGGAACCAGCTGGGGGTCCCGGGGGCCAAAGATCCCATGAGGCCGGATAGCCACGGTGAGGAAACCCTTCTCTTTGTCACAAGCCTCCAGGACCAACTTACAACACAAAGAAAAAGGATTTAGAAGAATGTACAACTCTGTCTGGACACTTTGAAATAGAGAATGCTGCCAAGAATTGCTCTGGCCACTAACCCTCTTCTCTCTTTTGTGACTGATTGTGAAGGGGGTGGGCCAGATTGACATGTAATAACAGAGGGAGAAGTAATACTGCTGTAGAAGAGATAGTGGTTTCATATGAAGCTGATTAAAATGAAGTTATATGCCAAAGAGGTAAAGAATAGTTATGCTAAATTTAGAAGGAAATTAACCCAACAGTTGAGGCAACAGTACCAACAAATAATAATAATGGATTGGATTTATATAGTGCTTTTCAAGGCACTCAAAGCGCTTTACAGGGTTCCAGGTTCCATTCGTTCACACACAGTCATACCGGTGGTGGTAAACTACGAGAGTAGCCACAGCTGCCCTGGGGCAGGCTGACGGAAGCGAGGCTGCCATTCCGCGCCATCGGCCCTTCCGACCACCACCACAAACACACAGCAGTCATACACATTCACACAAGGCACGGTGAAGGTGGGTGAAGTGTCTTGCCCAAGGACACAACAACCGTGACACAGGTGGCCGGGCGGGGATCGAACCGTCAACCCTTGGATCGTTGGCCGACCCGCTTAACCACCTGAGCCACAGTCGCCGAAATTAGTTGCACAGCACCGGTGAATCTCAATTTAAAAAAAGAAATGCTCTCTCTCTCTTACCTTTTCTTGCTTAATCTTAGTCTCTGTGTAATAGTCGATGGGCTTCTTGGCGTACGGCAGATCCTCTTTGCCACACTTGATGTCTGTCCCTTCAAACACCACGCTGGCACTGCTCGTCAGGACCAGTTTCTGTAGAAGATTTTTCATTTTTTAAATGTTAAAAATACAACAGTTAAACCACTTGAATGGCATCTTTCAGCCTAGAACAATACAAACTAAAGTACAAAATAATTCCTCACCTGTATTCCAGCCTCGATGCAGGCCTGTATGACCACCCGCGTGCCCTCTATGTTGACCCTCTCAAACAGGCCGCGGTCGTCACTGGCTGGGGCCGGGGATGCACAGTGGAAGACCAGGGAAGCATCCTTTAGAGCGAGCAGCAAAGCCTGTGGAGCACAATGTGATACACACAAACACAGCTGTTAATTACACATGTTTCAGAAGAGTCTTTGATCAATGGAAGAGGTAAGGTGAATGTTTAGGGGCAAGACCTTTTTTTTAACAAACTGTAAGTCAAGTTCAAGTATTTCAGTTTCACAAAACTTTAAAGATGACCCTGTACATGAGCTGGGGTTAGCAAAGTGTCTGTATTAGATCACTTTCAATGTGTAGACACTAGGCAGGCAGGCATGATCATTAATGTGAGATACTGCAGGCAAAGGCATAGTTTAAAACAAAAAAAAATCTATTTTGCTTTCATAACATGTCTTCATTCACACTCGTATAAATTAAAAAGTCAGACATGTACACTTAGGTGTTTATTTGACTTAAAATTGTCTGATTGCATCTGTATATTATGGTTTTGAAAGAGATAACCCATGATCAGTTAGATATTGCCTGGTGCATATTTATTTAAAAAATTCTGGAAAAATGTTATCAAATATATATATTTTTTTTTAAATGGCGAATTTCCATGATGATGCCTATTCACCTGCAGTGTCTCACCTTAAACATGTAACAGCCTACATGTGATTAGCATGGCATTGTTCAAGACTTATAGGATGTTTTTTTTTCTTTTTTCTTAGCCCAATCTTCACTCAAATAGACTAGTTCTGGTCCAGCCTCGACAGCCAGTATTGTCTCAGCCACCCACCTGCTTGTCACAGAGGTCTCCCTGGTGGAAGCTGACCCCGGGCAGCTCGTAGCTCTGTCGGATGTCGAACACGGACACAGCGTAGCCTCGCTCCAGCAGCTTCTCCACCAGGTGTCTGCCCAAGAAACCTGAGCCGCCGATCACTGCACACCGCTTGGCGCTCTACACAGTAGTACAGGGACACGGAGGGTCAAGCTTCCATCCATTCATACATGTCAAGCTCATAAAACAACGCGGGTATCATTTGCAGGTTCAAGCAGATTATGCAACATAAACATTTTTTAGAAACAAATTTGAACTCACCGGTCGAATGCGAGTGGCCATAATGAGTGAAAGTTGACACGAACTATCAGGCGCTGCAGATTGAGTGAGATACAAAAAAGGGTTGCTAATTGTAGCCTATAACACGTAGCAGGGCATATGACAACTTTGAGCATACAAAAAGCACCTAACATGTACTATTTACCTGTAGTCTGGGGCACGTGCAACCGGACCGGGAATCAGCTGAGCGGGAAGTGCTCTGCCATTGGTCAATCCGAAGCAGAAGAAGAGAGGGTGACGTTCAGGGACAGCCAATGGCGTGGCGAGTACGTCAAAGAACGCCACTATTTGAACCAATCAGGGATCACAAAGAGATTCTAGCTGCCTCTTTGCTCAAAGACCACGCCCCATTATATGCGTCACACCACTGACCAAGTGATGGTGGGGAAAATTGAGAATGAGCTGCACAGGGTTTATCCATAGTTAGTATAGGCTTTATCCCATAATATATACAGTATCTATATCGAGTTTATCCAACTAACCATTAGGCCTACCTCTGTCTACAGACACTTAAACAATATAAAAATGTCAATTGCAGCTTTTGTTGAGAATTAAACGAAGCGTTGATGCATCTATTTTTGTCTTGCCCACATAGCCTACCCAAAAAACTTTAGAGCGCGATTGTGTCGATGTATTTATGGTAATAACAGGCTGCACCTCGGAATGCACTACTTTGGAATAATGACAAGATTACAAGCAACACAAAGGCTGTGAAAATATATTTCCATTATAAGATTTAGTAGATGTTCAATTGATCTGCTCTTAAATGGATATCCCCCTTGGCTCGTCTGTAAAATAAACAGCATATGTTACCTAGTTTTACTGTTGCCTATAGCCTATGTCTTTATACAGTAAAAAAAACTTGAGAATGCATGTGTCCACATTAATATACAATATTCATATTATTCTAAAACTTATTTTATTCTGTTTTTTGTTTGTCCTTATATTAGTTTATACTATTTACTTCATAATGAACACCTCTATTAGGCTATTTACTACTTATCGAAATTAAATATGATATTTTAGTTGATTATCTTTATATAGGCTAATTAGGCCTATCATCATTGTCACAATGAGGCCTAATAGGCCTACATTATCATTCTCTGTCATCATCTACTATTCTATTAGGAAAAACCTCTGACCTGAGGTCTGCCAACACTAGAGGGTGTAGCTATTGAGGTAGAGCAACTGCACCATTTAGATTATATGTAATAGGCTATGACGTATTTTGCCACAAAGGCGGTTCCAGCATCGTATATTTCCATGGGAACTGAAAAAAAAAAGATGTAATCTCTGTTCGTGTTTTGCGTCCCGTGATCTGCTGCGACCAATCACCTTTTTGCCCGACTGGTGCGTTTGATTTCATCCCCCGTTAATCCCCGCGCGAATCACCTGCCATAGATCGTATAGATCCGCCTTTGCCAAAACACGTTAGGGCTCGTCTGCCGGCACACAGGGAGCTCAAATCAAACGCATAGGCTCCGTGACAGCAGCTGATGAGCAAAATATTCTATGCTTTCAGTAAACCAGAATCGGTCATTTTTTTTCTGCACATTTTAGTGGCTGATCCTGCCAAATAAATATCCGCTTTAGAGGAATAAGAGACCATCTCGCATTCAGTGTTAGTAAACGGTTAAAGCGAGCATCTGATGTAAATTATAGCCTACACCGTGTTATCATCTCCTCCCCCCCTAAATGATAGGGAGCCTTTATAGCCCAGAGGAAAACATTGATTGCCTAATAGATCCGCACTTCCCTTTGGTCAATCCAATCCACAGCGACTGATGGTGAGTCAAAGTGTTTTATAATGACTTCAATCTTTGTTAGTGTGACACCATATTCTTGCAACAGCTAGGCTATTTGTTTTTTTAAGGCAAGACTCTGCAGGTGAACAGGGGAAAATAATGTCCAATTAATAACATCATAACAAATCCTTCTGTACTTTCAGTATTAGTGCTAAGAATGATTGTGGAAAGTTGAGTTGATGTAAGTGCTGTAGAATTTGAGCGTTCTGGTTATTGAAAAAAACACTCATGTTGAGATAATGGCCGTTGAAGATGGTTGTAGCCTTATAATAGGTCAATGTAGCCCATAGGAGAAATATACCTTGCAAACTCAATTTAATTCAGTTGATTTAAGAGGGGGAGGGGGCAAATGAATAAAATACATGATTATGGGTTTAAAAATCCCAGACAAGGTTAATAAAGTAAACAACTAAATGTACATTTGGTCCTACTCCTATTTATACTAGTATGCCTATAAAATAATATTTCTTTGAGATTTTCGGCTATAGCCAAAAATTGACCCTCGAAAGAATAATGTTTTATGTAAGATATAAGTGTCTCGCCTAAAAAGACATAGGAAAATGTGAGTTTCCCCCCTAGAAATCTCCCTAATAGACGTGGTAGCTATTGTGTCTGCTACTATTAAAGATTATATTTTGTAATGTTGTTTTCTGTGTCCCCCCCCCACCCCAACCAGGCGACCAGTGCCAAGCGTCCGTCCCTGCAGGGTCCCGTGCCCCCTCCTCGTAAGAAGACCAGCCCCAAGCCAGAGCTGACTGAGGAGCAGAAGCAGGAGATCAGAGAGGCATTTGAGCTGTTCGACACAGATGGCACAGGATACATCGACGTCAAGGAGCTCAAGGTAAAAAAAAAGAGTGCTCCGAAAAACCCATCGTAATCATCTATTTTGATCTTAAATATACCTCACCCTGCCCCCTCTCTCTCTCACTCCTCTCTGACAGGTTGCTATGAGAGCGCTGGGGTTTGAACCCAAGAAGGAGGAGATCAAGAAGATGATCAGTGAAGTGGACAAGGACGCCACGGGGAAAATCTCCTTCGCCGACTTCCTCGCCGTCATGACACACAAAATGGTAGATGATCCATGTGGAGAAATATACAATAAATATAATCCTGCCTTTATTTTTTCTCTTTTGGTTTTCTACCCCAATCTGCCCCACTTAAAGGTCACCTGTTATGCAAAATGCACTATTTTATTCTTTGTCAACATTATTGTGGGTCCTACTCCTCGGTGTGTCTGTAGACGCCCGAAGAATGAGAAAAAACAACCCTCTCTCCACCTTTCTGAAAACTTGTGTTGAAAACCCCAGTCAGATTACTCTCCCCTTATGACCTCATAAAGGGAGAGTTAAAAAAAAAAAGCGGTGTTTCAGACAGAGGCTGGAAAAGAGGAGATTCAACAACGGCACTGTCAGAAATATAAATATTACATTTTGAACCTGAAAATTGCTTTCCGTTGGCCCAGGCAAACTCAAGCCACGGTTCTTTGGTTTAAAGCAGTTCGGATGGATGTGAGTTTGAGCATTTCAGCACAATCATAATATCCCGCCTTCCTCCAATGCAGCCCCACCCCCTCATTCCTATCCCCGTTTTTTTTGTTTTGTTTTTGAAGAAACTTAATTTAGGCTACACAAGCAGACTTACTTGCTTAATACTGTCTCCGTGCACAAAGTGAGTTATATTGTGGCTGAAGAAACTGGTGGCTGTAGTAGGCTACCGGTACCGCGCTGATCTGCTTGTATCACTGGTTTCACTTCAGATATGTCGGCCAGAACACCACTTATGCTTATAATGACACTAGGAGAGGAGGAGTAGGGTTTTATCCGCTCTTTATTTTCCTTCTTTCACAGGCACAGCCGCATATAGATCGCGGAAAAAGAACAAAGGCTTAAACTCCGCTCGTGAGGAGACGTTTGAACAGCTGTTGCGACTCGCGAATCGCAGCCGCTAATAACATGCACAAACTATAACTTATAACAGCGATCGGGACTACATGTACATACTCACACACGGGTGATTCACATTTACACTCAGATAAACACGAATGATGGCTTACTGTGGCAACTTGCTCACACACATCTCACCGAGGGAGAAGCGAAAGGAAACTTACTGAACTGGCTCTCTGGCCGACTGACGTCACGGCCCAACACTAAACAAAACACAGCTTAACACACTGTAAGAAATAACAAGAAATAACAACACTGTAACCTTTTCTACAATGGTCGCTACTCGCTAGGCTACTGTCTGCCGTGGAATCAAAACAAACCCTTTCGTTGAGGACGCGCGTGCACGAATGCGCGGTACACAAGCAGACGGCAAACAGACAGGTCTGTCGGCCAATTAAATCGTTCGGTCCGAACGATTTGATTGGTTGTAGTTTTCACCTAATATTATGAGACTGAAATAATTGTTTCTTTTTATTCCTGGTGGGTCTACCATGCATTTTAGAGTGTAAAAACCTTATTTATACCATTTTAAAGTCATTTAAAATAAGTGTAAAAACTCTACAAAGGTAAGAATAGCTTTAATGACTTGGCCGTTCTACTGTGTGCTCTCCTGATGCCCACAAAGTACCAGCGGGATGTCACTTTCCTGGTAAAAACAACTCTCCGTTTCCTCTGATTTCAGGTGGAGAAGGACTCCAAAGAGGAGATCCTGAAAGCTTTCCGCCTGTTTGACGACGACGAGACGGGCAAGATCTCCTTCAAGAACCTGAAGAGAGTGGCCAAAGAGCTGGGGGAGAACCTCACGGATGAGGAGCTGCAGGTAAATCCTCCATAAATGTGCCATGAAGCAATATTCAGTTACGGGTGTATGAACGCAGAACAAAGGTCTTGACGGCCATTTTGAATTATGTCAACACTACATTGCCCTTTCATTTCCTCATGCATTGTGTGTATTGCTCTGAAGGAAATGATAGAAGAAGCAGACAGGGACGGAGACGGACAAGTCAACCAGCAGGAGTTCCTGCGCATCATGAAGAAGACCTGCCTGTACTGAAGTCTGCGCATCAAGTCCATTGGGGATCGGGCGGTTGGTTTTTAGCCTACATGTAATGCTGCTCATATATCTATATTTCCCTTTCCTTATTATTGTCTTGTGCCATGCAATTTTGCATACTATAAGGATTAACCATCACATACTACTACACTCAGTACGTTTACATGACGTGAGAGAATAAACGATTTATTGCGTGAGTCCGGCTTAAACGTAATGAATAGAATTAAACCTATCACAACTAGCTGATGCATATTAGCTGCTAGCTAACCATAGCTCGACTCAATTATCCGTTATGCAAACGTACTGACTGAAAAGGAAATTGTTAAAAGGCTTGGGAGCACAAGAGTCAAATGCCAAATTTATTCTCTTTTGATGTACATCATAACTCCATAAAACATTTGCCAAAAAAACAGCAAGAGAATACATTATCTCTTGTTTAGAATGCTGCATATTTTCCTGAAGAATATAATATCACTATAACATTAATAACAATATTTGTTAGTTGTCAAGAAATGATCAGTGCCTACATCGATGCGGTGACAAACAGTACATTCCAATGCTTTGGTTGCTAATTCAGTGTTGTTTTGTGTTTGTGTGTGTGTGTGCATTACCTTTCATCCATATGTTTTTTTTTTTTTTTGCATGCTGGTTTTCCAGAGCAGTGTGTAGTGCTAAGCGGTTGGTTTACCCCTGAAGATTGGGTAGTGTTGTCTGGCCTCAGTGCTGCCTGTAGATCTGTGCCTGTGCCTCTTAATGTGGGGCTGATCATCACAATCAGGGAAGCTTACCCCCCTCCCCACCATCTTTACAACATGACTGATTGTGTTCGTATTTCTGTTGTAGCATTGAGTATTCTTCCCCTCCGTTGGTTATTATAACTTCTGCTTTGTATTCTTGAATGTTTTGTATTGAAGTAGATTATACAGCATATGGTACTAAATAAATATCTTGAAGCAGTTGTTTTCCTGTCTGCTTTCCCTCATGTGTCCAGTAGCGTTATCATTGTTTGAACAGCTTGAACCAGTTTTTCTTTAACTCGCGCCAACTAAGCTTGATTTCATTCAACTGCTGCTCATTAAACACACACACTGTTTGTCTATGAAATTGCAAACAGTTACAGGACGGCTGGTGCTGCTATACCAAAGCACAGCATGATGATCCAGTTATCTAGCCTGGCGAGACAAGCCACATCTAATGCAAGCTTCACCATCATTTCTCTCCTGCAGATCAATCTGGCCTTTCTCCAATCTCCGTGGGGGGAGGTGCCCCGGTCAAAAAATGCCCGGGCCAATCAAAGCCCATGTTCTGACCTAACATGTGTCCCTCATAGTGGAAGGCAGCTTCTGATTGGTTCTTGTAAGCCGTCTATCTAGCCTCATGAGACCAGCCATCTCTCACAAGCGTATTCGTCGATCATTGTTTACGGCAACGACTACATGAACCAATCAGGGGCTGCCTTCCACTAACAGACAGAAAGTGGAGGCTAGATTGATTTATACATGAATCAATCATGGACTGCCTAACACTAACAGACTAGGCTGGGCTCCTCCCCATGGAGATTGGCGAAAGTCCGCACTGATCTGCAGGAGAGAAATAAATTACTCTGGTGTAGGATCAGGCTGGTCTCACCAGGCTACGAAGCTATCCACTATTTCAATAAAGATGCAGTGAATGTGGAGAATTTTCTTTGCTGTGGGCCTGCAGGGAGATACCGCTCCTCTCATGCAGGCATCACAGGTATACACGTTTTATAAAACAGCATCTCCTCCGAACCAATGTTTATCAGATTGTATTACCCATAGAGGCTCCGTCCTCATCGCAGAGGACCGGGGTTCAAATCCGTCCCGTGGTCGTTCTCTGCATGTCATTCCCCTCTCCCTCTCTGCCCCATTTCATCTCTGTCTCTCCAAACTATCACATAAAAGCAAAATTGCCCCAACATATTCTTTAAAACTGTACAGACTTTAGAACTGACTTTGGTGGTTGACTTTGCTCCTCTGTGCAAACTGCCGTATCCTCTGCTGCAGCTCCCGTGAGCGGTAGCCGTAAACCAGAGGGATGAGGGACATGCCCAGGTTATAGGTGACGTTGGCTGCTATGTCCAGGCTGTCGCTTAGCAGGTAACCGGGGACCAGGTAGCTTTCCATCACCACGGGGACCGAAATGACAAGGGTCTGGGCTAACTGCAGTGTCAGGGTCACACAGGCTCTTTTTGAGGAGAGCAGCCCTCTGCGTATGTCCCAACACAGCAGGCAGAAGCAGGCCAGGATGGTGAGACAGCACAGGGGCACCACCACAGCGGTCACCACAGTGCAGAAGACAACCAGGGCCGAGGTACCGGACATGCAGGGGGACAGGACGTGAGGTCGACAGCGCGACAGGAGGAAGTTGTAATTGACCATGTTCAGGCTGATGGCCAGAGCCACGCCGGTGACTATGGCTGATCCAGTCCATATGGAGGCCACGGTAGCTCTCTTCCTCTGGGTGCACATCAGGCATTCATAACGCAGGGGCCACTTGACGGCCACAAAGCGGTCCACGGCCAGAGCAGTGCAAAGCAGCAGGTCCACCTGTGAACAAAAGAAAAAAGGTGTAAAAGGATGCTCGATGCAAGCGGATGCAACTCTTTTTGATGTCTATCACAGCACTTTTAACAAGGCTTCCAGGTGATGTCCAAATGAGTCTAAAAGCCTACACTTATAACTTTCTGTGCTGTCCTTTGGTCAATTCAATTAAAGGGGGCTTTGATGGCATGGAAAACAAAAAATAACATAACATTACCAAAGCAATTTGTCAATACAACTTTTTTTTATTAATCAATAAATTAAAATGTATATATACTGTACATATATTACAAATGTAGGATTATAAACTGAGCAAACACAACATGGCTTTTTTTAAGAATGTATTTGTATTTATTTATCGTATTTATATTTTTTCTATTGATGCGTGAACCACTGTTTTGTTTGTTACCTCAGATCAGATTTGTGTGTGTGTGTGTGTGTGTGTGTGTGTGTGTGTGTGTGTAAAACAGAACAAGGCAAAACACTCTCTCCCTTTCCCTCTCCTTAATAAATCACACAAAGTTTATGTGGCAACTAAATGAGTTGTAAGCTTGACTGTGACTGCCAGGAGCAGATATGGTGCAGAGTGTTTCCATACCAGTAAGCAGGCCTGTATAGCAGCACAGAACATCAGACACTGTGTCACAGGCAAATCCTCATTGGACCATAAGAGAAGGGCTCTGATGGTCGACAGCAGCTGCTGAAAAAGATAATGTGGAAGATTGTTCTGCTTCAAAAGTCAAAGGGGCATATTATCGTAATCACAGCTATTTAAAGGTTGAGTCAGTGATTCTAGAGAACGCTTCTTGTCAAAATCACTTTCTTTTTTGAAATGAGCGAATATCTCCTCACGATCCGCTTCCTGTCTGTACTGTGCGCTCACTGTAAAACAATCAGGTGTTAATACACAGCCTAGGCCCTGTAAACTGGTATTCAAACACAGGGTACGTAAACAAAGAGGGTCCACCGTAGCTATCACCATGCCCGTTTACAGAGCCCAGACTGTGTATTAACACTGAATTTTCTGTCCAGCGCACACACACACACACAGTATGGACCTGTAGCGGATCGTGAGGAGATTGAAAAAAAAAAGGTTTAGACAACAAGCGTTTTTACCAGAATGGCTGACACCACCTTTAAAGAAGGAATATTGAATTAAATTCTCTTGTTAAAAAAAATATAATTACAAACAGGTGTTTCGAAGCAAAAAAAACAAAAAAAAAACAAGTTCAGTCCATTAGGTGTATTTTGCAGATTTACCTGGAGGGTGTCACACAGTAGGAGGTGTGTGAGGAGCAGGAAGCGAGTGTGCCTGAGTAGGGAGGGGGGGCTCAAAATGGCCACCAGTAAAGGAACAATGAGTACTGTGTGCAGGGAGCAGCTCACACACATGTTGACCCACTTCACCAGGTGGAACATGGTGGAGTTGATCTGTGTCTGGGCCTCCAGTGATGTCACATTGCAGTGGATAACCATGACGTATAGAACCCTCTGATATGCCCCTCCACATCAAGTCTTGTTTCCGTTGGGGGCCTAGGCAAAAATTCACAGCGGCCCTTGAGTCAGCGTTCATCAACATTATGCTATAAATAACCTAAAACAAACATTTGTACGAAATTATTTTTTGTTGTTGCTATTTTTAAAGTTATTCACATTATTTTACAAAGAAAATGCATTGTAATGTCATGTTGGACCATCGTGGTATAGGGGAAACTGAATTATGTGACTAGGAAGTGACTTACTCTGATAGAACTGACATTTCCTACAGTAGGGGAGAATGGGGGGAGCTGTGCCACTTTTTACTCAAAGTGACTTTAAAGTGAGACGTTGACAGTAATGTCTCCAATTAAAATATGTATGTATATTTCAGGATGTGGTGCATCCCCGGCAACAATAACTTTGGATCCGAAATATACTGTTTAAGAAATATAGCTTTCGGAAAAAAAGTTGTCTTGTGGCACAACTTGCCCCCGGTGCGGGGTAAGTTGTGTCTTTGGAGAGAATACCATGGGGTAAATTGTGCCGTTGATATATATCTCATAAACTGTAATGCAAGACAAATCCATTAGACACTTACAGGGTTCGACATAACGTATAGCCCGATGGCCCGGGGCCAGTAAAATCATATGCAGGGCAAGTTGATTGGCCAGTCACTGTCCCGCCCGGGCCAGTGACTGGCCAATCACAGTTCAGTATCTTTTTGTAGACTACATCATGGTTCATTGAAATGCGCGTTGAGAGTCGTAATGAAAGCAGTGTTTATTTAAGACTCAATATAATAAACCTAATATAAAATATATGTTTTAATGAAAGGCCAGTGGACAACCGATGCGTGGGCGTTTTGACAGGCGGGAGCAACAAGCGGGTGCACTCTCGCTCCGTTGGCAGAGCTGCCTACCGTCCGCCTGCGAGTCGACAAATCAATCGACTTGCTTTGCCCCCTTTCTTTCTTCCCACAGCAGAGGTTGAGGTGCAGAAAATGATAACTGCTCTTTTCCTTTATCTGCCGCCGTAATGTTACAGTATTTGCATCCAATGGTAATACAAATGAGAGGCGTTATTTAAACGCTGTGAATGCGTCTCCGGTGATTGTGTCGGTTGTAGACAGAAACGAACGGAGGGACTCCGCTCACTGTACAGTTCCTATAGTCGCGCAGTTTGGCACTGTGTTTTCAGGCTCGAGACATTCAATCAGATCGCGGAAGTCTTTCCCATTGAAATCGCTAACGGGGAGAATATCCCCGGTTATTATTTTAGCCACAAACCACAGTTCATCTGCGCGGCGGCTCACTCGCTGGCGAGATCACACGGTGAAACGCTGCGGTGATCGGACGACGGCATTGTGTGTTTCTAAGGTGATTTAACGTCATAGTCTTAGACGAGCGTTTAACTTATGCTGCATATTTTGCACTGCATTGTTTTTTATCAATAGTTTGAAAAAATGGTCCCACACCGGCGGACTCTTATGTGAAGCTGACACTTCATGGAGAAGTGACACTCCTGCAGCGCGCTCACGACCAGACGTGAACTCACATACACGGTGAAATCTCCCATAAAAAAAACGGCATAACCCACTGATTTTCGGATTTCTATTCTATTTTTAAAGTCAACTTGAGCGCAAGTGGAAAACCGTCATTCGGTCGACACATTCACATCCCTAATGCATATAGAGAAAGTAATAAAAACATAAAAACAGCCTACCACACCACAAAGAATGATCAGACCTTCATCTCTTATTTTTTTTATGTTTGAACATGACTTCTGCAGGTGAACTATTCATTAAACTGCCCAAATTCAAGAATAAAAACAACCATCAAACTACTGGACTTTAAAATACTGGCCGACTCTTTCAACATACTTTCAGTTGTAGGCTTCTAATTCAATATGTTTGCCTGGTTTTATATTATGTGTATGAGCAATATCAACATTTCATATAATTAACTAAAAGAAAAATAACCAAATCTAAAGGGAATATCTATACTGTTACAGTATAGATATTCCCTTTAGATCTGGTTATCTTTCTTTATTTTTCTAATACAGGTATTATAATTATTGACACTAAATTATGAAGAAAAGAAAAGTGTGTGCAGGGCCAGTGAAAATATACAAGGGGCCAGTAAAACTCGGATCCACTGGCCCGGCGGGCCAGTAGGAAAAAAAAGTTATGTTGAACCCTGACTTACTTATTTAAGGTGTATTTAAAGTAAATAAAGTAAATAGTTTACAAAGATTGAAGGTCAATTTTCTTAAACAAGGCCTAGCAGATCTAGGTGGTTTTATCTGCAAAGCTCACAATGACAAAGTCACCATCATCATCTTTCTGGCCATCTGAACCCTCATCAGTGGTGTCGTTAAGTGGAATGGAGATGTCAGTCTCTTCTGAGCTACTGTGGAAAATCACTTTCTTTTTGGTGACCAGCGTATACAGCCATGCCAATGGCACAACTCTCAGAAATGTACTTTGCACTAGCTGCTCTGCCCTTGTAGAACCAACTGCCACCTGACATGTGATTCCCCCTCCATTTCTGCCTTTAAATCAAGGCTCAAAACCCATCTGTACACCCTGGCTTGTCCTCCCCATTAACTATCTTACCTCTGCATTACTATCTTTGTTTATATGTCGATGTCTGGGCTTGATGTCTTTTATTTTTGTTATTGTTATTTTACCTTCATTTGTTACATACTGAATGCACTATGTACAGCACTTTGGACAGTGCAAACTGTTATAATTGTGCTTTTATAAATACATTTTACTTACTTACTTATAACTCACCCAGGCCCTTTGGCACAAATCACCCCAACCCCAAAATGTTGTATAGACTCAAAGTGTAGCATACTAAAGCACTAAAACACGTGTCAAATGTTTTCAAACATGGCTATAATTGTTCAGACACAATAATCAAAAAACCTTGATCATGGAAATTTTACTTTGAAAGGCAAAACACTGTTTTTTTAGCTTAAATGTGCTTACATGTTATTCCATTTGTCTCCCTTCTTTACAGGATGAGTCAAATGGATGGCTCTTCTCAAACATGTGGTCACATTTTCAATTTCTTCTATCGTTTTCTAGAAACAAGGGGTGGCACTACTTCCCCATTGGCTCAACTCAACCCACTCTCCCCTATATGCAGATTTGTGTGAATTTGACTAATGGATAACAAGCACTATTTTCTGAAAATATCTCAGAAATGTTTTCTGAATGGTATTGGTGTAAAGTTTCATTAGGATTATCCTCAGCTCTCAATAGATTGGTTTATACAGTAGCCTAATGTCAAGTCAAAAAATAAAAATAATGCTATCAACACATGGTAACTATGATGCCATATCATCACTCATAAATACAATTGGGCTCTTAGCATCAGCTTCTAGCCATATTAAAAAGGGTGTTGATACTATTAAAATAGCCTAATTACCACTGGATGCAGAACTCCGAACCTAATTTACTGAAGCTATAGGTCTAAAAAGAAAGGTTATACTCACCCTCGCATCCGTTTCAAAGTCGCTCTGCTCTCGTAGTAGTGCAGACAGACATCAGTTTTACATTTGACTGTGACTGGACCTCCCTGCTTTGTGCCAGCATAACAGGCTGTCCATTCACCATCTGAGCGTGTCAGACCTCAGACGGCAGGCCTAAAACCTCACCACGTAGACAGTGAGTCAACAGCTATTGTTTGATATGGGGGATAACATTTGAATATTTATAGAAAAGTCACGAACAATACATAATACATCTGAGCAGAATTGCATTTTCTACCTGTCAATATTTGCCTAATAGATAGCAGAGGCGCCGTCGTGGAAAACACTACGCCATTTGCTCTGACCAACACATAGCTTTTAAAATATTCAGAAAGATCCTATAAACCTGGACAAAAATATTCTTTATTTAACGCTCATTTTGGTACTCAAACAACCCCTTTTGTGTGAAAAAACGTACATGGTTTTGAGATAAGGTGGGTCACTTGGGCCGATAAATTGACTAGAATAAACCCTGTACACCCAAGGTAATTATGCAAACATTTGTAATGTTACTGATTTAAATGAACTTCCAAAACCTTATTTTCATGTGATCATAAACAATTGAAGTACCTGGATGCCATTATTATTTAATAAAGAAAATGATTGTGGTGTTCGTATAACATATCGTTTTGCTGTTCCCATACATTTCCATTTGTAAAGAGATGTCTGAAGACCATTTAATGTACATCACACATTTAAACTTTATTTATAGAGAATAATATCAAACATAAAAAAAATACATTGATCTAAGTGAACGTTCACCTATATACTGTTAAAAGCAATTTATTTATGAAAATTATATCCGGCTTCACATTCCATACGCAGGATATTGTGTGGTATTCATTCCATTGTTTGACACTCCCACATCTAAAATCTACACACAAACACACATGATCAATCCTTTGCTGTTCAGGCTCAGTTTGTACAGTTTACAGCAGATCCAGTCGACAACATACATACAGATAAATACAAAAAAAAAATAAAGAAATTACAGGACATGACATGAAAAAGTGATTCCATATTAATAATCCCAGCTGCTCGTAATGTAAGACTAGTTGCCTGAGGGTATTTTGAGTGTGTCAAGTTCTCTCAGGTTTGACTGAGTTTGGTCTTGGAGGCAAAGTCTGCACTCAGTTTACGCATGACTTCGCCGTGGCTCTGTCCGGCGAGCTCCTGCCGCGCTGAGCCGTAGTTCTCTTTGACAAAGTTGGCGAAAGGTGTTGGGGCGCGCTTGGCGGGCGTCAGTAAGACCAGCTGTCCCATGCAGAGGGCACACATGAACCGCTGTGTGTCCAGTGACTTGGAATGACGTCCGATCCTGTGAAAAAAAAAAACATGGAAAGATAGTTGTCATAAAGTGGAAATTAAAACCTAAGTCTGTACATGCAGGGTTGGAATTTAAAAATAGCAAAAGGTATTCATATAATTACCGTCAAGAATAAACTGCTGTGTGATGTTGCCATGTTTATAATAAAATGCCTTAAGATTATGTGTCTGTGTCCAGGTGCATTCTTCTATTTATGTTATACACACAATGAAGAACGAGTTGCATTTTTTAGCGAGCATTGCGAGTATGAGTGCGTCAAGATGGCGTTGACCTTTTTTGACCAGTTCTTTATATGACTAATTAGGTCTCCATCCTTAACAAGAGTTATGTCATCACTGTTTTAGCATCTTCAAACACTTGCATTGGTTTAAAAAAAAAAGGAATACAAAATGGGATACAGCCCAACCCTAGGTAAATAAATAAGGAACGATATGTGGTCAATGGTTTGAATAATACTGGAATCGGTCAAGACGTACGTGTTCTTGCAGCGGCTGCACTGGTACTGGAACTTGTACTTGATGTCGTAGGTGTGGCAGCGGGTGACCATGGGCAGCTCGGGGTGGGCCAGGGTGGCCTTGCGGGCGTACAGCTTCCAGAAGTTTCCGTGGCCGTCCCTCACACCGTTAATGAGCCAGGTGGCAGCGTGACACATCTCGTGAACCAGCGTGTCCCTCAGACGGTCTGGAAAAGGGGCAGGTGAAAAGGATCATGGGACGTAAAGATGGAATCCAATAAACACACACATGTAAAGGGTTCCTACATATTTTTTTTTACCAATACATTTTCAAAACTTGTCCATGAAATGTTATCCAATTTTCATAACCCGATTTAGGTTTTTTCCAATAGTATATGGATCAATAAGGACATTTTTACCGCATTTCTTTGAAGCCATTGTGTTATATTTGTCATTTAAAAGCCACAAATGATCAAAGCAGTACCTGCAGAGTCACAGACTTTCTCCGACAGTTCAATGCGGGCGTAGCGGTTCCCTCCACCTCGCTCCTGCCCTGAGATACAGTAACCTGCTGTTTTCCTCATCTTCTTATTCCAAGTCACTGACATGTCGATAGGGAGCTAGAAGGCATGTCAGACAAGCAGAAACACTTACCATATGATAACATAACATTTAAACCATGTAAAATATACATACATTCAGGGTGGTTTCACACCCGATAGTCCGCTGACATTCTGACCAGATGCCAGAATGATACATCGTTTGGGCAGGTGTTAAGCCACCCTCAAAATCAGATGACATTTTGTATCTACTTAAATGAGAGAAGTAAAAAAAAACTGTTGTTCCTCACCTTACTGTCAAACACACTTGTGTTGTAGAGCTTGTAGAGTTTGCTGGTGAGTTCTTCCTTGTTCTGCTTGAAATTGCGGCCGTAGCTGGTGCCAGGGTTTGATAAGGTCTCCAAGAAGCACCCTGGGGTCTTACACAATGCCACCCTAATGGAGAAAGAAAAAGTTCAACTAAGGACAAGTAAATCAAGTGCTGGTATGGGATTGCCGTATATATACCCCACGAAAAAAAAAGCCTTGTTATATTGTTTTTCACTTTAAAAAAAAAGATGTGCAAATAGAGCCGCAATTATTTTTGCCGTAACATTTTCATTTAGTCCCATGGTTAATGCCAGTTAAAGCACACACACTATACAGTAAATCATTATGTACCTGCTGATGGGTCCATTTCTGGGCTCCGTCTGACTGACTGTGGGCTTCAAGAGGGTGGACTTCCCTGGTGTCTTTACATGCAGAGGCGTTTCCCCAAAGTATTTAGAGACTGGTGTTGCAAATCCCTTTACAGGTGGAACTGACACAGGAGGCTTCTCTTTGCATTCTAAATACAGGAAACAAAACATATAATTAAAAACAACAACAAAACCCATGATATCAACCTGACAACTACAACAAATACAAACGCAAAAGAAAATAGTTTGAATGTGAAAAAAAAACTGTTACCGGGGGTCTTCCTAGGTGAGCATGAGGTGCCGGCGATCTTGTTTTTCCTTTTCAGTCTCTCCAGTAGAGATGTGAACTCCTCTTCAGAGCTGGCCGAGTCCTCCAGCTTAGGAGGGGCTGACAGGGTGCGTTTGGTCGAGGCCAGGGAAGTGACAGTTTTGTGGGAAGGGAGACAAAGAGGAGAGGGTGGCACAGGAGGCGAGAGGGGACTGTCCTCTTCATCAAATGGCCGAGTGGGGTTCTTGTTAGCCCTAGGCGTGGGCGTGGGCTTAGGCTTGGAGTGGCGGTTCCTCCACGTGCTCTTGATCACAATGTTTTCATCGTCGTCCTCGCTGTCACTGATGAAGACCGGGGAGTCCCACTGAGCCAGCGGCCTCCTCAGTGGAGGCCGGGAGGCTGGAGTGGTGATCTTCTTAGGCACTAGAAAATATTAAGACACAAAACATATAAAACAAGCGTAATACACATTTGGCTTTTCTTTTGGAGATGTTCAGTAATAGAATGTCATAGTTACCTTTAAATAAGGACTTTGGCGGCTCAAGAAAGTCATCGTCTGATAAGCAGTCGTCCACAATGAAGTGTTTGAGGCTTAAGAAAAAACAGAAAGGCAATTTTTTTTTTAAAGACAATATATTCCAGACAGTGACAATACATCTGTGGAGGAAGAAAATATAGCAAAAAAAACTCACCTATCTTCACTCCCACTTGACTGTGATGTTGGCTTAGGTTTGGCGTTTGGGGTTTTCACTCGTTGCAGAACTTCAATGTGGGAAATATAAGAAACAAGTGGTGTTAAAAGGTGGAGTGAGTGATTCTGAAGAAAGCTTTCGGTCAAAATCAGTGAATATCTCCTAACGATCCGCTACCTGTACGTACTGTGCTGTGTGTGTGCTGGATAGTTAATACGTTGCCTAGGCTCTGTTAACTGGTATGTAAACAAAGGCCACATTTTTATTTTCAGTGCACACACAGTACAGACAGGTAGCGGACGGTGAGGAGATATTTACTGATTCTAACAACAAGCATTCTACAAAATAGCTGACCCCACCCTTTTAAGTTTGGATAAATTCAAATCAATGGTTACAGCTACAGACACCCGAGCAGGTAAAGGCCACTTACATGTCTCGAAACAGCCATCGTCATCGTCCGAGCTCACCACAAGAGCACGCGAACTAAGAAAGAAGTAAACATCAACGAGACAATTGAGATTTAGGAAGCAGACAAAGATGTTTTAAAAAAAATGTCAGTACCCCTCCATTTTCATACCTGTCTTTCCTTGCAGCACTAAATGGTTTCTGTGCGGGAGGTTTAGCTTTGGGTGTAGCCCTCCCCACAAGAACTGAGGAACAAAGCAGGTCAAATTAACAAGTGTGTAGGGAATTTGCAAGGTGAATCGTAACAAATTATGAATACAATTCAAGACACTACTCACATTGGTCAAATTCATCATCACTGGACTCAATCAAAGGCTTGTCCCTGTATGCGTTGCCCTTGGGGAACTGGTTCTCCTTGTCTGGCTCATCTTCACTGTCAGAGAAGGCCAGCCGGAGTCTTTCCACTGATCCAGGACCACTGGTGGCGACATGTCGAGTCTTGCCAATTTCGCTTATCAGCTAGAAAACAATGAAGACAGACAGATAAACATCACCAACATTTAGATAGAGCTTTAATTTACGATTAATTATCTTAACAATTAAAAGGTAATTTTTTGGTATTTTTCTTAAATTTATTTTTATTCTATTTTATGTTTTTGTATGTCTTGGTTTGTGTAAAAAATTAAAAATATAATTTTTAAGAAAAACAATGAAAGGTCAGAGAGGACTTGTTCTTTAAAATGATATTACAAATCGGATGACTTTTTATTCATTCAATCAAGAGTCCAATATCAAAATAAACTCACACAAGATATAGGAAAAAGATATCAAATTTTAGAAGCTTCGGTAACCAGTATTTATATTTTATGTTTGCAGGAAAAAATTACAAGCTACTAAAAATCCAGTTGCTGTTGCAGATGAATTATCTTCCTCATCTTACTGTAGCAACATGTGTTTGAATTGATCCCTCTCACAATGACCAAAAGAGGCATATCTTTATTGTTGAAGTTTGTTTACGATTGAGGTGATAACATTACTGTTTTTCAGTTGAATTGAGTGTGCTCAACATACCTTTTTCGCGGCTGTGTCCAGTCCTCTCTCGTCAGCCCAACCCATCTTTTTAGCAACTCGTTCAAATAATTCGCTGGTTTCATAATTCATCCTCTCTTCCGCTCCTTCCGTGGAAACAGTACACACACCGAACATGACAGTCATTTAACATTTAAAGACCAAGCAGTGCTAACGTCAAACCTATTAATTTTAACACTACAGACTGCAGATACAATTATAATATATGCAAAGTTCATTTATTTAAGTATACAACAACTCTATGGAGTTAACAATACATGATTAATGGACACAGCTTACAGCGACTACTAAGGTTAGCGTTACCGTTAGCAACTCGCTAAATAACAGTGTGTTTAGACTGACGATAACCAACTCTCCAAGTGGTTCAGTGCTTTCCCTTAGTTACATTGCGTTAGAAAGTGAACCATATAACTTAAAAATAAATTAGAGGTGATATATTATTACCGATAGCGCTTCTGTTGTTGTTGTAAATAAGAGTCAGAGGTCCTCACCATGTCCTCACACGGGGGACATGCGACGGAAAATTCAAATCTTGTGATCCGTTAGGTTGCCGGAAGTTGTCACAAAATACTCGACCAACCACAAATGACGCATCACGTTCTGACCACACCCACACCCACACCCACCCCACCCCACCGCCTAGTGCGTTCTAGATATATATGCCAAATGGCAACAAAAAGTAGCCTATCGAAGGCCGAAGGTTACATTTACTTACGGATGTTAAACCTGCAGTGTGTAGAATTTTGGGTTTTATTTCCTAGCAGATTTTGTAGAAAGTAATTACAATATCCATAAGTACATTTAATTTAGTGCATAATAGCTGAAAAAAACATTAGAAAGGGTCTCATATATGTCCATATTTCTGCATATCTTGGACCAAGGCCTAGTGCCACCATCTTGAAAGTGTCAAGGTTGGAATGTCATCAGGTGCATTGTTTAAAATTTAGAATTGTTCTTGTCCTTGAAGGCCACTGTAGCTTCATTTATTATTCGAAAGGGTTGGGGTTACCCAGGGAGCATTGCATTCTAGAACTTTCTTGATGATGTCATATTACACACTGCACCTTTAACTCTAAATTTAGATCTTTAACTAATTTAATACGTGTTATTTTTCAATACACGTATAGGCTACTGTCATATTGATAACGATTTATAAAATGTATGTAATAGCCTACATTGATTCAATTTCACATAATAGTGTTAGATGAGGGTTTTTTAACCACAAAGAGAGTGAAATGATAGAGCCTTATTCATTCTGTAGGTTCGATATTATTTTCCACCTATTTACAAGTTGTATTTGAATTAATGGTAACTATTGTATTTTCACAATTAGGTCTAGAATCTACATGACATGGTGCACCTTATGTAATGTTTGTAATGGTCAAGATTGGATGAATGACACAATGAAAGAGGGCAGAGTGATGTATCACGTTTAATTATCAGTGTTCAAAGGTTGAGTCAAACAAGGACTAAGTTACACAGAAGGAGCTGTCCCATGCTTTAGCTTTACCCACATCCCGAAAGAAGTTCAAGTTGTGACTTGGCATTACATGAAAACATTTTTTTTGTATCGTTTCTCCAGTGACGTCAATCTATTGTAATAACATCAATTTGCTGTTTGAGATTGCGGTCACGAGTGAACCCAATCATACTCTAGCTTTCAAAACAAGGAAACAAAGCAGTTGCCATTATAGTGTTACTACCAACAACTGAATAAAGTGTTGTTCGAAAGACAGTTGAGTTTTTCCATCACTTTACTTTATTTTTTATTTGTATTATATTCAGAGCCTTGTGGCATCATTGACACCATACAGTTAACAGACAATACAAAAAGAAAAAAACCCTTAGAAAATACTTACCTAGGCTGTTCCGGGTTTGAGTGATTAAAAAAAAAAAAAAAAGTTCAATTTGTCAACAGCTCTGACATCTAAACTGAAACTTAGGCCCATTCCAAATAATCGAAGCTCCTTTGTCTAGCTTAGTCCAATCATCTTTACAAGCATAGTGTGACATCAAACAGTACGACAGCTACTGAACTGATTGACAACTAAATGAAATAAAGTTGGCATTTTGGTGAAGGAACTCTTCATCTAGACCATATTCCTCAAAACTTTCACATCTATTCACTGCAGTAATTTAATAACAGTTTTAAGACAAAACTGAAGGGCAGTTGCAACTTTTTGTTTTACAATTGCATGTTAAAGCTGATCAAACTTAACCCCAGAGTTATAATTTCCATGGTGCAACATTATCCCTTTAAAACAAACAACACTCTCAATCCATTTATAGATAGATCAACAAGTAATGACGACTGCTGGGCATTCTTTCCACAAGCTGCACATTAGTCCTGTATACACAATGACAGGAGAAAAAAAAAAAAAACACACACACCCACTGATCCATGTACTGAAAGGATAAACAGGGCATTCACGATCCTCTCATGCTCACCAAATATACTGCTGTTGTTTTTCTAAAGGACAAGAGTCTCAGAGGAGGAGCAGCCTGAAGGAGTCAGGCTCTATCTGGCTCAGGAAATCCACATATGTGAGGCAATGACAAATGTGAGGGGCGGGAAAAAGGTGAACATCTGTAGGCTCCTTGAAAAATAAAGAGTCCTTTCTAATCTTAAATGAGAAGGGTGGAGATACTCATTCAAGGACAGAGGGGCTGGTTTGGGAAATGACCATTCCGAGCGATGGTGCCGATAACGGATTAAAAAAATAAAGATAGTGGGGACGGTTAGACATGGTTGGGGTATGAAGGGGAGAGGAATCAGCGTGCATCCATTTCAGGCAGTGTCACTGGTCTCCACTGTCTGGATCATGTGCTCTGGTTTGCTGCCGGTGCTGTGGTGCTCCCACATCTGCAGGTAGAGCCTCTCCAGGTCTATCGTGTACTGCTTGGTGTTGAACAGAGGGCTGCAGATTCGCTGCTTCCAGACACGTGACCTGACCATCTTCAGGCTGAGAGGAGAGAAAGACAAGTGTCAGACCTCACAATGTAAACAATGTTGTCGTTTCTTTTATTTAAAGGCACTACGAGTAAGATGGCACGTTGGCGTCCCCTTTGGACAAAAGCGGTAGTATTTTTACGACGCCCGCTGTCGCAAATGCTCGTGCCAGGCGCGTGAGTGTGGACTGAGAAGGGCGCAATATAGTGCATGTTCGTGTGTTGAAAGTGTGAGGACTCTTTTCGGCTCCGTGAGAGTGGTTTTGACACTGCATCAACTAATGCCAGTCAGTACACACACCTGCTTGCAATGAGTTGATTCAGCAGCGTCACCTAACTACTCTCTCTCTCACGGAGCTGTGTCCTCACAGAAAGCGAATGAATGAGAGACGGCAGTTAGTAGACTATGGATCACGATGAGGTAATGTGTTTGTGTTGTTGATGTAAATAATGACTATTTCAGATAATGGTTATCTGATGATGGTGAAGCAAAGCAAACTTTGTGTTAGTACCAACCGCTCATTCATTTAGCAGTCTAGTTTCGCTCTCGTGAAATTGTATACACGTTGCTTGGCAACGTCCTCCCGCCCGCCTATCACTCACTCTCCCTTTTCGCTTTTCTTCATTGCATTCTCTTTTTTTTCTTTGATGGTTCAGCCCCGTTATCAGTCATTTATGACGACAAATAACTGTCTCAAACAAGGCTCCCGCTCCCCTTCCCTCACCTGGAGGGATAGGCTTCTCAAATCGCGTTGCAGCGCCACACTGAAATCTGTGACCAATACGGATATGTGACCATAGAGCCTGCACGAGCGAACCGAAAATCGGACTGGGTGTGCGACCAGACCAAAAGCAGTAATAAAAACGATATAAAAACGTCTTTCTTTGCACTGATGGTCTCGTTTGCTGTTAAAGGTAATTTATGATTATCAGAGGAAACATGAGGTTGTTTAAAAGATATTTAAATGTTACTCGTATCCGCTTTAAGAAGTCAAATTCCACTTACTATTCCATGTCAGAGCCTAGTTTAACAGCGATGTCCTCATAGTCCTGGCGACTATGGGCTATTAGCTCGGGGCAGCCCAGACAGTTGAGTTGTGAGGCAGCCACACGGGAGGCAAGGGTCTCACCTTTACAAAAGGAGGTTATTAAAAAAAAAGAAAAAATAATCAGCCATCATTTTATATTTATTGTACGGATACTAGTTATTTTATCATTAAAAAAAAATTCTAATTGGTAACATGGTGGAATTATAGATTGAATGACTGAGGGTTTTAGGTTTGTGTGTCCTTACCTGGCATGGTGACCATGGGTGTTCCAGCCCAGAGCACGTCCATGCCTGTGGTGTGACCGTTGCATAGGGGAGTGTCTAGGCACACATCGGCCAGCTGACCCCTCCTCACGTGCTCCTCTTTGGGGGCCACGGGAGAGAAGATGATACGAGAGCCAGGCAGACCCATGTTCTGAGCATACTGCTGGATGTTGGGCTCGCCAACAGCAGGGAAACGCAGAAGCCACAGCACGCTGTTTGGCACACGCTTCAGGATCTGAAGGTAGAGAGAGGGGGCAGTCTTAAAACAATGTTCAATTTAAAAATAAATTGCAGGAACACTCAAAGCAGATGTCAATCAAACTTACATTGGCCCACATCTGAAGAGTAGGGGGGTCGATCTTGTAGAGCTGGTTGAAGTTGCAGTAGACAATGGAGTCCTCTGGCAGCCCATACTGGGAGCGAGTTGTAACGACGATGGTGCGTGGCACTTCCTCCCCAGTGGCAGCTTTGTTATTGATCTGAAATGGAGGATAGCAGTGGTGCTTAGAGGTGGGAGGGGCCTATATGCATTTATCCTGAAGAGTGACAGGTCCTGACTGCTGCTTCTTTAAGGCACCGAGCCAAGCAGCGAAAATATGAAGTTTGGAAAGTTAAGAGATTATTATTCCTGTTACAGCTAATCCACAGTGCCACCATTCCCCTCACCAACAGTTCTGTGCTTCCACCTTATTTTCATGAAGTCACCATACCTGTAAGGACACTGTGTCAGACACTACAAGCCCATCTGCCATCTGAAAAAGCAGCGAGTTCCATTAAATTGCTGCTCTCATCTTCTTTCTGCATTTGTAAACGATGCTTTATCCCTTGAGATGTGCATTAACATGGACAAGTGTCTCCTAGTTAGACATACCTGTGTTGTTGCCAGGCCATTGCTGACAGTGAAGCCATTGATGGTGACCTGGATCTGGCCTTGGTTGATCATGTTGATGATTGCTTCAGCTGCTGTGTTCATGGGGATGACGGGCATGGACAGAGCTCCATTTGTATCCCCGGCAGCTTCCTGGTTGTTGTCAACCTTCATCTAGTGACAGAACAGGTTAATTTGAAATGTTTTCTTATGGTTCAATGCAAATTCATATGCGAAACATAAAGTGGTATAAACTATTCCAATCAAGCACACTGGACTGTTTAGTGATGTTGTAAAGATTATCTTTGGCCTGGCTCCCCTTGACTACTAATGTTTGAGCTAAGCTAACCATGATGAGCGACCTTTGTCCATTTCTTATCAAAAATGCACCACAGTCACAGGAACAGTTTCTGTTGCATTTTTTTTTTAGCCGAACAGTGGTGTGAAAAGCTAAAAGTAAATTTGGAACTATTCCTTTAACTAAGCTTCCCACCACACTAAAGTCCCTTGGTTCTTACAATAGAAAACACAAAACAATGAATTGCTTTGTTCAAGGATCAGGAACTTACCTTTATCACTTTCACATCTGGCAGACTGTCCAAGTAGGCCTTCAGGTCAATACCATTCAGAACAATGCGGTTGTCAAAGATGTGTCCATTAGACTTGAAATCAATCACTGCCTTTTTCTGTGGGTCAAAAAAAAAAAAAAAGGTTTTACAAACACTCATTATTTCTCATATTGTGTTTCCTGTAAACAGACACTAAACTCACAGCAACAAATAAAAAGCAATGTACGGACAGACCTTGAGGTGAGGGAACATGTTGGCGTGGTCTCCAATGAAGAAAGTATGCGGCATGTAGGCCAGTTTCTCAGAATACTGATCAGCTACTTCCACAGGGGACGTCTCCTTGTCAGAGATGAGGTAGTCCATGAAGGGAGCCCCACTGGTTCCAGGGTAACCCAGCCACATACACTGTTGAACAGGCAGAAAAGATCAGATCAATGATTGTTGAATGAAGTTCATTTGCACAGTTGACATTATTTCCAGTATACAATCTGTCAATCTTCAGTCATATGTAGTGCTCACCTGAATGGGGGCGGGGCGGAGAGCAAACAGCTCATTCCGGGCTCCCTTGGTGTATCCGTTCATGTTGACCAGGATGTGGACCCCGTCCTGGTGAATGCGATCAGCTGCCTTGCCATTGCAAGGAATCTGGAGGAGAGAGGTTCCAGTTTCAGTCACAGGTTGTTTGTTTTTGACATTACTTACAACTGTTTAGTTGAAATTACCAAGCCAAATTCACATACTTATGCGACAGTAAATATGCAAAAGCTGATAAGTTTACCAGTTACCTGTGAGAGATCTGTGAAATGATGAGCCTCTGCTACCACTTTCACACGGAAGTTGGTGCTATCATCGGGGCTGAGCCCGTAGCAGAACACCTGGAGGAAAAGAAGATACAAACATACACAATTCATCAACGATATTCATCAAGGCCTTGTATTGTTTACGGATCACATACTGTGTATGAAAATCTTTCAGGCGAGGCGTGTCATTTGCACAATTAAGTTTACAGTAAATAATCACCTACCTCAAATTTCTCAGGATTGTGCATTCCAGGAATGGACTGCATCAGGTGGGAAGTCGGGTGGTTGCCAAAGTCAGAGCTGACATAACCAACGCGCAGACGTCCACTGCTGGACTTCAGATCCTTTGGATACTCAAAGGCTGGTTTGTGCAGTGCATTGATCTGTGGAGTAGGCAATAGTATAACAATACAGCTAAAGCAGGAGAGACAATTCCTGTTGGACTAGGTTACACACACAAGCACACCTTAACAATAGTGGACTTTTACTGAACTATGAAAAATAAATAAAAACCCACATTATCTAAAATTATGTCTAGCCTTACACCAAACCCTCGTCCTTGCAAGCAGCCCATTCAAATCTACCTAGCATTCTCCCATCCCTTACCTTCCCCCATATCCCTGCAGACAGCCACCACCAGCCACCTTTCACCCCCCCCCCCCCCCCCCAAAGGTCAAATTAAAGGTTACTTGCTTTGATCAGTGCGTGTACCTTGTCCAGGCAAAGGTTTCCGTGGCGTTCGGCGATGGCCTTGCGGAAGCCGTGTGACAGTGGATACAGCATGCTGTGGTGTGGATGCACCGACGGCAAGCGGTTCTTGTCCAGCTGGTCGGCCACAATGCTCACAAGCTTCTTCATCCGCTCGTCATAATCCGTCCAGTCACACACAATCTGGAAGAGTGGAAGGAATAAGAAAAGATGGACGATGTTAGCCTAACAAAACTATTGTTAAAAAAAAGAAGTAAATAACAATTGTCTGTACTGCATGCATCTGACAAATGTAATGGCATATATGAACCTGCAGGCAATGTGCCAAGTTGCAGTAAGCATCAGGGAAGTCGGGCTTAAGTTTCAAGGCTGTGCGGTAGGATGCAATGGCCTCTGGGATGTTTCCAGAATCCTGAAAGTCAAGAGAAACGTTACAACACAAAATCAAAATGCCTGAAGTTGCAAAAACTACAGCAATGCTTTCTTCTGCACTTTTGACAGGGGGGGGGGGGGGGGGGTGTCTAAGTTGTTGTGCATAATTGACCCCACAAAGCAATTCAAACATGTCCTTAGAAGACAGAGATGTTGTAACGTTCCAAGGATGCAAGGGAGAAATAAAAATTAGTTATATCCTATGTTTAATGAAATATTCTTACCTTATGGATGGAGGCTAAATTGCTGTGAGCATCAGCAAAGGCAGGGTTGATCTGGATGGCACGGGTGTAGCATTGGAGCGCTCCCTGTACATCTTGCATTTCCTTCAGCGTATTGCCCATATTTGAGTAGGCATCAGCAAATGTAGGGCTGATTCTAAAATTGAAAAAAGAAAACTATTTAAAACACTTGTATAAAATAACTTGACTGTTTTCTTCTAAATATAAAAACACATTTTTCCTGGTCTCATTCATTTTACAACAATTTACATTGGAAAAGACTACCCAAGGGGGAAAAACTAAACCACGGGGTTGTACTTTACAGTGCATGTTATGTGACATAACATTAATATCATGTAGTATAGAACACCCCCACATTGCGACAAACTAAAAATCAGAAACAAAGAAACATAGATGTACAAACCTGATGGCCTCCTTGTAGTGCATAAGGGCCTCCTGGAGTTTCCCTTGCTGCTGCAGGACACTGGCCAGGTTAGAGTGAGCTGCTGCAAACTCTGGGAACACCTAATAACAATAAAGAAATAAAATGTTACTTAGAAGAACATTATACGAATGCCATGCTAACATTTGCAGAAAATGATTGATGGAATGCATTTCTATCAGGATTGAGTTTCAACAATTACATTTTTGCCTCATTCACCCAGTCTCCCACGCACGCACCCACAGGCTACCACAGAGTAAGTAAGTAAGTAAGTAAGCTTTATTTATATAGCGCCCTTCACAGACCAGGGTCACAAGGCGCTTCACAATACACATCTTTTTATACATACACTCAAACACCGATGGCAGTAGCTGCCAAGCAAGGCGCTGTCTGAACCATCGGGAGCAATTTGGGGTTCAGTGTCTTGCCCAGGGACACTTCGACATGTGGGTAGGCGGGGAATCGAACCTCCGACCCTGCACTCCAGAGGCAGACTCCCTACCCACTTCGCCACTGCCGCCCCAAGGCGAGAGGGTCCTGGTCAGTCATGTGTAACAATTTGGGGTTCAGTGTCTTCTCCAGGGACACTCAACATGTCCGCCATCAGTGGACGACCGCCCCACCTCCTGACTATCATCCGCCCAAACCCACAGCCACCCTTACACGTCCATTCATACCGTAAAACATAAGCAACAGAAAATGTTTTACTCCCAACTGACCTCTAGTGCTTTCCTGTAGAGCTGAACTGCATCCTCAATGTTGCCCTGCTCACGCTTGATATTGGCCAAGTTGTTAAGTGAGTCTGCGTGGGTTGGACACAGACGCAAGGCCGTGTTGTAGCACTCTTCTGCTTCAGACACCTGGTAAGGATATAGAACATTTGAGATACATTGAGTAAATGCTTAAAGAGACTAAACTTATTTACAATATTTGGTTATTCAAGATTGTCTTGACAGGGGACACGCATTGTACTGCTACTACTTACGTTGCCTTTTTCCTTCAGGGCATTTGCCAGATTGCAGTAGGCATCGGGGAAGTGGGGCTGCAGCTCGATAGCACGGCGGTAGGTGTCAATGGCCAGGTCGATAAGGCCTTGCTCGTAGTAGACACAGGCCAGGTTGCCATGAACAACGGCGTGGTTAGGGCTAAGACTCAGGGCTCTTAGGTATCCAGCCACAGCTCTGAAAACATTATGACAAGGTGTAGACACGAGATCAAGCTTTTGCTGAAATTCAAAACGTTTAATTTGAAATAGAATTGCACAGGCCATGAGGGGAATCAACAGTGTAATATCTAATCACAACACTGTCCCTTTCCCCAATGTACGTTTGTCTTCAGTTTCTATTGTACAGTTTCCATTTTTGCTTCTAATCTCAAGTTTTACATGTATTATATACTATCTATTAATTGCCGAATTGTTACATTGCAAACATGTTACCAATCATGGAATACTATTCGAGCAATTTGTATACTAAAACAAATGTGTTAATGAAATAAAACCAGTTTCAGCAGTAGGTTACAGCCCTGACTATGCTGACTATGATGTAAAAAGGTGCAGCATGCGAAAATACAGCAAGATCAACAGAGGGAGCTAAAGGAATTTACATTCCACATAAAGTGTCGTAGGATGGTGCTGTTAAAGGCAGAACAATATACATGACTGCATTGAGTGTGTCCAACGGTTCACTATACTATGAATTTAACTCACCTGTCAAAGATGCGTGCTTCTTTCAACACGTTCCCTAAATTGATGTATGCGTCAAGGAAATTTGGGTCCAGAGTCACTGCCTAAAAATGGAAAGCAAGTTTTTTTTTTTTTTTTTATAAAAAGGGATGAAACAGGATCATACTAAAACAGAAAAGTGTATAATGTGGGAACTGACCTTTTCAAAATGGTGTATGGCCAGCCATATCTCTCCTTGAGCATTGAACACACAGCCCAGGTTGCTCCAAGCCACTGCAAAGTTGGGTTGAGTCTCGATGGCTTTCAGATAACAAGCCTTCAATCGATTACAATAAAAAACCACAGGAAAGGAGGAGAAGAGGTAGAATGGGGGAGGTATAGTGTGTAGAAGGGAGGGGAGGGAGTAGTAAAATAAAAAAAGATTGAGAATAAAAGTAAGAAAAAACAAAAAGGGGCAGAGAAAGCAAAATTAGTGACTGTTCTCCATCAAGGCAAAAAGTGAGTCTGCAGCATGGGCTCGTGTCCACTAAATTCTGCCGCGCTAAGCTGCAATGCTTTTTCCTACGCTGCGCTGATCCAACCAACACCCACACGAAGGCCCTCATCCTTAAGTTATGACCACATTCTCAAATGCAGTGGTCCCCACGTCAGGAACAAATGATATCAACGTTGATTGACTCTAAGGACTGGATAAATGATTACAATTTGAAAACTAAGATCACGCATATCCGCACGAGTGTTGTTTATTTCCTGTGGGTTTATTATCTCACAACCTAGGATGTTGGACAGTTCGTGCAGGTGATGGTCCCTGTAATGCATGCGCAACAAACGCCAGCACGCGGTGTGAGTGTTGCTTCCACCACCACCACAATGAACCATAATTTGCTGCTTGCGCGACCTTGCTCCTGGCAAAGGTCATTCGCTTTTGCGCCCGCTGAATGGCCATGCGAGACAGCTGCAGACCAACAACCAACACCTGAACCACCAGACTGGCACACACTCTGCCCCCAATATGGATCTCAGAAGAAGAGGGGCAATGCAGGGGACTGGGGCTTCAAACTGTTGCTACACTGGGATGTTAGGACATGGGGCATTTGGAAATAAATAGCCAATGAGAAGAATAGCAATTTGTCATCAAATCAGTAAAGAGGATGTACTGTGCATGTAAAAATAAAAGGATTTCAGCCAATCATCTGAGAATTGGGGGCATTTGGGAGCGAGGCTGGTTTCAAGTGGGGAGAGGTCCGCAACCACAGGCCAAAGGGAGTGAGGGGGTAGGGTTCGCATGCATGCGCTGTCCGCCTTTTTGGTAGCTTGAACGGTATCGCTGCGCAGCCCCTGCGCTACTGCAGACTCACAGCGCATTATCTGCATCAGAACGCTGCAACTCCAAATCAAGAAGGAAAAACAAAACAAAATAGGGAAAATAAACAACATTGAAGAGTTAGAGGGTTCTTACTTCATTTTCACCATTATTGCTTCCTAATCCAAGTTTTTCTTTTTACTTAATACAGAATTGGGAAATTAGTAGAGCATATTTTTAAGAAATGCTTACTGTAATTTGTTTTGTTACTTTGTTCTTTTGGTCTTCATAGGAAGCCACAAGACAGAGGAGCTCAAGCATCAAGTGAGGTGGTTTTTCTTTGGCTGGCAGTTACAAACCCGTTACCATATTTTTGGACTGTGTCAGAGTGGTGGCCGCAGCTGGCTGGAAGAAGAGGAGAGGACTGAGGCTGCCCTAGTGTTCCTTTCCGCCAGGCACCTACGCAGGAATAGTGTCACCCACCTGAAACCTTCTAAATAACAATATCAGTCGTGGAAAAACCAAAAAAGACAAAATCAGAAAACAAGGTCGTTAGTAGAAGTTTTCAAACAATACATTCTTTTTTTTCTATGGAAATAAAACAAATTCTTCACAACAAACGTAAAAACAGGCTACTCTTAGTTTGCATTCATGCAATGAATGTTTCATTTCAAACAAAACTAATGAAAAATGCTTCACAGGCAACTGGAATGGAAGAAAGGCTTTGATTTGTTCAGTTTATCAGTTAAATATGGTCAGGCTTTCAGCTGGCCATCAATTTAGTTTTCATGTCAAACTACAGAAGGGCAGCTACTGGCTTGATCTTGCCCAAATGAACTGATCCCATTTGTTTGGCAATAATATTACATATTTGAAGGAAAGGGAAGAAGTATTAATCATTGCTTTTCTTTTAGCATTTTCATGAAATATTTCTCAAACTTTGATTTCTTTATCCTGGCCTTCTTTCTTGAATCCTGGCCAATGGGATAGGGAGAAAAGTTTGTTTGTCATCGCTGTTGCTGCGCATGGTTCTGTCGTTCTAAACCAGCATCCGACGCAGGTGGTGGAGTGAACTTTGAGCTGTCTGCCTGATGCCTCTTGGACCATTTTTTGGGCACTTGACAAGGAGCACTCTTAACCCCGCCCTTCTTAATCCCACCCAATGAAACCCGCTACTCAATAGCGGTGGATATCAGAATAGATAACCAACCGTGTAAGATTTTAAGTATTTCAACCAAAGTGCATGGAAAGCCTTTTGGGGTAAGGTTGAGCACAGACATGGCGTAGCAGAAGGGTCAGGAAGGCAGCTCTGAGCGCGCACACTCCACCACCGATCCTCAGCGGGCGCGCGGGGGGTGGAGCGACAGAGCAGGGGAGCTTGAGACTCCCTGGTGCTCCTCCCCACTCCATTAGCCCCCTCAAGCATGAAATAAGATGGCCTGTAACCAGTGGGACAACTCCATGTCTCCAGATTCCACCCCACCCAGGGACCCCCCTCTAAAACGGACACATGTTTTAAAATAGCAAATGCAAGTGGGACACCTGAATAAAACCCCACTGGTAGAAACTGTACTGACAGCATACTGAAAACCAGTAGCTTGTCCAATACTGGAGTATACTGGTTAGGTTAAAAGCCACCTTATCTTTTGCACTGCAAACTAGTGTCGCATCAGTTCATATATTCTTCAAAGACCGAGCCAGCATTTTCCCTCCATAATCAACTATGCATAAGCATGGGCTGAGGTTCAGATGGATGGTTTCATTTAAAGACTGCAGCCTTTCTTCCTGAGAGGGGAAGGGCTGACCTCTGGTCAAAAAGGTCGGGGTAAAACAAAACACACTAAGAGAGAATTGGGGTGGGGACAAATGTTCTAAGTGTACTAAACTGAAAAACAAAATACATGAAGCTGTCTAAAAAGTTAACAGAAAATGTGTGTACTATATTTGTTTTTTTTAAATACAGAAAACTATTTGTAGTTCAATAATTCCAAAGGTGTTTGGTGAGTTAGGGGTGAGAAGCTCAAAGCAACTCTGAAAAATGAGAAAAAGCTGCCAGTTCCTGTCCTTTAATTGCCCAAGGGGTCATGGAATAGAAAGGATTTCAACCACCTTAAAAATGTAAAAGTGGGAAAAGGAACAGCACCTATGGTCTTAGTGGGGGGAAACTAAAAAACAAAAATGTAAAAAATAAAAAATAAACTAAAAAAGAAAAGAAAAGACAAACACCACACCTATACAAATGTCAACGCGATGTACCGTACCTTCGCCTCTTCCAAGCGTCCAAGGGCTTTGAGCAAGTTGCCCAAGTCACTACGCACACAATAAAGATCCTGGAAAAAAAACAAAGAAAAATGGATGTTAATTTTACTGCTACAATGAACTGCAAATCAATGTGTTGACTCCAAATATGTTTGCCTCATTAGAAGGCAGAGATGCTGTCTATTTAAAATAGAAAAGGCAACACCCCCTGACAATGGTTTAACTTTTAAAAATTGCAGCAGTTAGGTGCAGGTGTACTCCAAAACACCATGACACCACTGGTTGTTACAGGTGCAAGTGAGCACATTTCTACTATCAATGATCCCAGGTGTAGTCAGAGGTAAACAGGCATGAGAGTTTCAATCAAAGATGGAAGTGCTTTTCAGCCTGATGTTAAGTTAGACTTTAAGGGTTTTAATGCCCGTCACTTACAGGGTTATACTGTAAAGCAGACACGTAAGCCTGTACTGCTCCCTCCATGTCTCCTGCTGCCACCAGAGCTGCTGCCAAGTTGATGTATCCATCAATGAAATCTGGCTTCAGCCTTAGCGCGTGGCGATAATGCTCTATGGCCTCCTGTAGTTGCCCACGCTCCTTGTACACGTTGCCCAGGTTGGAGTAGGCCTCAGCCAACATGGGGTTCTGTTTGATGGCCAAGGTGCTGAAGTGAGCAGACCTGTAGGACCAGAAGGGGTGGAGAATGGTCAAACTCCTGACCAGAGTGGCTAGCAGCATTGACTCCAGGCCTTTTGTAGAAGCAGCAGCAAATGATGCAAGGGAGAAATGGATTTTAAGGCAAATATGGGTAAATATTTAAACATCACATCAAGGATAATATTCCTGATATGTTGAGAATAATAGAACATTTCACCAACTTTCAAACGTATAGAATCTATCATTTGTGTCCATTATTCAGTCTGGAGACTATGACAGGGGAATCACTGAGTATGCCGTTAGAAGTGTATTGAAGGAATAGAAGAGTAAACAATATCAAACATTTAAAACATTTAAAACCTGTTACTCGCAAGACCCGAAAACCATCACCGTGGCACCTGCAAAGCAAAGGTATGTTCACCACCGAAACAGTGTTAGAATCATGAGGGGAAAGAGTGAGATCATGTTAAACAGAGCATGAGGATTTCCTGAAGACAGCCCAGTTGTTGCACTCCCCAGAGCCCCTTTTCTCTGCCACGTGTTGAGTGTGCGTGGAGTCAGCCCCCCCACACCTCACCTGTCGAGTCTTCGGCACTGGAAGTGGATTGAGGACAGCAGCAGCAGCACGCCTGTGTTATCAGGCTCCTGCCTCCACAGCTGCATGCAGTGGCGCTCGGCTGCCTCAAAGTCTCCAGACTGATACTCCCGGTGCGCCAGCTCAGCCAACCCTTGGAAGGAAAGAATACGTTTTGTCGGTTCTGGAGCACCAACACCGCCCAAGGAGGGGGGGAAACAACATGTTAGACGTGATGGAAGAACTTAAAGGAGACAAATGAAAAGCTAAAATAAATGAAGAGCTGCAGCTAATGCTTTCAACGGCTGACAATTTGGACTCAACAGAGAACTAGGCAATGGGGAAAATAAAAGGGGGCAGTGAGATTATGACAAATATTTGGTCATTTTACACTTTTTTAAATATTCTAAATGACAAATTACATTTGTTTTTATTTAAATGATAAAATGTAATTCCATTGCACAAATAACTGCAGAAGGCTGCCAATTAAATGTTTAAATTAAAAGCAGTTGCCTTTAAGACAAGAAACTGCATACTCCCACACACTATATTGTGCTTCATTTGTAAATGTTTACTGTGCGATTGATTTCTAGATTTAAATAAAGAGGCATTTGTCATCAGTATCAGACAATGAATATAACATGTAGTGTGATACTATTTCACATGACAGAAACTAAGGAAGGGATTCCACCCACATATTAAAATAATGTATACAATATTTGGAAATATAACTAATAAACAAGATGAAGAGACAAACAGGGAGGTGGATGATACACTGGCAGAAATTGAGACTTTCTGGCAACACGTTGGATTTAACATTTTAAAAAGATTAATCAAAAGCTTGAAAGTTATACGGCCTTCAAACAGCAGATAACTGGTGCCGTCTGTAATAATCATATTTATCTGATATATGATTGTTAGAAAACTCTCTCCTTTGAATTGTCTGTTTTTTCCCAGTATTTTTCGGCACTGAGCAAATGAAACCATCCATTTCTGATAAACCGACAGTGTCACTTGAGGTCAGTTTATTCAGGGTGTGGCATAATAAACTGAACCAACAAGCAAATCATGCTGTTGCCAAGTGCACAGGTCTAGTGGCTATGGCTCATGGACATTCCAACTGGTTTACAGTGGATCCACGCCCACCTGCAAAATGATCCATAAAATAAGCTAGTAGATCAGGTTCATCCATCTGTGTCCATTACGTCATAAGCCGGATGGATGGTTTCAATTTACGTCAAGCTAAAGGTCCAATGCGGTCGATATGCGCCAAACGACCAGGGTCATATACCAGTCCCATCTTATCGCATTTTGAATAACAGTGTTAGCATAAATGTATCGCCCATTAACATTGAGCATCTGCACGGTTGGTCTTTGCAGCAGGACTGCGGGGCCCTTGCTTTAGGCCTATCAGTGGACTCGAGTAGTGGTTTACAAAAGATATCAAGAGGACCAACGGTGGTTACGTTTTGAACAACGGTGAAAGCCATTTTTTTTTGGTCACACGCGCAGTGAGCAAGTGGCCAGAAACCACGACATCTTGAGGGTGCTCGGGCTAACGGACGACTACACATTGGCTACATAGCAAAGGCAAACCTGTTGACATGTCAATAGTTACCCATTTTTATTAATACGCGTCTAAACTAAATTAATCCGTGTCTAAACTCACATTGACACCCGTTAACCATTTGACCAGAGATACTAGTTATAAAGTAACTGCTACAGATGATGCTAATTGACGTTAGCATTAGCCAGGGACCAAATCAATATGATGACAGTAGAGGTATAAACTGGGCCCATGTTGCCAGAACCATTATTTCCAGGTATGTGACACAAAGCCTGGTACGCTATGAACGCCAGCTATTTCGTAGCCATCAGCTCGGTTGCCTCTTGCGTTGTAACACGAGATACGGGGTCGTCTTCACAGCTTAGCTACCAGCAAGCTATCGTTAGCCCGCAAATTAGGAGCAACTAACCTGTGCTGTCAGCCACGTTTCCCACTGAGGTCGCCATCTCCCCAGTTTTCGTGTCTTGCACGGTGGTCGTCAATGTGTCTTCTGGCAGGTCACAGTTTAAAGAGAAAAAATATTCGACGATCTTTTGTCTGCGGTGGCAAGCAAGCAAACACGTTGCCAGGCAAGCTAAGTCACGTTAGCTAACCTACTCTATTTTCCCGGCGCCCAACAAAGGTATTTCCGTGCTCAGCATATAGCTGTGTAGTAATTAATCATCTAAACGTTGTTGCAATGACTAAATATGCACTGTGCTAACTTGTTTAAAGCCGCGGTGTTTGTTCTCAGGGCCGAGCTGGTTTCCCTCTTCACAACAAAGTAGCTGTGGAACATAAAATGGCGAAATGGGTGGAACTCATTTTTAAGAGAAACTAGATCCGCACATCGCCTTTATGAGCAAACACGTGTGTAAAAACTGTATTACATTTAGTATCAGTAAAATAAAAATGAACGTGAGTCGGGCTTGAAGTATTTTTAACAATCATGCATTATACGTTTGATCACTAAAACAAATAACCCGATTACGAATGACACCGTGCGGATGAATACATTGGTGCAGTGTGACATCAGGGTGTTCTTGAAAAAGGCAGCATCTCTGCTTCAATGATCATAATACGTCCATTACATGGTTTCATGGGATGATTTGATGATTGCAACCATTTATATACAGTCTATGAGTGCAACATGATACGAAATCCAAATATGTCTGACATGCCAAAGGCAAAGTGTCGAAAATAATTTATTTATTATAAATTCAACCTTTATATAGGCCTATGGCTACAGGTAATTTTATTCATACATGGGGTCTCAATATAGCCCATAACATTAAAAATCAATAAGCCTAATATCGAGAATCGTGACAAAATAGGCTATTTGCCCAGAAAAAAAGGCACAATAATTTATTATAGCACAACTCCAAAATATGTTTCTGTGGTAAACAGGTAATGCCCTTACTCAATTCAATTGTGTTGTTTGTTGTATCAAATGCTGCCAGTTTCCAGGGCATAGAGCATTTTCAAATAATTTGTTGTTGTTTATTAAAATCAAGATGTCCTTCCACTGACCTATAGGTTTAGCTCAGGCCTTGAGCATAACCCTAACTCACCACAATTGTGTTGACCGTTTTCTTTTAATTAGTGTATTGTCTGAATAGATACTGTAGCTCTTTTAAACTGTATGTAAAACAATGATAGAGATAATTAATATGTATTTATTAATCATTTGTAGGCTTCTGTGTGCGGTGTGCAATATTCCTAATCACCAACAGAGGGCAGCCTCTGTAAACCTATTTCCAAAGGAATGTTCTTGAACGCACTGTAAAGTGGCTTTGGAAGTGATTTTGCTTAGACTTGGTTCTTTCACACATTTGCCTGTTTGCTGTTCCAAATAAGATCCCCTGGGTTGTGTTATAATCATAGATAGGTTATAATATGGCGCTTGTGTTCAATTATTGAATAGCTGTTGCAGATTTCACACAAATGATAGAGCATTGCAGTCAGTTTGCTAATAAAAACCTATAAGAATGTTTGCCGACATTATTGTTATTATTGCTATTACAAACAGAACAAAAAGTCAATGTTTATTTAAAAAACAAAGTTAAGGCAACCCATGCCCTCATTGTATTTCCTCATTATGCATTCGCCCATCTAATTTGTGTTTAACTGGGTTTGAAGGATGTGGCCCATGTAGTGATAGTCATTAAAGTGCCTTTCTGCCCTGAAGATGGTTGAAAAGGGGGCTACTGCTTGATGCAACCCCAGTTTTTTTTCCCATAGTCCCCTCTATGGGAAAGTGGTTGACATCATCGGCCCATGTTGGCTTTGCTCTGTGTGCTCAAAGCATGCATACATATAGGGTGCAGGGGTTTGTGTACTCTTCCACACCACGCTCCTCTCACTCTTCACAGTGCTTTGGCGGTCACTTGGTATACAGAATGATGTCATGGTCAACTGAGTGTCTATGGCAATTGCATCTGACATGCTTTATCTTTGTGCAAAGCTGCAGTCACTATGGAAGGCAGTGCATGGTGGCGAACACATCTTCTCTTGCCTAAGGGGTCTGTGGATGGTAGCTCACCACAACAGACCCAGCAGCTTTCACAAAAAGCTATTTTAGGAAGCACGTGAGTGAGCAAAGGGTTCACACAATTCACTCGCAGGTCAATTATGACTGGCCACTGTTAACATTACAGCATTTAAGCCTGGAGATATGTGTGGCGCTGTTTAATTGCTGCCGACACAGAATATTCGGCCACCAAATGAGTGGCCTAAATAATTTCTGCCAATTTATTTTTAGGATGAGAACTAATGCAAGCTGATGACCCGCATTGTTTGCAGTGTGTTGGAATGCTTTAGATACTTGAAAAGGGGTTGCCTGGGGATACAGAGGGAGTTGTTTGTTCATTATTAGTTAGATGTGTTTTGCCCCATTCAGTGACTCATAACTGAAAGCTGTCCGTGTCTTAACAGTGCATGAGCTCAGACGAAGATATTCCTCCTGCAATGTGTGGGTCTTTGGTGGCTAGCTTGCACACATCTGGAACAGCCATCATGGACAAAGTAGCTCCGTGCCCATCTACAGTGTCTGGGTTTACTGATCAGTGAGTCATCATGCTTTTAAGGTCAATTGATGCCCAAACATGGAAGGGATGCTTAAGAAAACAATTATTTATAAAAAATGTTTTGGGGGGGATAACTTTCAATGCAAACATCTGTTATAACCACTAAGAAGTGGAAAATCATGAAGTCAAATTTCACTTTCATGCTGGCATGGAAACCCATTCAGTTCTAATAGCCGGGGGCTGTCTTATCACAGAACACGGGTAAAAAAAACAAGATCTTTAAATGAAAGGAGAAGAAGAGGGTTAAGATGAACTCATTGGCAGATAAGTATAGGCAACCATGTCTGCATGAGTTCAATACTTTATCCCTTTCACCAGATGGCCTGCAGCAACAGACATATGTGTCACTATAAGGTTCCCCCCTCTGTCAGACAGACACAGAAAAAAAAGACACAGAGCAAAGGCATTTCCTCAAGAGCATCATTCTGTAGGTGTGCAGCATTCACCAGCATACCTGCTGCGACAAAGTTGAGTCAATGTGTGATGCATTATTACAGCCCCTATGTTGTCACAGCCAAGTTTTCAAATAATTGCCGCCTGTTAAGAATGAAATGCACTCTGTGGGAAACACTTAAGCAGATATTAGACTTCTAGCTGTCGGCGAAGTTAATCATCGGGTGCTTGCAGTTTGATTCACGCTCCTGCACAGCCTTTTATTTAAGACAGACAGGTTTGTCAGGTGGCGACTGATCTTTTAAAGCAGCACATTTTGCGGTTGGCAGTTATATGTCTGAACAACACAACTATGCTGGAAAAGCTGTAAACAGTTTTGTTTGCTGTTTTTGAACTTTTTAGACTATACGCATTTCAAAGGAGATGTTATAGTAGGTATTCGGCACTGGTGGAAAAATATTGACATAGACAGGAAAAAATGCCTCTTCAAAAGTAACAAGCAATACGAGGTGTATTTCACTTGTAATGACTTGTAAAGTAGTATTGAGTCTATTTTAACTTGTTTCGAGTAATACATTAGTGGCACTGTTCTAGATTTAAAGGTACACCAAGGAACTTTCAGTTTTTGTTCATTATTGCGCCCCCTTTGGACAAAAGCGGTGGTGTTTTTACATAGCCAGCTGTTGTTCCTGGGTGAGCGCATGACAAAGGCAAGAAAAACTAGCCTATATAACAATAGCATTCTTTGCACTGATGGTCTTGCTTGCTGCTACATGTCATTTATGATCATCAGAGTATAAACGAGACTGTTTCAGAAATATAAAAAAAGTTCCTCGTAGCACCTTTTAAGATAATCATCCAAAGTAAGATTATTAAGTGCTCTTTGAGCATTTTAAGATGAGATACACTTGGTAAGATTTTGAACTTTTGCCGTGCAACAAGGTCACTTAATACCCTGTGTGCGTCTGTGTCCATCAGAGCAGGACAGGTCGTGAAGGTGTCATGGCCTGCCCGGTGCCTCCTTTAAAAATCTCTGCTGCATTCATCATCACCTGTCAGCACTCTGACTCCCTGACCCCTCTCAGCTCACCCTGCCTGTCCTCTCTCCTCCATTCTCTCTCTCTCTCTCTCTCTCTCTCTCTCTCTCTCTCTCTCTCTCTCTCTCTCTCTCTGTGAGGAGAGTGACAGTGCAGAGGACCTGGTGACACCTAACATAACAGTAGCTGTCAGTCTCTCCCTATCAATTACACAGGACTGAGTGACACCTTCTCCAACCCATGATGATCCCAAGCTTTTATTCACCCGTCGCATGGGAAGCTCTACTAGTTACGAGACGACAGCCCCATTCACCATGCGTATCTCCACGGCTGTGCCATGCAGGAGAACAGAGCATTATTAGCAGTGGTTGAAAGTAATTCAAGTTCTATATATATGGAGGTATTTCTGCCTTAATTGAGTGTTATCTTTTGATCCTACTTGAACTTTTGAAACTTTTACTTGATAACAAAAGGGTCATTTGTACTTTTTTACTCCAAGACAATTATTTGATACATTTAGTTTCTAGTAACTTTAAAGTAGTTTGCAAGTAGAGCTGAAACATGAGTCGATTAATTGATTGGTCATTTGACAGGAAAATGAATTGGCTATTGGCAATTTTTTTTTACTAACTATTTATGCAAATATGTTTACGATTTCATGGTTAAAGCTTGATGGTTTTCTGATTTGAGTACATTTCCCTGATTATACGTACATGCTTTAAATTCAGTGCCAGTTTCAATGCAGGGCTTTTACTTGTATTACAGTGTGGTATACGTTATTTGACTTAAGATAAGGATCTGAATACTTTGTCCACCACTGATTATCAGTCAAAACACATAAGTTGATGACACTGGATATGCTGCGTGCCGTGATGCATCTCAATGGTTAATGTGTGACTTCTCCCAGGGTTTAGACCACAAATCTCCCCCTGTAAAAAAGTTTTTCCTCGGATGGAGAACTTCACTGATCCCAGCTTTGCCAGATCTCATTTAGATCCACCTGAGGGGGCATGGAGTGGCGTGCGACCCAAGAGACGGGCTGTCTGGGGTGCGGAAGGATTAGAGGAGACTCCCCCTGTGGCTGGATTGGGTCCTCGACTGTGTGAGAGGGTCTCTCCTGTTTGCCTGTACGCTCGTGTGTTGTGTGACGCTGATTTTTACTGATGTTGTTGTGGCCTATATTACCCTCTGTGAACACTTTGAGATGAACAGAATCACTCGAATGTTCAAATCACTCGTCTTTCGTGTATTTTATTGCAGTTTTACACACTTTTTCATCTTGCAGCTCTTTTCTTGCTTTAATTTCTTTTACGAGTGCACAATGTTTGCTTTCACTTGCTTGTAAAAGAAACACTTTGAGTGTGCGTTTAAGAGTTATCCAGGTCTTGTCTTCAGTTGTATTTATAGTGTTGTTAACCCATTCTTTGAGATATTTATCATTTATTTGATACCCTTTAATCTTTAATTGTTTATTCTCATTCGAAATGACGTAGACTTGGCACCAACCAGGCGTCAGTGACTTCACAACACTGGGAACGTGCTCACTACTCCAGTGTGACTACTTCTCTCCTCTTTTCCCCTGTCAACAGAACACTTGTCATGGCCTATCCCTTTGTTTGTCTGAGATCAAATGAAGGTGGAAACCTCCAGCACAGTTCAAATCGAAGCACACAAATAAGGTGTGAGAGGTTAACCTCATAATTACTATACTGTGCAATATAAACTCATGTAATTGTTAGGGGACAACAGTGTGTACACAGCACACACACACACACACAAACAAACAAACACACACACACACACACACACACACACACACACACACACACACACACACAAACAAACACACACAAACACACATCCCGATTCCACTAAAAAAAAAACACCATATCTTCAATATGATGGCCCTCTCTTTAGAATAAACGGGTCTAGTCATTCACCTGGCACTACTTTCTGCCTCGTCTGGTCTCTCTCCATCGGCCCCTGCACATCATTGAAATACTTTTCCTCACCAGTGACAATAACATCATGATTGACCTGTGTCCGGCCTTGAGCAAATAGGAGCCGTGTTGTTGTGTCCCCTTCGCACGCAGGAGTCATCCACTTTGGGGAACCTTTTATCCAGGAGAAATGGATCATCCATCACTGACCCCACTCCCCTCTTCTAGCCCCTCTCATCCTGATTGGTTACATAATAGGCTCGTACCTTGTGAGTCAGTCAGTAACGGTGGGGGGAACATTTTGTCCAGAAAAGAAGGTCATGATCTGGGTGTATAGAAATCCGCCTCTCACCAAGCTACAGGACACAATACACCACTGTTCACCCTTAAACCAAAGGTTGTCAATTGCCGGCCTATACGTTTAAGCAGCTAAAGTGGGAGCCCCTTGCGTTTGAACTGTACTTACGGCACCTGTTTTCGCATTACAGGACTTACGTCACGAGCAACTTACTATGGTCCACCTCTGTGTGTGAGAACCTTTTCCCTCCTCTGTCTTCTTGATGCCGTTCCAAGTTATGTAACTGCACACTGTGCCACAATAAAGGATTAGTCCAACTTTGAGGATATAAGCTCCATAATAATAATAATTATAAGCAGCAGCAGCAGCAGCAGCAGGAGCACAGAGCTGCTTTTTCTGAACTGTGAGCTGTTTGTATTTAATATATAATCTCATGCTCCATCACCATTTTCAATGCGCTGGGCATAATGTGATAGCGATGCAGTTTAGTCTAGAGTCTTCTTCTTATTTAGATCAGTTTATTTATCTTCCCTCCCATGTAGTGATTCACTACATCCTCTGCTCTAATTGTACGATTATTTGCTCATGCAGTTGTTTGAACAGTTAACTTCTAATCTCAGTCTTTTCCCACCCGGCGCTTTTCCTCTTTAGGTATCCTGTTTATACGAAAACCCACAGTTGTAGAAATATTGCGGAAACGGCAACACATTTCAAGATACAATGCACACTTGATTTGATTGTGCGTATGAAGGAAAGCGTTTTGTAAATATTGTCAGTCTAGTCCAAACTTTTCTCAGGGCGTGCTCACTCCATATATCAGCCTGGAACTCAAAAAGATTGCCAGGGTGTAACAGCGTTTTTTAACTTGAAGAGTGTGTGTGTATTATTTTATGCACGTGCAAGAGTTTACATGTGCAATCATGTCTTGCCAATGTGTGTGTGTGTGTGTGTGTGTGTGTGTGTGTGTGTGTGTGTGTGTGTGTGTGTGTTCTTTCTGTGTGCGTCTGTATCTGTGTGTACACAGCATAGGTCGGAAACGGGTTGGACCACAAGGGCCAGTGTGGAAGGAACAGGGGAAAGGGTCCGGAGGAAAAGGCGTGACTGCTCCCTGTCGAAAGCACCACCACATCCACCATGTGCAATAAAACACACTGGAGACCGATTACACACAGGGAGAGACCATAATGACAAAGTACAGTTCTGAACTTCTGACCATTATTGGAGGTGTTCTGACCTCTCCTCCTGTAAAATATCTTGTCACAGCAAAAAATGATGAGAAGAAATTTTGGCTGAATCCACACAGCGGTTGTGGTTTTACTTTAGAAGGGAAGAGAAGGGGATAATTGACGTAAAACCACAAACGTCCGCATGTGGGACGGGGCTGCTATGGTTCAATCACAACAAACACTCTCACTTTTTTAGTCACCTCCAAATTTGCACTGATAACACCCTGTTCTGACTTTAAATTGAGCGGTTAGGTACGTGTAGACTGTGATTATTATATCATTATCGCTTTCAAAGTCGCACGCCCTTAAGCATAACCAAATCAAATGAAAAATGATGTAACAAGAACATTTAGAAGCCATCCATGGCAATGAAACAAGTCGTGCATATTTTCCTCATACACTTATGAGATTACATTTCTAGGAAAATGGTCTGAACTATTCTTGTACAAGCCCCTTGGGTTATAAGGGGGAGTTGACGTGGCAAGAAGGCAGTGTGGGTGGCATTCAGACACAGCTGTGGTGGTGGTGGGGCTGCGAGGTTCAAAGGCCATCGAGAGAGCAAAGGGTGTAGGGGAATATACTGTATATGTCTAATGTTTCTGTTATGGCAAAGCAAGCATTTTTTCCTTCTTTGGAACAACCACAGAGAGATAATCATCTTCTGGAAAGTCCCAATATGAGTAAATCATTTCACGGTGTACCTGCACGCTGTTGACATTGAGGATTACATCCTGTCTTTTTCCTGTGTTATCTCTTGAGGAACAATTACAGGAATCACAGGAACATGCTGAGTGTATGAATAAAAAGTGAAAGCAGAGAGGATATGAAACTGATCTTGTACTCTTTCTGTTTTGCATATGATTTATATGGGGCAGTTTAATTGATGATCCTCAAGACTACTCCATGGTGAACATATGGTGCTTTTCCCACTACATTGTACCGGCCCTACTCCACTCTACTTGCCTTTTTTTAGTCTTCACTAGGTAAAAGTAAGGTACTTTATACTTTCTACAGAGTTGGTAGCTCAAACGTAGGGACAAACTGTTGATCCCTTTCTTGTTGGTACCAACTGTGTCAAGGTTTCCAAAAAAGAGCATGCCAGGTTAGCTGTGATCGGTCACAACAAACAGCCAAGCTACTTTAGCAGTCTCAGTTTGTGGGCTTGATAAATAAGACAATAAGACAGCCTGCATTGACACGGTATGTTTCTCTGAACAGTAAAGGACCAAACGTTACTTCTTCGAAACCTGGAATAAACTTCCCTAATGAAGACTAGAGCAGAAATGCATAGACGCTCAACGTTAGCCGCTTACGTCACTATGACCACCAGCAACACAGAGGCGGTGCTATCAAGGGTACTCTCTTTTAAAGCGGCTACGAGTAACATTGAAATATCTTTTAAACAATTTCATGTTTCCTCTCATAATCATAAATTACCTTTAACAGCAAACGAGACCATCAGTGCAAAGAAATACGTTTTTATATAGTTTTTATTACTGCGTTTGGTCTGGTCGCACACCCAGTCCGATTTTCGGTTCACGCTTGCATGCTCTATGGTCACATATCCCTATTGGTCGCAGATTTCAGTGTGGCGCAGCAACGCGATTTGAGAAGCCTATCCCTCCAGGTGAGGGAAGGGGAGCGGGAGCCTTGTTTGAGACAGTTATTTGTCGTCATAATGACTTATAACAGGGCTGAACCATCAAAGAAAAAAAAGAAAATGCAATGAAGAAAAGCTAAAAGGGAGAGTGATAGGCGGGCGGGAGGGTGTTGCCAAGCAACGTATATACAATTTCACAGAGCGAACCTAGACTGCAGTGTTTACTCCTAAATGAATGAGCGGTAGCCTACTAAAACAAAGTTTACTTTGCCTCACCAGCATCATCAGATGACCATTATTCATCGGAAATAGTCATTATGTACAACAACATAAACACATTACCTCATCGTGATCCATACTAACTGCCGTCTCTCGTTCATTCGCTTTGTGTGAGGACACGGAATCTTTCAGCTCCGTGAGAGGTGACACTGCATCAACTCATTGCAATCAGGTGTGTGTGTAGCACTGACTGGCATTAGTTGATGCTGTGTCACTAACCACTCTCACGGAGCCGAAAAGAGTCCGATGCCCTCACACTTTCAACACACGGACATGCACTATATTGCTTCATGATCATTTGAATCTCGCACGCCCGGCACGAGCTAGCAAACAGCTTCACGACAGCTGGCGTCGTAAAAATACTACCGCTTTTGTCCAAAGGGGACGCCAACGTGCCATTTTACTCGTAGTGGCTTTAATGGAAAACCAACTCTAGGCTTTGGTAGGGTAGGGTAGGGTAGGGTAGAGTAGGATAGGGTAGAGTAGGGTATAGGGTAGAGTAGGGTAGGGTAGAGTAGAGCAGGGTATGTAGGGTAGCGTAGAGTAGGGTAGGGTAGGGTAGGGTAGGTAGGATAGGGTGGGGTTAATAGCGTAGGGTGGAGTAGGTTGGCGTAGGGTAGAGTAGCGTAGAGTAGAGTAGAGTAGAGTAGAGTAGAGTAGAGTAGAGTAGAGTAGAGTAGAGTAGAGTAGAGTAGGGTAGGGTGGGGTAGAATAGGGTAGGGTAGCGTAGGGTAGGGTAGGGTAGAGTAGAATAGGTACCATGTCATGGAAAAGCGTCTGTACAATAGGGGAAAACGGGGTAATATGTCACGCGGGTTGGTTGTCACAATCGTTATATCTCGGAAACCAGAAGGCGCTGTCTGTGAAATGTTGGTATGTGAATATCCAGAATTGGGATCAGAGGTCACCTACATAGTCTTCCTTGGAGTTAGAATGCTGAATTTGAGGTGAGAGGACTGTTTGTGTTTTTCATGTCAAATTGAAAATATTTAGCTCCTCAGTAGTTTTCTTCTAGGCTTTTACACAATGGGTTTATAACAAAACACTTGTGTGAAGGGTAAACTATTGTTTAGATTGTGGTTAGCAAGCTAATTAGTTGTCAGATGGTTATTGGCCTTGATGCTAGCAAGAAATTCAAGTTGGGGTTGGTCGTCACATTTTTTGGGGGGTTGGTTGTCACATGTTATCCAAAGGCTGCAGCCAGAAAAGGAACCCAATAACGAAATAAATTGTCAAGCTGTATCCTCACTGACACCACAGAGAAGGAAAGAATAGAGCAGGAAAAGGCAGCAAAAGAAAAAAGGGCCACAAAATCAAAACAACCCAGTGCATCCCAAATTAGACCAGCTGCCAAGGCTACAGTAAGTTATGTAGGCATATTTGTCAACTTGACAATGCAATTAAACTTTCAAATTTAGTTCTACTTTCTTGCCTTCTTTTTAAGATTATTCCCATTAAGATAACATTGTGACAAACAACCCCATAGTGTGTGGGGCACTTATTCCCCCCATATGAGGGGGGAATAAGTGCCCTTGAACAATCTATAACCCTTCCTAGAGACAGGCCCTGGGAGATGTGACCAACCAGGGGGAAACTTTGGGGGTGAAAGGTCATGTGTTGTTGATGCAGAAACAAGGGGCAATGAGGGAGTGGATGGTGACCTTTGACATTGCAGTCACAAAGTTGCAGACTTCAAGTCTTTAACCACCAATCATGTTTAATGACTACACGAATGTAGCTGTAGTAAATTACATTTTGATATACAACTTTAATTAACATGCACTCAGTGAACCTGTGGAGGGGCCTAGTTCGTTTGTGCCTTGGCATAGACAATGAAGGCCACCCCCAAGCCAAAATGAATGGGCAATGTTTGTGGCTGATATTTAGAGATAGTTCAGCAGGTACATTACAGGTATAACATGATAAACATTGATTATGGCTCCTTTCTTCCATTTAAGGCATTAACACTGAGGTGTTTCCCAGTAAGCCAGCTACGAAAAATGGACATTGACTGGTGAGAAATCAAACCATATCCTTACAGATAAAAACAGGTAGGCTATTCAATACCCGATTATGTATAATGGTGGAATTAAGGAAACGATAAAGCTAAATCATGTAGGCCTACTGTAATTGACTGTGTCTGGACACACTGTGACATGATAAAACAAGGGTATGGCTGTGTTCAATTAAATCAAGAAAAAATAAATGTATGCAATAACGAAGATATGCTGAAGACTGTGTGTAGCCTACACGACAGCGGCAGGTTGGCTGGCTTGATTGCAAGTTCGCTAACTTAGGATGTGTGCAACACACTTTTTCGTAACTATTTAACTATTTTCTCATGAAGAACAAGCATTTAACTCGATAACCATTATAATGTTTAGTTTCCTGGTTTCCCGATCTTGCTTATTGAATTGTAACCTCACCTTTGGTAAATGGTAAATGGACTTGACTTATATAGCGCTTTTCTAGCCGATTTTCTCAGCCCCAAAGCGCTTTACATATCTTACCACATTCACCCATTCATACACACACTCATACACCGATGGCCTCTTCTGATGATACACCTTCTTTGCCATTAAACTGTCGGTTTCGTTTGCCTAAATCCCGTTAGAGCACCTGTGAACCGAACCTGATTCAAGTAAAGCCAGTTTGTGACTAGCCACTCTCTGAGTCATGCCAATGAGGTTTAAACAGTTGCTACAAATTGTTACATGTAGGCTGGAATTTCAGAGGCTAATTTTTTTTATGATCCTGCTTCTCATATTGTTGCTGGACAAGCAGTTAGATGAGGATATAAAGGCCCTAGAGGTGGGAGTGAGCGGATCACTGCCAAGAGAGGAAGTGTCATACATTTAAGAAATGGATATTGGCTCAGATTGGAGCACTGACTTGTCTACAAGGGAGCATGTTTGTTCCAGATAAGGGCCTTCATTTTCTTCGACGGAAAATAAAGAGAAAAAAACAACCGAACGAAGGTTTTGAAGGATGTCGGCTGTTCCAGAAACTCTAAACGAGGACATAATATATCAACACGAGCATGGAGAAGACAGATAACACATGTTGACCCAAATGTTGTGGTCACTTTGTAGTGCGGCAATTTCCAGGCCAAAACAAAATACATAAAACACTTAGCTGAAGGACAATGGAGACTTGCTGTCATGTTCGCTACGGTGGAGGGAATTAATTTTTTTCATGGCAGTGCGAACAGACCAACAGTGTGCAAAGGCTCCAGGTTAGAGTGGCTGGCCACAGAGAAAGGGACTATTTAGTAATTAAAACAGTGGGATGGGAACATAAGGCATATCATAGACACAAGGATAGAGGCTGACAATGACTAATCATTTGTCATGAGGTTCTGTGGGTTTTTGAACATGGCTTGATCATTTTCACATGTACCTACATGTTGGATTTGTCTGACACTCTTTAATTAATTACCAGCACAGGTCTTGTAATTCCAGTTTTACCAAAGCGATATTATTATTAGGACTGTAGCGACTGTTGTTGTCACGTTACTTCTTTTTTTTTCGTTAAATGGAGGGACAAAATAATGATGTGGTAAACATAACCAGCAATTAAGACATCCCGGCTTATGTAGTGGGTGCAGGACGGTCTATTTGGCATGACCTTGGTTTTGGAGCAAATCCCCTTTTGTGTGATACACAATGCTGCAACCAGCCAGCTCATAATTAGCATTGCCTGGCAGAGACCATGCCCAGTGCACCTGCGGGAATGGGAGGGGAAGAGGGACCATTAGATGAATGGTTATGTGGAAGTCATGTAATTGTGTGGGAAATTGCGAATGTTTACCTCCTCAGAATATGTGGTCTTTTGCATACAAATATCTAACCATTTCTGATTGGCCAATGAGTAAATTGTCAATTTTGTTTATTTAAAATCCAGTCTGACAGAGCAAGACCAACGCAGCTCTGCACAGTCGACTTTATCATTGCTGTCAGCTGTAATAAGCACCCTTAGCTTATCCGCTATTTTTATGGGAGTACTATGTTATTATGGCCCCATGGAGCACCATTGCTGCGCAATTCATGGCCCTCCCCCTTGTTTTTACACCCATATCCAGTACCTGGTAGGAAATTGTTATAAGAATTAACCTTGAGGCTCAAACATGTCATTACAATTCCCTCGTATGTGCCTCTCCCTCTGCACGGCTGCCTTTGATCAGTGCAAATCCAACAAGGCATAAAAATACAGAGGTGGAAATGCGTTCAATGTCTCTCCATAAGTGAGATTCTGTGAGGATCACTTAGTGGGAATAACAAAAGATCCACTTCAACATGTTAAACCAGCTTTTTGGAGTTCAGGCCTATAGCCAAACACCACTTCAAAGGAATGTCACCCTGTCAGTCAGGGTTCAAAGGGCTCCTTCATATGAAAGAGCCATTCTGTGCCCACATGCTCTGTGCCCCCGGACCCTACAGCTCTGTAGTGCCACCCTTCTCTGCTTTGATTGTCAACGAGTCCTATGGGAGTAATCGGGCGTGCTCTGTTTACGCTCGATCACAGCACCGGCTAGAGTTGGGCATTACGACTGCCGTGTTTCATACGCGACTCCTCGGCTCTGCGGGTCACTGGACATGACTGAGATCAGCCCCAGATACACAGAATTCACTGTGGGGTCTCCTGTGTTACAAGAACCAAAACAATGACCACAGCCAAGGGCCATGGCTGAGAGGGGGTGTCTTCACATGGAAAGAGCTGTTGTGAGGCGGTGTGATGTGGAGTCACTGCGGTTGTGATGAATTATATCACAACCAACAAGCAATCGGTTGATAGCATTCTGTCATGGCACACAATTCTGTGTGAGGAAAACATGTTGTCCCACCTAATTATCTGTCGTATTCAAACATTGAACAGTGTCAAAACTTTCTGAACAAAAGTTGCCACAACTTTTTGGAATTCTTAGTTTGTAGAACTCAAAACCTGGAAGTTCCATTACACATGATGAGTTAACTCAAAAAGAGAATTAGTCTTTCTTACAGTAAAACTTAAGCTTTTCAGTTTTAGTATTAGTGTGCGGAAAAATACAACAAAAAAATGCATTGACTAAAAGAAAAAATAGACCCTTTTCAACGTTGATTCACAATGAGAATCCAACGGAACAAAACAAATATAGCGAACAAGATATTCGGTGTCTTGGAATTAGGCCAATGAGAACACAGGTTGGAGCCAAGTCGTTTTTGTTCTAAAAGACATTGCCAGCCTCTTTTTTTCAATTCCCCCACCTCCTCCTTCTCCTTCTCCACACCTCTTGCTCAGGTCACAGTTGGAAGACCATTAAAAATGCACTGTAGTACATCCCCCATAGCATACTGAATGAGGGAGGCGTTAAACAAGGGCCCTGCCATGCCATTACAATTCACATACGTGTGTGTTTTTGTATATTGGTGTTTTTGTATATTGGTGTGTTTGTGTGTGAGTGTGTGTGTGTGTGTGTGTGTGTGTGTGTGTGTGTGTGTGTGTGTGTGTGTGTGTGTGTGTGTGTGTGTGTGTGTGTGTGTTTGTGTGTATGTGTGTGTGTGCGTGTGTGTGCGTGTGTCTGTGTGTCTGTGTCCGAAAAAAATGCGTCCTCCTTTTTCATGGCCCTATTTGGGTTATGGTCTAATGAAGTGGTTCCTCCCTGTAGAAGTTCATTGCTCTCAATACACAAACACAGCGCCTCCCGTTAACTCTTTTGACGCTCTCCGGGAACAACAGGCAGGTGTGACCAGTAACAACAGGATGACAGGGTTCAACACCTCCGCTCCCCGCTGACTTCCTCTCACACCCCAGAGTACGCATTCAACCACGCCCATAGAGCAACAAGCCATACAATTCCCAATGTGTCTGCCCGTGTACAATTTATGAGCACATAAATGAGTATGTGTGTGTGTGTGTGTATGCTTTGTGATTGCCTCCCTGGGATGGAAGGATCAGGGCCTGCACTCTGGTGTTTAACCCCTGAATACCTTCACTGAGTTAATCCATTGAACTGCAAAAGTGCTCATCTACTGACACAATGGATGGTAACCCCAAAACAGTTGCTGATAACCTCCGAGGTCTAACCTGTGACCCCCTGTGACATTAAACCACCTCGGGGGCTCTTCAAACAAGACATTGGCCTCTAGGGACTGGACACGTATATATCTTAATGGGTATCTCTTTCCCCTCTCTGTTTTTGCTTACTCCTTCTTTGGGTCTCTCTGGTTTGCGTTTAGGAGCCGTGCCAAGATAATCCTTTGAGTCTGTTTCCTTTAGAGCCCCGTCTTGAGTTTTCACAACACGGAGCCAGAGGGCCGCCCTATACGTGAGGACAAAAGAGCAAGATAGATCCTTTTTGCAGATCTACGTGCATGCGGATGATCTTTTATCTTTACAGTTTTGACTAAAGGCAGAAATACCTTCCCGGGTTTTTTGGCGAGATCGTTGTCGTGTAAACTTAACCTACAGCAATTACTGGTCAAACAGATTCCAACTGTTTGTTTACTTGTTTACCTTTTGTCTATTGTTCACAATAAAAAGTAAATGGAAATACAACATCAGAAAGGTGTTTGTGTGTGTGTGTGTGTGTGTGTGTGTGTGTGTGTGTGTGTGTTTTTGGGGGGGTCTTTGTATTTCCTTCCATAATCATTGTCATTTTATCAATCTTCATGTCCTGCAGAACAAGATAATCAGTCATTTTCATGAGGTTTGGCCATTGGGGACATTTCTGTTTGTGATCCACTGCAGTCGGAATTATGCAAGGGATAAACAGAGGTGTGATTTGTTCTAAGTGAGAGTTGTGTGTGTGTGTGTTTTGGTGTGTACATGCTTTGGTCGTCAAGGACGGAGAGGCCATTATACTTATACGCCGATCAGTATAAATCAAACGTGACACACTGCGTGGACCTTTGATTAAAGGTTATTATGGAAATCTGAACGTCTGTCACGTTTTCTAGGGCAACGAGAGTACACAGAGAGCGCAGACACTTGAAAAGCCGCAGCCGGGCCATTACTGCAGATTCTCGGCATTTCCACATATTTATGGCATAGTACATTTCCATGTGAATTGTTTTTTTTTCCACCCATCGCTCACTGCAGTATAGTCTCTCTCTCTCTCTCTCTCTCTCTCTCTCTCTCTCTATCTCTTTCTCTCTCTCTCTCAGCCTCTTGGTAAGTGCTTTAGATCCCCTTCACCGGATTGAGTGGTTAATGAAGGCTCAGAGAAAGTGATAGGAGGGTAATGGCGGGTAATAATACTAATTGGTGGTGATTGCAGTGCCTCTAAAGTGGAATAACTGTGTGAGTAAACAGGGGGCCTGACTCTTTACAACAAGCTCAGAGCCCACAGTGATTCTTTTTTTCCTCTTCTTTCTTTTTCTCACACTACATCACAGCCTAGCAACAACCCATCCATCCATTTTGCTGGGTTTCAACCAAATAACTCAGCTGGCTATTGCAACTCTGCATCGGTCACTCCATCCTTTTGTTCGCCCTCTTTTCTGCCTCTGCCAAAACATGCCAGATCTCCCTGTGTCAGGAAGGGACAGAGGGTTTAGCACGTGATTTTTCGAGCGAGCGGAATGAACCCCCCCCCCCACCATGCTGTCTTCCCATTTATCTGACCCACATTAAGTCATGTCCTCCCATTTTTTTTACGTAACTTCTCCGTAAGTGATTCTGAGATCATCTGGTCATTTGTAGCTGCTGTTGCCACTGACCATGGATGTTATTGTCACATTTAAGATGACTAGCCGTCAATGTTAAAGGACACTTTATATCCCCTCAGCAACACTTAAAGATACAGTTTGTAAGTTTTTTCATAATGAATGTCGTTTACATTCAAGCCATCGCCAAACAAGTTGACACAAAGTTGGTAAAGCCTATCAGCTCCACAAAACTCTCTCTGTATTTCTCAGTATGGCAGCATTTACAAACTAATGTCAACCCCGGACACTGGCACAGGAGCTCAGAAAAAAATCCCAAGAAGTGCCAAAGAAATTTTTCAGTTGTTGATTCTTTTGCTAAGAAAAAACCTGGACGCAGAGCAATAGGAATCAAATCCATGCGCGATCACCGAAAGCTCACCTTGTGTAGTCGCGCAGACATTGTTGTTGTAATTCCTCAGAATTCCTCACGGGGGCAACATAAGTGACGCACTATAGCTTTTAAGCAATAGTTTGACTTCACTTTCAGAGTAGGATGAGAAAATGTATACCATGTACTTGTGAGTTTGGCCTGGCCATCATTTCCTATTAAATGGGCCTACATGAGCGCTGTATTGTTCTTCTCAAACAACTCTTGGCAAGAAAGCGAATCATCCTCTTGACCGAAACGTCAAACAATTGCTTCAAGCCATCACACAATTAAAGACACTCATTAATTACTGCCTCCACAATGACGTGTGCCCCAAATGTCCAGTCAATCACACTACAGCCTCCAGAGGCACCGCCACAACACAAGACACTCGGGCTCAGTCAGGGGTTCTGGGGGCCCAAGGGTGCCTTGTTTTACCAACCGATCCAGTGCAGAAGCAAAACGCAGGGGCGCATTGTTATGCAACAGTTTAGTGAGGGTGAATGGGGTTCACCACAGGCCCAGTGCAATACCAGTGTGGAAATGATGGGAAGAGAGTATAGCAGCAAGGTTAATCCCAGGGGGGTCTCCCCCTCAGGGCCTGGCCCTCACAACTACTCCGTGTTTTCCTTTCAGCCCTCAATGTGTTTCTTAAATGTCTAACGGAGCCAGAGATGGAGGAGAATGGAGGAGGCTGGGTTCTGTGGGCACCGGGAGAAGAAGAGCGGGCCGGTTAATCCCCACAGCCCCAACACAAGGGCCAGCCAAAACCTCCAGGGGTCCCCCCCCCCCCTTCCACCCCCTACCCCATTGCCTACTTTGCTAACCTCTCGGCTGCTAATCTTCTCCCAAGTTTCTCCTCTCCTCTTCATTCCTGTCCTCCTTGCCAGCATGGCCGCCCTCAGGCACTGAGCCAACAGCCCCTCTCTCTCTCTCTCCCTCCCTCTCTCTCTCTCCCTCTCTCTCTCTCCCTCCCTCTCTCTCTCTCTCTGTGTCGCTGTGGGTGACATCACTGGTTGGCACAGAGAAGCAGGGGGAAAATAATTAAGTTTAGATGGTTGAATTAACTGTTTCTGTGTGCGTACGTGCATTGAGTGTGTGTGTGTGTGTGTGTTTCTGTGTGTGTGTGTGGTGGTGTAGAACGGAATTTGCGAGGCTTTGCTCAACGTGAAGCACGTAGACGTTATGATTCAATACTCAAGTGCAAACTAAGTGGAAATAATGTGGTTGAGCTGAATCACATAATTGTAAAGTTGTTCTTAATACAGGTAAACTAAATGACGCAGTTCATATTTAATGAAAAAGTTTCTGCACTGTAAAAATGAAAATGTTAGAGACTCTAAATGTCAAGGCAACTGTCTGTTAGATGTTTGAGTTTGAAGGAAAGCTGCCTAATTGAGCCAACCAAATGTCTTCTGTTGAGTTATGAAAATACAGTATATGTTTTCAGTTCCACACTGAGAATTTCAAACAATAACTGTTGTGCCACTAATGATTTGTCTTACACAGATTACAAACAAAACCAAGTCGGTCAAACTGTTGATTCAAACATTAAAACAGTGGTAAAACTTCCTGAACAGTAAATAATAAGTTGACACAACTTTTACTTTTTGGAATTCTTTGTCTTTAGAACTCAAAACTTTGAAGTTACATGACATATCATATGAATGATAAGTTATCTCAACAACATATAATTACTTGGCTCAAAAGGAGGCAGCTTTTCTTAAAATGTAAGAGTTTGAGGTTGCCTTACTTTTTCATTTGTACGGTGTGAGTTCAAGCAACAAAATGCATCAAATGTGGCGCTCTCACGCAACACGGACATTGTCCGTTGACCAAATAAGATATTCCAGCCAGGGAGAGATGAAATGAAGAATGTGTGGTGTGGTTTGGTTTGGATTGGATTTAAGTCTGATGGATGGGGGGAGGAAGAGGCCCTGCTTTAATAACTCACTATAGACTCCATACATGACCACCCCGGCAAAGCCCATCCGTTCGCTGCCCTACGTAGCTATATACACAGCCTACTTAAAGAGCAGCCTTTGTTTGTACGACGCGCTTTGTCAACCTCTATTTAGTGGCTCCTTCACAACAGACCCGGCCCTTTGAATATTAACTGTGTGATCACTCTTGCCACACAAGCAGACGCTCAGGGACCCCCACCCTCTCCCTCTCTATATATCTCCGCGGCCTAACTCCCCTTCTCTTGGCTCCGGGGTGCTTTGTGCCCGACCACAGGCTTGGTATAACAGACTCTAGCGGTTTCTCATCAGCGTTTCGGGGGGAGAACTTTTTTGCTTTCCATTTGCCTCGCTGACATCATTTACCAAAGACTTTGATTCATTTCACATATGAGAGAGGAGACTCTAAAAACTAGGGCCATCAAACATGAGAGGAGTTCTTACGTTTTGGCCAAAGAAAGAGACAGGAGAAAAGTAAGGAGAAGAAAGGGGCCTGATTTGTCTATGTCCCGCTCTGTGTGTCACTGTGTCATTGTGAGCCGCTAGTGGAGTGCGACTGTCAGTCCTGACCGGTGTAATGACCGTAGCAGCTGGGACAGGAAGGCGATGGGAGTGAGTCTGGAGCTGTGTGCAGGGCCAATAATCCCCTTTATTGAGTCTCAGGAAATCCTAATTGGAGTCGGAAGTGGCTCTAGTGGCCAGATGTGCAAAGACAAACAAAGAAGACCCGACCCCCCCCCCCCCCCCTCCCCTGCCCCACTCCCCTCAAGGACAACTGACCACAAGCCTCCTCGCCACCCTGCTGGGTTTCATTTAAACGCAGCTCACACACACACACACACGCACACACACACACACACACACACACACATACACACACACAGATATACACTCACAGACACCCACACAGACACACACAATATGCATAGGCCAACTGACCACAAGCGTCTCCAGAAAGCACCCCCCCCCCCCCCCTCCCATCCGACCTGGAGGGGAACTTATCACAACAAAACAGAGCCACACATGTCTCACACGTGCATTCAATGCTCCAACTGTTGTGACAGTATAGACAGCTCGGTAAACACAGCAAGGCGTCAGCTGTGTGCACTTAGGACAGTCTTAAAAAAACAAATGGGGGTACATGGTCTATTTCTTTCTCAATCAATAACAAAGCAGGTGCTGTAGCCCTTATTGTTACAAAAGCACATAGTGTATATTCTTCAATAATGATTGTAAAGGAAGCTTCAAAAAGTAAGAAAAAATTATAGAACAAGTCTGAATAATCAGGCATGTTAAGACAAAGACATGAAAACCCTCCCCCAAAAGTAAGAGCTTCCACAGATAACGCTTCAAAGCATGTTTTTTTTTCTCTTATTCACAAATTTGACTCACGGCCCTTTGGTTTTTTCAGTCTCCATAATGTTTGTATCACTGTCTAATGGCCTGTCTGTGAACCCAAAGAGTCATATTGTGCAGCAGCAGTTGAGTAGAAGCCTCTCTGTTATGACAGATCTATCATGTGAGGGAGTGGATATAGTTGTCTTGTATGGAGCAGCCATGTAATGAGTTACTTTGAAGGCATGTGTGTGCAGTGTTGGAGCTTTGCAAAATAACAATGACATCACTGGAGGAAATTGAGAGCAAAGCTACCCTAGGAAGAAATCTAGTTTGGTTCATTAAAGCTACTTAGAAAAAGTAGTTCAAACTATACTTGATCAAATTGACAATGTGCATGTGATATAAAATGATAACATTAAAAACAATAAGCTAATCTTGTCACAGGTGAGCTGTCAATCAAGCAGTGAATAGGCCTGAGATCTAAACCTGTCCTCAATAAAAACAGTCCCAACTGGAGTTTTCACAGGGACTAAATTGCAAGGAATGTTACATTTTTCTTGGAAACAAATCCGGATTTTCTATCTGTGGCTCGTCAATGAGGGTTCAATTAGACAAAACAATGGTGAAATGAAAATAAGAAATCACTCCTCTCCTTTTATGGCCCAAAATGTTTTGGAGTTTCAGTAGCACAAGAAATGTGCGATACGTAATTGAACTGCTTGAATCACTAAGCAAATATGAATGTATTTGACCTACCAGCAAGCTACTGCAAAATGCATTTAAACTACTAGTTCAACTGCACGTAGTTCACTACCCCTTTAACACTGTATGTGTGTATGTTGGAAGTTTTAGAACTTCCAACATTTAGAATTTGGGAAAAGTAGGCTAAGAGTGCGTCTGTGTTTGTCTGTCTCTTGCCGTCTCTCCTTATCAGGCTGACTGTCTGGCCGAAGCCAGAGATCCTTGTCTAGGCCGTTCTAGATAGCTACACGTGAGCTGAGTGCAGCTGCATGGGAAACCGAGCAAGATCTGAGGAAGCTGGCTTTGATTAGGAATACCTCCCCAGACCTACTGTCCCAGTCTGGGATCAGACCCAGGTGTGTGTGTGTGTGTGTGTGTGTGTGTGTATGTGTGTGTGTGTGTGCGTGTGTGTGTGTGTGCGTGCGTGTGTGTGTGTGTGTGTGTGTGTGTGTCTGTGTATGTATGCGTGCACAGTTTCCTCCAGCACACACATACACACGTTATGTCTATGCTATGTGTTTAATACCCCCGCGGAGCCACCGCAGTCGCACTGACCTAGTTCCTCCACCATTGAAACAGCCAAGACCCAGGAGGCAGACCAGACTCACCAGAGGCAGAAAAACACCAAGGCCCCATACGGTTATGTCAATACCTTCACATGGAGTGTAGCTTTAGTACGCTATATATATAAATGGGGCATCTGGACAAAAAAAAGAAAACAATCTATCGTTATTGATTTCTTTACATCCGGATTCATTTCTGCTGTGTGAAGAGCAAATCTCAGCAGAGGTCACTGGATGGAATTCGATCGCCCGTAGCAAAAGTATACTGTGTAACAAATGCCAATGTGTGTGTGTGTGTGTGTGTGTGTGTGTGTGTGTGTGTGTGTGTGTGTGTGTGTGTGTGTGTGTGTGTGTGTGTGTGTGTGTGTGTGTGTGTGTGTGTGTGTGTTTGTGTGAACACCTACTGTTACGTGTGCGTAAGTCATAGGAGGAAGGAGCTAATAGCCTTCACCTTTACGTAACCCCTCTGAGACTTCAAAGCGAGATTATGAAGGGGAGATGGCGAAAGGCTAACACTTGCGACAGCCACCCCACCACACCGAGTCCTGAGCTCCTAAAGTCCTGTTGCTGTTGGGGTTCCATTTGTTAATCCTTATTCTCTTAAAGCTAGCAGGTCTCCTCAAGGCTTTACAGTAATGTCCCGCTTGTGATCCACCCATTCTTGGGGTTTTTCTTGAGGATCAACTATTCCTCATGTAGCACAATTTAAAGGTCAAACAAAAACACAGTACTTTGCACGTGCTATGTGTCTGAGCTGAAACACATCCAGTGTTAATACACAGCCTAGGCTCTGTAAACGGGCATGTTGCTAGCTGTGGTAACCTTTCTTTACTGTTAACGGAGCCTACGCTGAGTATTAACACCAGTGATGTTTGACAACAAGCGCGTTCCAGAATGGTTGACTCCACCTTTTTGATGCCTTCAAGCGGAAGCCATTAATTCCCTCACACACTCACACGGGCTTATGCACAAATCTTTCTATACATAAACATCCTTATGCACATTCATTCACTACAGAATGGACTCTGAAGCTCGCTGTCAGGCAAAGTAGTGGGGGGTCGGCTCTGAGTGGGTCCGTAAACACATCACAGACAGTTTTTGTCTCCTTGCAAATTTAACGGTCTTGGTGAAACAAATGAGGGCTGCCAAGTTAACTCTTTACTGCTCATTCATCACTGTCTCAATGTCCACGTTGCATGAATGCTGGCATAACATGTGGAGTGGTGCGGGGTCGTTCGGGGACTTTCATAGACTAATAATAATAAAGCTGCCGTCTCTCGACAGTGGCATTTCCTTGTATTCTGAGAGGTGCACTGTACTCTGAGTAGTGAGCCACTGAATAGAAAGTGAAGTTTCCTGAGAGAGGTTTATTCTGGCACGGCCCGACACACACACACACACACACACACACACACACACACACACACACACACACACACACACACACACACACACACACACACACACACACACACACACACACACACTATAACCATGCCCTGCTGCACTGCACAGGCACAACAATAGGCAGATCTTTTGGGGTCTTAACCCCACTAATTACTTGAGAGCCCAGCAGCGATGAGCAGCGCCTGTCAGCGTGTCCTGTGAAAGGGGAGTCTACCTGAGCCGGAGCGGGGAGCTCCAGGTGACATGGGAGCGCTCCAGCACCTCAGATGAAAGGTGGATGTTATGGGGTCTGCATCATCACCAGCACCTGGGCCTTTTCAACACCTCAGAGGGACTTCTGCTCTCTTGGCTTTCACCTATATTCCCCCTCGAAAAGTCCCCGCTCTTGGTTGGAGGGGAGGAGATGCGGAAATCATTTCCCATGTCCGATAGCCATCTGCTGCCCTCTCTCTCTCTCTCTCTCTCTCTCTCTCTCTCTCTCTCTCTCTCTCTCTCTCTCTCTCTCTCTCTCTCTCTCTCTCTCTCTCTCTTCTCTCTCTCTCTCTCTCTCTCTCTCAGGGTCTCAATAGCATCCTCTTCTTAGCCTGATCAAGGACGTCTGCACCAATTACAGATCAGAGACCAGTCCACTACGATGATTAGCATGAAATAGAGACTTTTCAAAGTTGTCAGTATACAGCCCCTGGACTGCAAGTATATAGGAAATATTTTTGGGGGGGTTCAGAGTATTGAAAATAATTAATGTTGAGATAATGGTCATTAAAGATGGTTGTATAGGAGAACTTTATAGACGCAAACGGACAAGGTATAGTCAAATAAACACCTAAATATACATTCTGGACCTTTTGATTTATACAAAAAATGTACAAAAAATCTCCAAATCATGCTTTGTCTTGCCCTAAATGAACACCATATGAGGTAGGCCATTAAAACAATTCATCTGATAGATAAAATAAATATAATCATTTCTGTTTTAGTGTTATTGATAGTCTCTTATTTCATCTTTTTCAACACTGTAAACATATCCGAAGTGTCAGTCCATTTCTTAACATCTTCAATGTCTACAAGTAGAGGACAAAAGCGGAGTTATGATAGATTGCACTCCCACCTAAGAACCTTGAATCCGCTCATGGGAAAAATGGGGAGGAGGAGGATACCAACAGGGCATATCAGCGTGCGGGTGCGCGCCTGCGCTTGCGCGCTCCTGGTTGAGCTCAGTGGAAGTTTCCCTGGAAGTTGAGGAAGACGAGAGCAGCCTACTGCCACGGTTGGAGCGGCGCAAGTGACTGGGATACAGGAGAAACTGCAAAGAAAAGCCTGGGATGGGAGCATACATTTATTTTTATGTCCTGTAAAGTTAGATCTCTTGTTGTTGGAGTTTGGGGAGTTTCCTCACCGGAGAAGTGAAGCCGTCAGCGGCAGGTAAGTGAAGAAACTTGATTTGGATTCGATTTGGAATCAGAGACACAAGAATGATTAAAAAAAAAAGATAAACTTTAATTGAGGCATTTGTTTTTTATGTTTTGTAAAACTAAAATGCAAAGCGATAATATCTGGTAGGCTAATTAGGCTATCCCGAAACATAACGAGATTAGCAATCATAAACTAAATGTAAGATGAAAAGAAAATGCACCAAATTGGCTCAGATGCAAGTCACCAAAAGTTTATTTTGCTTTTTTAGTTTTGATTGACTACTCACTTTCCCCCGCGATGACGTTTCATACTACCGACGAGCCATTGCGCAATGATATTTTTCAAATAATTCTTCGACAGATTTCATTAGGCTTAATGATGGAGGTTGAGGCGGCTCTTGCAGCGCGCTCGTGCGGCTCTCGGCGGTACAGCTTGACCATCATGCGTAGCAGCGTAGGCCTATCCCAGAAAGCTTTCCCAATAATGTGAATCATAGAAAAGCGAGGGAGGCTGATTAGCGGAGGTGTTTTTTTGTTGGGACAAATGCAAAGCCGTATCATAATTAAAAACTCTCCCTTGTCCCAGACTACCTGAAAACCTGTGTGAGTCATTCGTTAATTGCATTACTAGTCCTGTTCCAAACCTGCTGGTGCAAGTGTGTGCAGCACGTTCTCTTGACGTTATAACCTCCCACTGCGACGTGAAAAATAGTATTCAAAGTCATGATTTGTGACGATGATAAGCAGCCCTCTGTTTTTTTTCTCTCTGCTCTGTGGTTAACTCTGCATCTCACCTTGCCCTTGGTGTCTCCATATATTCTAATTAGTAGGGAGAGGCTGCAGTGCGGAGGTGTGTGTGCATGCAGCGAGGTGTAACTGAACAGGATGGGACAAGCAGTTCAAACAGCCTAAAGAGGGGGAGCGCTTGTCTGCGCTCAGCTAGTATACTTTCCCCGAAAAGCCTTGAACTTCCACTGAAAGTTGAACTCTGGGTTAGATGTTCAGCTCATGGACTTTTCGTTAGACCAATGGATGAGCAGGAGTATTCTTGCTAATGAAAGGAGAAGTGAGGGCAGGTGTCAGACAGACAGAGATGGAGATGGAAAAAGGTGTGAGGTCGGGCTCAGCTGAAGGTGCCTGCTGTTGCAAAAATGCCAAATAGTGGTGTAAAGGGTACCAGAAAACCATATTTGAGTAAGAGCAGAGATACCTTTCTTGAAGAATGACAACGTTACAAGTCATTTATTGCAATACTGCTTTTGTAAAAGTACAGAAGTCTCAGATTTGAAAAGTATTCTAAGTATCAAGAGTATTATGAAGTATAATATAAGTAGTCAGATAAATGTAGTGGAGTAATAAGTAGAATATTTCGCACTGAATTACAGTGGAGTGGAAGTATGAACATAGCACGAAAAGAAAAGATCAAATTTAAGTGTGTACAACTTTTTGTTATACATTACAGCTCTGCTTGAGACTATGACTAACTTCTCATCTCTTTCTATGCTCGCTAATGTCTGAAGATAAGAATTTTTTGTCTTCTTGTTTTTCTAGGAATACTGATGGACTTTTGAACTTTGAACCTTGGAATACTGGAAGAAAAGACGTTACTGACGCCTGACAGAAAAGAGACTTTTCACCCACTATTATCCACCCGTGGCTTCTCAAAACCCCCCCAGACTGCCTCTATATGCTCATCAACCTGACCGTTGCCACCAAGGAACCTTTTCATGGAACGCAGCCTGATGCACTCCATGTTGCGGAAGTGACGACCATGGATTCTCTCCCGGCGCTGGTCGCCCCTCCACCGCCACCACCACCGCCCCCACCACCCCCACCTCCTCCACCTCCATCTCTGCCCTGCCCTATCTCTGACTCCTCCTCTTCCTCCTCATGCCCCTCCCCTTTCACCCGCACGGACAGCGCCCGGCGGAGCAGGCTACGGAAGCTCAACTGGGAGAGCATCCCCAAAGAGAAGGTGGAGGGCAGGAAGAGCGTGTGGAGCGGAGCGCCGCCGGGCACCCCCGAAAACGAGGACGAGTTCCCCATAGACCTGCACTCTCTGGACGAGCTGTTCGGTCAGAAGGACAGCAAGCCCCAGGACAGGACCACCGCCCTGAGACGCCAGTCCGTTCTGATGCGCTGCAGATCCCCCCAGGACAGCCCTGAAGAGGTAGGGTCACCTGGATGGATGGATGGATGGCAGTTATGTGTTCATTCTGTGTATAAAGATAAAGAGAGATTTCTTGGCACCTGCTCTTCGCCTTAATTGTGTCCCTTTGCCCCATTTGCAGATCTCCCTGCTGGACTCCAAACGCAGTATGAACCTTGGAATATTTCTACGGCAGTTCAGGACGTAAGCTCCTCTCCTGCTTTTTTCTCTTTTGTATCACTGTAGGTCAGTGGTGTGAAAAGACTCTCTAGAAAGAAGGGGCAAACAATACAAAAAAAGGCTTAACTGGGGTTGATAGGCCCTACCATACTGAGAGCCCGCAGATATTGTAGTAAAAATGATTAGTTTAGGCTGAATAAGTTGACATTGTCACCTGAGAAGCTAAAATACCTTTCTGGTGTGACCTTGGGACAAAAACAGAGGGTAGAGGTACCCCATTGGATGAATGAAAGGTAGGGGCTCATATGACACCTGGGTGTTCCTATACAGTAGTACGGAAATCAATCGTAAACTTTGAGCTGACTGGCCACTTGTATAGGGCAAGTATAGAAGTCCCATTAGCCAACAGGTAAAATACGGTGCACACGCCACTGCCGTACATATGATTTTTTGTGTTTGTGCTATTTGTCAGACAAAGTAGTTCCTTTGAAGACATTGCATTGGACTTTAACAAATTGTTATTGACATTTCTTCTCTATTTGCTCATATTTCATGGACTAAACATTGGTGGAACTAATCAATAATGAAAACAATCAATAGTGCTCTTAAAAATGGGGTTGCACTTGAACGGTCTCAGTCTCTATAGCCTTTGTGTCTGCATTTGCCGGAGGTCACCCTAAGTCAAAAACGGAAAAGTAGTTTGAAGAGCAGGAAACAAAAGTGTGTACAAGTGCTCCCAGGGGAACGGTACTTCACTTGAGTTGTGGAGGTCGGAGTGTGTGGCCGTACATCAAAGATGGGTGGGTGGCTTTGTGTGTGTGTGTGTGTGTGTGTGTGTGTGTGTGTCATTAGTGTGAAGTCTCTTCAGGAAGGAGAGAGAGGGGATGTCTGTTAGGGAGGGGGGACTGGGGACAGCAGTATATTGCAGGGGACAGGTGCAGGGGAGAGTGCACTGTGGGCAGCTGGACACGGGTATAGACCTAAGAGTCAGAGTTGACACCTGCTGACGCCCTTAAGGAGTGTCTAATGCTAAAGCTACCCCCTACGGAGAGACACTCAGCTGGTGGCTTGTCATATTCATCCATCCCCTAAAAGCCTGTTTAGCATGTTTGCCTGGCTTGAACAAAGCCGCGCTCCTTGTCATGAATAGGGCTGTTTTAATAATCGTTAAAACACACACGAATGCACAACGTTTAGTGTCTTGGAATGACATGGAAAAAGAAGTGCTGACTTGCCATATCTTCATGCCCCCACCCACGTGTGTGCACAAAGTGTTCACGTAGACTCAATTGTGCGCCGCTCAACTGAAGAGCGGTTGTCTTCTGAACCAGATTTGTCAAGACATGTAGGGAAAGCCATTATGTGAAAAAACCCGCCTCTTGTGCAAACAAACATCTCTCCTGTTGGAAACTTGTTTGCCCTCTGTTGTAAACACAGACGGATCTACTGTTGAATTGCGGGTGCAGTTTAAACAAAATCTGGCTTTGTATTGACAGACAGGTAGACAAGAGTCTGAGAAGTCAACTTCGGTATCTTTTTATCATGTGTTAGCTATATGTAGGCCATTTCCCTGAGCATTCCGTTTACAAAAGAACTAGTTGGGACAGATATTCCTGCTCACAATAAGAGTGTTGAACCATGTATCCGTTTTGAAAGGGAGTTCTTGTGAAAATGATTTATCCTCAGTGTACCTTGGATGTCTTCGTTAGTAGAGCCTGGGGTGTTGGTGTTGAATAATTAACGATAAATATGACTGTTGAGCAATAGCTGAGGAGTTTGTTGTTGGCGAATGAAAGCCATGCAAAGTGGCGTGCACGTAATGGAGTATCAGCATGTGCGATGTGTTCAAATTTGAAACTTATAGATATCATCATGACATTTTCTCAGTTGAATACTTGTGCTAAGAATGACTATAGAAAGTTTAGTTGATGTGAGTGCGTTAGTTTTGAGATTTTTGGTTCAGAGTATTTAAAAAAATGTATGTTGATATAATGTTGTAAATTGTCCGTTGGAGATGGTTGTATAGGGGGAATATACAGACGCACACATTCAATGTTCATTATGGACATTTTATCTACTAGTCGGCAAAAAGACATGTTATGGAAGTGAAATAGACCAAAACCTTAAAATGTTTGGAGTTTTTTCCTGATGTGCCTTACCTTAATGGTAGACCGCTGGAATAGAGGACAGATGTGTCACCCAGAGAAAGTAAGTCAGAGTTTAAACGGGCAGTCAGTTCACTTTGTGGTGTTTCACCTTGACACCCGTGTAGATGTTTTCTTTGCATGTCTGCCTTTTGTTTGCCCAGTGTGGATATGCCACTTTGTGTCGCCGGTGTGGCGTCAACCAACCGATAAGCCTGACTATGTGATCAAGGCAAAACAAACTCATGACATAAGTCTTCTAAGGGGTGGGGTTGGGGTGCATGCTTTTTCTCTGAAAAAGGCGGAAAAGCCTATTGCACGGTAACAATTATGTCATTCCCCCCACAAAAAACGTGCCTGTTGTCATTATTTTCCACAGGCCTGCTAAGGAGATAGTTGAGGATATCAGGCAGGGTGCTGGGGACCGTTACGGAGCAGAGAAGCTCGCCGAGCTCTGCAAACTGCTGCCTGATCACGAGGAGGTAAAGTGACTTCTTTTGGCGTGCAAATACAACAGTGACAACCCCCCCTCCCTTTTCCTTTACTCATCATCTGGCTCTGGTTAGGATGATCAAAGGTTTGCCATTACACCATGTTATATGATGTGGTCTGTTTCTGGAGAACGCAGCATGTTATTGGAATCGACTGTTGACGGCATGTTGCTTTTAGTTTTTTAATTTTAACTCAATTTGGTTCTCTCTCAGGAGTGTCGACTAAGGCGGTTCAGCGGGGATCGGAGCTGGCTTGGAGAGCCTGATCTTTTCCTCCTGCTGTTGGTGGAAGTCCCCAGGTACACCACTATTCCTTGGATTGGATAAAATACCCAAAAATATAATAAGTGCTTTTCCAACTGAGTGTTGTTTTTGCCCGGTAAAGATGGTTGTTAATGGAGAAATACACAGACACACACACACAGACACGATTTAGTCAAATAAACACTTTAATGACCTTTTATTTGTATGAAAAAAGACATTAATTGAAGCAGAACAGACAAAAATCTCAAAATTGACCTGTGCTTGACAAATACAATAGTTTTGCCTGCTGTGTCTTGCCATGCAGCCTCCTATCGCCCGTGTGTTCGTGTTTAAGACCCCTGTCTGGCTCCACATACTTCACTTTGTGATGACATGTTTTTTGTTTAACTGTTGACTGATCAGGAGAGCCTCTTTGTCTCTACTCACCATCACTCACCCCTTGTCCGCTCATCCATCCGTCCCTCCGCCTCTTTTCTTTTTTTTTAGTGTTCGCCATCGTCTGGATGCCATGATCCTGCAGCAAGAGTTTGACCCTGCTGTGACCTCTCTGTGTGTGGCAGCCAGATGTCTGAGGGAGGCGGCCAGAGGTAAATGTAACAACAGGGAGTCATGCACACTCTAAAGAGGTCTGGGCCTTTTTGAAACGAGCTTGGAGCCACAATGCAAATGCGATAGGCTTGGTTGGCATTCAGAAGGGCGCACTTGCACGTCACCTCTTCGAAACAAAGTTGCTGACTCATTTGAAGGCTTTGATGTCAGCTGCATATTCATTCATAGTCGTCATTCCTCAACCTTGAGACAGACACAATGTTGAATCTCTGTCTTTGACTGACTCTAGAACTGCTGAGCTGTCCCGAATTGCACTCCATCCTTCGTTTGGTGCTGAAAGCAGGGAACTACATGAATGCTGTGAGTGCTTCTTCATTTTCTATTTATATTTCCATTTGTTTGGTTTTCTTTCATCCAGTCTGACAAAGCAATATCAGCCCTTTTTATCTGCGCACAATATGTCAGTCGCTATGGGGTCTGGGTGTGTGCTCTGGGGCGTCACTCTGGCTGTGCACCTGGGTTTTGTATCATTGTTTGCTTAAAGTTGACACATGTTTGTGTGTGTGTGTGTGTGTGTGTGTGTGTGTGTGTGTGTGTGTGTGTGTGTGTGTGTGTGTGTGTGTGTGTGTGTTATCCTGACCTTGTATGTGGCGTCTCAGGGTGGATACTCAGGGAATGCCGCTGGTTTCCGGATTTCATCGCTGCTCAAACTGGCTGATACCAAAGCCAACAAGCCGGGCATGAATCTGTTGCATTTTGTAGCTATGGTAAGTTAACATTCGCGTATGTATATGAAATGTAGGTGTACTAAGAGATCGCCGTAAACTTGCCTCTTGCTCGTATATTCGTCACAAAAAAGCATGCTGATTTCCACACTTACAGTTACAAATGTATGTAGTAGGGGCCTCAGAGTATTTGTAAGCATTCTGCATTCAAACACATGTATTGGGACATCCTAAATGTTTTCCTACCATACTAAATTGCAGGGATTAAGTATGGGGATTGGAACAAAGCCTAGGTATAGTCTAACTTTAAAAATCAAGGGGAAATGGCTGTTTATGTGACACCCACCTCTTTCTTTGCAAAACGGTAAAAGCACCGTTCTAAAAGAGTATGCACATATTGAGTGTCAACGTATCTGAAAAGCTGGACCTCTAAACTAGAAAGGTGGTTCAAGGTTCAAGGTTTTTATTAAATGTCCCACGAGGGCAAATTTGTGTACAGCAGGAGAAGTTTAAAGACACACGACAAACAAGACATCAATGGACACAATAACACAACAATATATACACAAGCCTGAGGAGACACAAAGTGCATAAAAATAAAGTGCCAAGAAATACAAATAAAAATAAAAGTCATCAACAACCCAAGATATAAAAATAAAAATAAATAAAAATAAAAGTCATCAGCAACACAAAAATAAAATCAGCATCAGCAGCATTTACCTGCTGGTGGCCGCATTGATTGCCCGGATGGATGATGGGATGAAAGAGTATTTGTATCTGTTTTTTTGTGATCTTGGGTACACACAGACAGTTAATGTTGCTGATGATTGAAAACATTCATGGGGAAATGACTGTTAGTACAACTTTTGCATAGAAGCAGTCGTTTCGGTGTTCTCCAGCCAGACTGCTCCACAGAGCATATGATTTTGTCAACAATCGCAAATGACGCGTTGCCTCTTCTGAAGACAATAGCTCCACAATCATTTGTGTGTGTCTCCGCAGGAAGCTGTGAAAAAGGACCAGAGTTTGCTGTCATTTCCCAGCCAACTAGGCCATGTTGGCCCCGCCTCCAGGTCAGTCTCTTCCCAAAGCTCCGAACCCTTTCCGATCCCACAGTGACTGTGTCTCAGCCCTGCCTACTAACATCAATACACCCCAACAGGCTCCTAAAACAAACCTAATCTAAACCTATTGCACTCTTGTATCAGAAAAGGGCGCCAGCTGTTAGCAATAAGTAGCCACCCTGAGTGAAAGTGGGTCATGACAACATTGATACACCGAGCCAATATTTAAGCTCTGCAGGAGACTTTTGCTGGAAAGTTTCTTCACAAGGTGCCAAGGAATGACTGAGCTTTTCATGTTCAATTGTTGATCTGTTTTATGTATTTTCCTTCTCTGTAGGTTGTGTGAGGAGTCTGTGCTGGAGGACTTATCCAAGTTAAAAAGCAGAGTGGTGGCCCTGAAGGCAAACGTCCAGACTGAGGCGGGGATTGAGCAGCACACGCGAGCATTCCTAAAGGTATAAAACATTCAACGACAGTCACAGTAGTACAACAGATGTATTTTAAGACTTGTTTCAAAAGTGGATGTAGTCTGTTGTAAACTCTGCCTGTGTGCCAGGTGGCTGAGGAGCGTCTGAAGGAGGCAGAGGATGAGATGGAGACTATGAGGATGTCCAGTCAGGCTCTGCAGGAGTTCTTCTGTGAAGATGATGAGACCTTCAAACTTGAGGAGGCTTGCAAGGTCTTCCATTCGTTTTGCCTCCGCTTCCAAAAAGCTATCCAGGTAAGATTTTAAAATGTATGGAAATATCTGTTAGAAAAATTGAATATATTCTCATAAAGAGTTTGATTCCAGAATGTGTGCTGTTTTACTGCTTACACATGCATAGTACAATTAGGATCTATGCCACATAAGAGGAATACATTTTGGATTGGGCCGCTTGAGCCATGTTGTGTAAAGTGTCGCTGACAAATCGATGATTCCTCCCCTTTTTCTGCAGGAGAATGCAGAGCGGGAGATGAAGGAGAAGAAGCGTCTGGAGCGCCAGCGTGAGATTGGGGAAAAGCGTCGCTCTTTGGCTGTTTGCACGGGGCTGGACCTGGGCATCAGCCTGGCCAGAGAGACACAGGGTCCTGAGAACCATGAGGAGCTGGAGAATCTACTGAAGAAGAACTTGGGCTTCACTTGGAGTCGACGTAGCCTTAGAGGCTCCGACTCCCGCAGACCTTCCCCCCAACTCCAGAATGACGCCCATCTCTTCAACTCATCCATTCTAAAGAGTTTCCCCGAGCTGGGCAGCAGCCCAACGTCCGCTGGCAGTTATCACTCCAACAGCTTCTCTGACCATGACACCACCGTTGTGCTTTGTACCTCCCAAGAGACGGACGGTACATGTTCCCCAGTTGACCAAGAAGCTGTTCTGGGCAGCGGGAGAAAGTCTCAGGGCGGTCAAACAACCAACAGGAGCACGGAAGGTGTTCAGGACTTGCACATTGCTAAATTCAGACGTCCTCAGCGTGGACGTGGCTTTACGGGGATGGAAAAAGAGAGAATTTCTGATTTGCTGCAAGGCCTACCGAAGGCACCTGGACTAAACAAAGAAACTGATGAGATTTCACATGAACACATGGTTTCCATGATCACTAAAACCAATCCCTGTACAAAAGACAGTGCTTTATCCATTGACACGCCTGCCCTCTGCGATAAAAACCCAACTTCCCCTCAAAGACACAGGTTTGGCTTGCCAGCAACAGACAAATCTCAAAACCCTATTCAGGGTAAATCTAACGGCTCGTGTTTTAAGGAGTCTGTTCCTCACTCTCTGAATACAAGTGGAAAAATGTCTCTCGGTGACACTAAAGGCGGGTCGCTAAGGTACCGCAGATCAGATAGTCAATCACAATTATCGGTAAATGATCCAGATCTGGTCAAATTGCAACCACAGGTGGGAGAGACGCCCAGTGCTGTGACACCTTTACCCGATGAGGATTTAACAAAGCAATCCAACACAGACAAGGTGTCTACACCCGTGAAGAAGAACAGGGTGCCCTCAAGTTTGCCTGAGTTCAGCCAATCACAGCCAGAGGAGCACTCTAACTTGCCAAGTCCCGAGCGGGGGACGGCAAAGTCATTCTCCCGCGTGGGTGAAACGCTGGAGTGCCATACTCTGGTAAAAGGCCTCCGATCCTACGACGCTTTGTCTGCCCCAACCTCCCCGACCTCCCCTACCTCCGCGCTCCCACGACCCGCACCGAGCCTCTGCTCCAAGTGGAGGAAAGAGAGGAAGGTTGACCTTAAAGAGGGGCCAGCTACGGGGTCCCCCACGCCAAAGGAGGAGACTCGAAACACAAAGGCACCTGTGCGTAGCGGAATAGGGGCCAAAAGGGGACTTGTCTCACCACGTGCAGGACCTTCCAGTAGTACGGGCATTCCAAGGGTGCGCTCCAAAACTGAGCCTTTACCCCCTGGCGCTAACACGCCCACTCCTAGCCGGCCGTCTACTCCTCGCAGCTCCACTTCCACTCCCACTCCCACACGCTCGTCTCCTGTCACAAGGCCTGCCGTTGCTAAGCCAGAGGTCAAACGCAGCAATAGCACACAGGAGAGGACTAAAAGTGAACTGAAGAAGTCTGTAAGTGAGCCGCAGACTCCAGGAAAGCCCACCTTGAACCGCAGGGCCTCAGAAAGGTCCCAACCAGATAAGGTGTCCGGAAGCAGCGCAGCCCATCCAGCATTCGTGAGAGGAACTCCTCTCAGAGTGTCAAAGCGAGTCGCCCCAAAATCCGAGAGCCAAGCACCATCGACCGAGCCTCTCACAGCCCACAGCCCGTCCTCTGCCACGGCCAAGACCATACGCACGGCCGTCATATCTGCCGCGCGAAACAAAGCTGCCAAGTCAACGAGCCCAAGCCCAAGCACCTCTCCCGCTAGCAGCTCTCAACACCCTCCAGCGTCACGGATACCGGGTCCAAAAACCCCCCGAGCTGCTGCGGCTCCGCCACAGTGGAGGTGATGGCAGTGGATAAGTGCATGTACTGCACAGTTTTACTCCCCCACACTTTACATGCTTTCATTGACTTCTGACTAATAAAAAAAATAGTGTTTGTTCATTAAGGGTGCGAGTCATCAATCACATTTCTGGTCGTAACCAGCTCAAGATTGTCTAAATTCAACTTTTGTGAAATTTGCATGTAATTCTGAACTTATGCCTCTGCATCTGGGAGAGGGAGCCGCACCGGGTGCAACTTGGACACTTTATTTCATGTCCAGTTGCAGAATAGTAGATCTTCCAAATCCTACCTCTTTTTACACCCATTTGTGTCCTTTGCAGGCAAGGGGACTTCACAATAAGACCCATCTTACTGTAACAGGTTAACGCTTAATTCTTCATATATCACAATCAAGTGACATTTCTCTGTGCCTAGTCCATTCAAGTGTGCTTTGAAATTATTGTAATTCAGGACACTGTTTCAATCTCTCTAGTTTAGAAAAAAGTAAGTTGTTAGTTTTTTAAGGATGTTGTCCAAATGGTTTGAATACTGTGACCCCTCTGCTAAGTGCTCACTGTGTTCTCACTCATGGCTGTCTTGCAGTCCAAACTCAACTTGGTACAATATTGAACTTTTCATCCTGAGGCCTCATTGTTCTGATGCACTTTACAAACTGAAGAATGGGCCGCAAGGGGATGATTACTGTCATTTTTATCGTTTGTTATGTTCATGTCAAAAGAGTTTATAACTTTATTGAATAGCATTGGTTGTTATTGAATGTTATGTGGATTTGTAAAGAAAAATGAGACAAATAAAGGTGGTGATCCGAAGAGTTGTGACCGTCTCTCAGAAAGGTGCTTGTCAGCTGAATTAAAAAGTCTCTATCTGTGTTGTTGATATGTAGTATATTCACCTCTTTTTTCTACAGTTTTGTATGCCGGGGGGGCTCTTGCTTTGAGAGCTCTCACTTTCAAGGTCCCCACTCTCCATCAGTTTGCTGCTCTTGCATTGTGCTGTCCTCTGTCTGCTTGTTGTCGTCCTCAGTCTTCGTCTAAACTGCATCTCTTGACACAGTCACCCCCCCATCCCTGTCAGTGGCCGTTGTCATGGAGATGCTACAGACGTCCCGGGGAATCTCCCTGGCAGAATAGTGGGGTGCAATGGGGTTGGGGTGGAGGGTGACTGTGGGTGTAGGGTCCCAGTGGGAATTCTCTCTTTACAGGCCGCCAGTGACGCCAGAAACCCTCTTGGGAAAGGCAATAAACCGGTGCCTCTTTGTGCTCTTGAGTGTCCGGTTGTCGGTCAGCCCTGGCCTCTTAACCTGCCTCAGTGTATAGAGGTGACATCATCAACGGGTCTCCAGGGGCGCAGGACAGAGCCGTCTAAAGTGATCCCTCTTTAAAGCCGTCTTAGAGTATTCCACATTGACTTTGTGTGAATAATGACTTGTCTGAAAGTGAATGAGTGATGTATGGGCTTTAAGAAGAGTGCAGACCAAAGAGACGACACAGTCCGAATGACAGGACACAGGGTGGTTTTATTGATGGTTTGTATGTGGGTGTATGTAAGCGACGTACAGAGTGACACACTGTGGCATTCATCGGTGAGAGTGTAGCAAGTTTAAGAGAAAGGGTAAAGTTTGAACAGAGAGTGTGTAGGCGTCCATACAGTCAGACTCCTTTTGAAATGTTAACAGACTGGTTATATGCAGTTAGCAGCCTGGCTGGATTTCAAGTGTTGGATGGGAAATTTTAGAAACTCCCCTTTAAACAATTTTGGACGGACAGGTTATAGGCCTACAGTTTATAGTAAGGTACACAGTATATTTCATTTTCATTTAACTTTTATTTATCCTCGAGAGACCAATTGAGGGGTGACCCTCATTTTCAATGACGTCGAGTTATGAAGTAGGGTGTTTGAAAGGTGTAATACTGTATTTTGTAACTGTTAATTGTTGTGGTCAATGAGTCACATTCGTGGAAATAGTAAACAAAAAGTTGTCCTGTAGCCTATTTCCTTCGCATTACTGAAGAAAATAAAATTATATTTCAGCCTCTATTCATAAATCTGGCCATGGAATATTGAGGAGGCAGATATTTGTTGGTGACTGGGAACTTTCTGCATTGGTATTGGGGGTAAAGTAGCCTAGGCTAATTACTTTAACCACGTGAAGCCTAAGTAAATTAAGTAACCAAGTGTATTTACTCAAGTAGGCTTTTCTACGTAGGCTAAAAGTACATTTTTGAGGTAAGCATACATTTCCTGCAACTTGAGCTAAGATTTCAGCATTAGGCTAATGTCAGTGCCAAAAAGATTTGGGCTAGGCTACCTACGTTTTACCTCAAGTTTATTTGATGACTAGTTGTGCAGAATATGACCTTACATTAAAATAGCCTAATGCAAGACATAAAATAGCCTTATCTCTCCAAAGATCGCTAACGATACTATTTACTAATGCATCAGTAAATCCGAAGTAACCCTCCATTTTGCATTGTAGACTCCTTTCACCCTTTTTTCTGATTGGATTTTGTAGGCCTAGACTAGCCTAGCCTACTTCTTCTCAAGTAGGCTAGGCCTAAGAATAGGCTATAGGACTTTTAGCCTATTTTTATTTTTTTTTTTTACTTTACTTTTACTAAGCTTAAGCTCTCAATAGATTCAACCACTTCCAAACAGTAGTAAGACAAATGGTATGAAAGCAGAATAGCTAAACAACGCCATCTAGTGTGCCCTCACAACCGGGGGCCACGAAATAAAACTACAACTACCAATGCACCTTGTTTCCGTGTGTCGACTTGTACGTAATGGACTGCTCCCCGGATGCGGCTGTGATTGACTCTACCAGGCAAAAAGATATCGAAAGCCAAGTGGCGGTAAGTCACAAAATCCTTCCAATTTCACTGTTAAGGCAAAATACGACTTCGGAGACGTATATTACAACGGCATGGGATTTTTGGACTAACTTTTAGGAGGTTAGTGGGCCAGGAAGATACATTTTTGAGAAGTTGCTTATATAAAAACTTTCGGCTTGTTTGCTAACTAGCTAGCTTGTTAGCCACCTAAAGCGCTAGTTCCTTAGCTTGATGCTAGCCGCTGGGGGAACGCCTAGTAGCCTATCATAAGTGAACTTTGGGGATTTAGAAAAATAGCGCATCGCCTTCGATTCACTCTCTATCTATTTAGTCAAGGAGTAGTTCGATAAACCTCTCAGATGTTGTTTATTAGTGGACTGTTGAAATTGTAGCGAACCTATGTAATGTTAATGACGTCGGTAAGCTAACGTTGGCGGTGGTTAGCACGCTTCTGCTAATTGGGTGAGAAGCTACTTTACTGGAAAAAAAAAAAGCTATTTCCGAGTTACTGGCTGTCATTTTTATTAAGTTCATTTAAAGTGTAACGATCACCCCCCCGCCCCTTATCACTAAGATGGACACCTTAGGTGAACTTCGCAGGGGGCATAGAGTATTGTAGTTATAAGTACTGTCAGCCAATTCTGGTGGGAATTAAATTCCATTTCATTTCATTTCATTTTATATAGTCCCTTTTTATATCATGATTTCCGAAAGATATTGCTTGAAAAAAGTATATGTTCTTGATTTTGATTTGATAGGTATTGAGAATGGAGACTCAATCCAATTTATTTTTGATAATGTTTTTGCATTTTCTGAATGTGTTTATTAACCATGGGAAAGGAAGAGAAATGTAACACAAGAAAGATAAGAGTCTTCGGTTGAAATTTATTTTCAAGTCTTGTTTGGGCTATTGTATTGTGTCTTATATTGAAGGCCGGGGCTGTGTTTGTTTGTGTACCTGTTGTATTTTCTATTGTGGAATATATCCTTGAGCATATATAGTTGGAAAGTCCCTGTTTTTATGTCATTGGCTTGTGGTATGTTAATGTGTCTGTATTATTCCATGTGGGATGAGTCATGTAAATGATGACCAGACACTAGTGTTGTGTCACTGTACCAAAATGTTTGTTTCGATACTGACATCAATGGGAATTTTGAAACGTTTTGATTTATTTTCCCCCTCAAAAATGTCAGTATTGTTCTTAGTTTTCAAAGCAGAAACCTTAAGAAAAATGAGAATAAGTCTAAGCAAAACTAATATGGTGAAACGTTTGTCATACTTGCAGAAGCCCTCATTAGTTTGAGATACCATAACGTAGAAACATTTTGATAAGACTATCATAGCACTAGGTTATGTCATATTATAGGCTAAGATGTATGAAAAATAAATAGGTACTGTTTTTTCCCTCCAAATGTACTATAGTAACTTAAGGCAACCTTTTTGTACTTTTTCAGTACCGGTATACCATTCAAGACAACCAGACACACATAAAATATGTGTATTCATTCAACTCCTAGAGGTAACCTAGATGCCCCTTTTCCCCCTCTGTCATCAGGTGCTGCAGCCCCAGTGGTCGTAGGCAGGATGCAGACCATAAAGTGTGTGGTGGTGGGCGACGGGGCGGTGGGCAAAACCTGCCTCCTCATCTCCTACACCACCAATGCCTTCCCCGAGGAGTACATCCCCACCGTGTTCGACAACTACAGCGCCCAGATGAGCGTGGACGGCCGCACCGTCAGCCTCAACCTGTGGGACACGGCCGGCCAGGAGGAGTACGACCGCCTGCGCACGCTCTCCTACCCCCAGACCAACGTCTTCATCATCTGCTTTTCAATCGGCAGCCCCTCCTCCCACGCCAACGTCCGGCACAAGTGGCACCCCGAGGTGTCCCACCACTGCCCCAACGTGCCCATCCTGCTGGTGGGCACCAAGAGGGACCTGAGGGGGGACGCCGAGACGCTCAAGAAGCTGAAGGAGCAGGGCCTGGTCCCCACCACCCAGCAGCAAGGCAACAACCTGGCCAAGCAGATCGGGGCCGTCAAGTACATGGAGTGTTCCGCCCTGCTGCAAGACGGCGTCAGGGAGGTGTTCGCCGAAGCCGTCAGGGCGGTGTTGTATCCGGTCACGAAAAAGAGCCCCAAGAAGTGTGTGCTGTTGTAATGAAACGGGTTCCCAGAGGTTTTTGGACTTGTTGGAGAGCGAGAGAGAGAGAGGGGAAGATGGGAGAATTCCACAGATGCAAAGGAAGGGCTGAGAGGACAAAGGTCGTCACCTTGCTGCCTACCACATACCAACCGCCAGCAGTTGAGACTTTTGTCGGCTCCTCTTGTTAAGACACTCCTCTCTTCCATATTCATCTCCTGGAGGACTTCACTCCGTCGTCGCCATCATCACCAAAGTGACTTAAAATGCCAAAATGGAGGGCAACAGCAGACCGTATCTCCTCTTCTATTTTTCTTACATTTTAACTTTTGATATTTACACACTTTTTTTTCCCAATTTAGAATCTGTTTCTAGATTTATAGCTTCTCTGCTTATGCCTATAAACAAAATGCTGATAATGGTTGTCACAAAGCCATAATAACATCCAAAACCAACCAAGTTACCCTGTTTGACTGGAGAGAAGAGATCCGCCTTTTGTTCAGGTGGAGAAAAAATGACTACCTCATACTCTCGCCTAGGTTGCATCTCATTAGTATCGAGCAGCGTCACCCCTCAGGATGCCTCGACTTGCCTATTTAGATGTAATAATCGGCCAATTAATTTCAAAGCAGCTTGGGTCCAGACAAGGTGTGGCGGTGATTCCTGGACAAATGCCAGTACCCACTTAAACAATGTGCACAGATTAGAGGTTAAACTAAACATGCCGCGGTTCCCCCTTGTGCCCAGTCTGGCATGTTAAGAGCTGTCTGGCAGGCGGCACCTTCCAGCCTCCTGCCCCTCTCTCTCACTGCCACGCATGGAGGAGCCGCTAGGCCTTTTTTTTTTTTTTCGGAGATAAGCCGGACCCCATTAAAAGCAACCGACCACTTGCCTTCTTCAGTAATAGGGGAGCAGGTGTCATAAGGTCCAAATTAACCCACAGTGGTACAGCATTTCTCGAGCTCCACAAATCAGGAAATCGGGGTGTGTTGTACAGCTCTTCACTGTCTACGTCTTAACTCTCGAGGCTCACACCGAGTGCCATTAAAAACATGCCTAAGAATGACTTTTTGACAGTGTGTTTTTAGTCTAATAATGTTGAATTTACTCTGTAAAAATCTTTTTTTCCTCAAATGTTTTTAACCTACGAGTGCGGTTATGGCCAAAGTTGAATATATTTTTTGTAATAGCTTGTGTTTTTTGATCGGTAAGATGTCTGTATGTAATAGTTAATTCTCAGATTTGATAAAGCAGAACTTCATGAATGCCACCCTCGTCAGTTACATTGTTGCCTTACATTTAAGGTCAACAGACTATGACCACTGCATATTCGATTCAGTACAACATACCAGAATCTGTTTTGACTGGCTTGTGCAAGGCTAAACACACTTATTTTCCTGTATTTTCAAGTAAATGGATTATAATTTCGTCTTTCGAAGTAGAACAGTGTCATAGCTGGCTTTAGTAATGTGTTCCACCAACCATATACAGCAGCAGTTTCTCTACAGTATAGAAGGAGCCTTTCATTTGGTCAGGTGCCTTATCTAAACCAAAGACCTTAGCAAGTGCCCCTTTGTCAAAACGAGTTGTTCTCATTTTAGTGCCGCCAGGTGCAAACAATTCTGGGTGTAATTTTTGTAACTTTTCAAAAGCATTACTGCCTTACTTCTTGCTAGTGAACACACTCTTCTGGCAACATCCTATTGTAAGACACAGGTGCTAAACTGACATCTAGCGCGAGTCGCATCTGTGAAAATGGTGCACTCGAAACAGAGTGCTCATGGCCCACAGCTCTTTTAAAGATTGTGGTTTCCATCCCTGCATTGCATGGTGCATTTAGAAAAGGGCTCAAGTTCAACAATGCACATACGGTTTCGCAAAAAAAATGCATCGGCGGAAAGTGCCTTGTCACATCTGAAGATTTTTATACATTTTACAAAATGTTTTTTTTTTTAGAGAGAAATGACTGGTTGCTTATTTCTGCTTACAGCTGCCAGTAATACCAGCAACCCCTTTTTTTGCTATAGTTATTTTCATATACTCACTCGAGCGGGGTGTATTATAAGTCAGCCTAGACCGTGGCCTGTGTGTATAAAGTCTAGAATAACCCAAGCGCAACACGAGCAGAAGATTTAGTGTAACAACAGCGATGCGGTTTAAGATCTGCCAAAAGGATGTGTGAGAAATTTCCCAGATCGGAGTGTGTGTGTGTGTGTGTATGTGTGGAGGGTTGAATGTGAGTGCATCATTTGTCAAGCTGTTAACTGTGGTGAGTTAGTTTTTTTTTTTTTTTTGCAGTGTCCTGATTTCACTCAGATAATGCTGTTGAAGTGGAACATACACCTGTGGGCTCTCTCTTGACTGTGTCCCCGGAGGCTGTATGCTACCGTGTGCGTGGTACTACGCTTTTACACTGGGAACTTGATTTGTAGAAATCTGTAATTGTTTTATATATAACAAAAAAAAAGCATATTTGTATAAATGAACTAACAGTGAGATGATTTTAAATTATGCCAAATAAAAATGGTGGTTAAAACCAGACGCTGTCGAATGATAGAACTCTTTTTCTGTGCCATTTTTATCTTATTTGACAGAAGAACTCGTAATACAACACATAATCAGCACATATACCCACAGCTGTAAGTCTGTAATGGAAGAATGAAGTCATGCTGAAGTGTAGAAACCAAACTGAGTCACACATTGACACACAGCTACATGTATTTGCAGCTCAGGAAGCCACACTATGTTCCATATTGCACACATCTTGTTAACGTTCATTTTCTTTTACATTAACTGCTATGTCAATTACCATGTCCGAACACTAGATGGACACAGCCTCCAGCTTAGCTCCATTGTATCCAGAATGAGTGCCATTTGTCATAGCCATTTTTTATTATATATTTTTTTTTTCTACCCACATTCTGTACATTGGGAGTTAATGGTCTATACCCATCTGGTTTTCAGGGCCATCATTCAAACTGGGCAGACACCCACAAGTTCACTCAGATGCGGCGGCTCTTAAAAACTCGGCGCTGCTGCTTTACTCTGAAAAATTCCCCTGACCTTTATGGGTGGTGGCTCTTGACAAACGACAGATGTGTTGAACTCCACCAGAGGCTCATTACAACATCACTGCGGCAACATTTAGAGCCCCATTTCCTCTTGTGGTCTGTCTCAATGTTTTACAACCAAAGACAATGCTCCGAGCGAGTTTACAGCCTGTGAAAGTAACTGCCTGTATTTGTGGGTTTGACATGTTTTCACTGAACTCTGCCAAGTATGAATTGTTAAAGGCGGTCCGGAACACATTGCCTAGAGGCATAATGAAAGGATGGGCTGAGTTTCACTGTCTGCAATGCACTTCAAACTAAGGGAGGCGGATTTGCATGGGTTAGTTAACGTGATCCATTTTTAGGTGTGGTGGGCTGCACTCTTTCTCATATCCTCCTTCTGTTTTGGTCATGGTGCTTAAGTTAACCCTGGGCCAAGAAAGAAAAAAATAGCATGTGACTATGATATTATGATGGAAATATGTTATTTAAATAACAAAGTACTGGCAGGCTGTACAGTACATTTCTTGATTAAGACAATAATGCATATTCTTGTCATTTTGTCAGCCATCAAGGTTGATTTAAAGTAGTATCCTCAGGTAGAAGAGATGATCTGATACAGCGTACAGAAGGTGTATTAGCAGAAATGTTAGCACCTTTAGGAGAGACACTGCCAGTGAATAGGGTCAAATATTTAGCTTGTATATATATGATCATGAAACTCATCATGAAATTTGGCAACATCTAACTAATGATTGATTTAATGAATGATTTATTTCTAAAATAAAAAAATGTATGCACATGCAAATGTACGCATCGTTTTTTATTTTAGAAATAAAAAATTACTATGTACAGGTCGTAAAAATGCATTTGCGTTTTAAGGACAAGATGTATCATGATTGAGACAATTAACATGAACAAATAGTCCTTGTGTAGTAACCTTCATCATAGTGCTTAGAATGGTCCTGCCTGAAATATAACATTGGGGAGGACCTATCGATGAATACATAGGATAACAGCAATGGAAGTGTAGAAACTGGAAACATTATGGGGCACAATACTGTTAAGCACAATAGCATCAATAACGCTGCACGAAAACTCCGATGATATGTACACCATGCGTCTGTTGGCCTGGTGCATTCTGGGAGGCTGCTGCTGATAATGGCTTTCACTTCCTACTCATGTTTCCTTTATTTACAATAGACCAAAGCAAATGCTATTGACTTTATGACGTACTTTATATGACATAACCTACGTCTCAATTGTTTGCATGGTGCACAGTCACCCTGCCAACCTTGGGTTTTGAACGTAGCATGGAGGTAGATTTTTCAGCCTTTCTGTGAGTCATCAGTATGGAGTGAGTGGGAGTGTTGCTGTCCTCCGCTGGGGGCCTTGATCTGGGCTCTCTCTATCCATCCTCAATCTCCACTCGTTCCTTTTTCACTGTCCGTTTGATGCTGTGCTGGGTAAAGCCAAAAAGACCGGGCAGCTTCCGGCGCTATTCAGTCGGAAAACCGGAGGAGATGCCTCTTCTTCTCCTTGTCTAAAGATAGAAAAAAAAGCTAAAGCAAAAAAAAAATAAACTCCTTGATCTATTAGGCGGCCCCGCAGCTAGACCGAGAACGCTGCAGTTCTGCATTCAAATCAAACTGTTACAGCGGTCGGAGAGGGGAAAATGAGATTGCAAAGACACACAGAGGGGGGAGTGAAGGCCGCTGGCTGTGTTTGCAACTAAATAGGCCTCCACAGAGCGCGGGAGAAAAGAGTGTGGCGCTGCTTGAGACAGTTATGGAAAGAGCTAATAGGCAGACATAATGATTGAGCGGAGGGGGAGCGGGTCAAGTTGTCTCACACACGTAAATTGAAAGGGAAGAGGGTGGGTTAGAGCAGGAAACATTGATGGATAAAGACAGAAGTAGCAAGGTGACCGAGCCTCATCTGAATTCTGGTGTCCCACGGAATGAGCAGTTGGTTTGAAAAGGAATAGGTTTACATTTTTGGGTGATGCGCTTTTTCGCTAATCTAACCAGCCTTTAGGCCTAGATTCTGGATAACGCTGGTGTCCAGTATCCCTTTTTGTCAAAAAAAGGGGGAATATCTCCTCATAATCTGTATACCTGTCTGTGTTGTGTGTGCACTGAAGAAGAAGAAAGCTGGTGTTGATACACAGCCTAAATGGGTATGTAAACAAAGGGGCCCACCGTAGCTAGCAACATGCCCATTTACATAGCCTAGGCTGTGTATCAACACTGGAATTCTTTTCAGCGCACACACAGTATAGATAGCAGATCGTATGGAGATATTAACTGATTTTGATAAAAAGTGATTTTGACAAGAAGCATTCTCCAGAATCACTGACTACACCTTTAAATTAGTCCACATTTGGTGCCATAGGCCTATAGCCTACATATGGGAACACTGGGATGACCCTTCATTTGGGCTCACACTTGAAACCGCTATCGATCTTCTCATCTAATTCTCAAACTAGAAAGCAAACAAGCCAATCTCCTTAAATCACGTAAACAACTTGTTTCTATAAATGAGCAGTTCCTTTTGGTTTACATCAATATTCGCCCAGCACAGCTCTGGGGACGGAGCGGAACTGAACCAGCTCAATTAAAGACCTGTAGGCTCTGAGCTATGAGAGTGTAAACTAAGAGAGAGAGAGAGAGAGAGAGAGAGAGAGAGAGAGAGAGAGAGAGAGAGAGAGAGAGAGAGAGAGAGAGAGAGAGAGAGAGAGAAGGGAACAGAAGAGCAGTAGCAGAGAGGGTAGAGAAAAGAACAGGTCTGCTCAAGTATTAATTATGTTGCTTTGCAGAGCTTGGAAGTGGGGGAAAAACTGAAATAACAGCTCTGGGAAGTTGGAGAGTCCTCAAGTGCCCTCCTCACATTCCTGTTGCTCAAAAACCTTTTTTTTTTTCCTTATGAAAGGTCCTGAGAAAAAAACAAACGCAGAAGGGAAAAGAGGGGCTGATTAGATAGCCCCTCTGTCTTGTATGGTCAGTCATCCCCTCTTTTGTTGATGCCCAATCCCTCTCTAAATCCACATAGATAGCTGTTCACACGGTGTCACTGGCTGATGTCTATAACAGTGGGGAGAGGCCAGATGGTGGTGTGTTCGCTAGAGCAAGTCAACTCTGACACTTTTACTACACGCACGCTGACACCGCCGCCGTGGGGTTTTTGTTTGGAGTGATGGAGTGAGAAAAAAGGGAGAGAAAAAACAGAGAGATAATTGTGGGACAAAGCTGTTGTTAATAATGTAAGTGGATATCAATCTGTGCGCTGTCTTTGAGCAGTTCTCCGTTATGAATGGCAGACCACACACAGCACTACACACACACACACACACACACACACACACACACACACACACACACACACACACAGGGATCTTGTTGCCCCTTCCCAATTACCAGCTCTAACTTAGCTTTTTTTCACGCTCCGTCAGAGCTGTCATAACCCTAATATCTCAAGACAGCAACGAATAACCAAACACTGTGAAGTCCAAACACATCTCTCTCTCCATTGCTTTGGTGCCCTCTCTGCCTTTATTGAAGTCAGTCAGCCATCTCCATGACCTGTCAGCAACACGAGAGGAACCTTTTCACAAACTTGTCAAAATCATGGCAGCCCGGGCAAAAAGGTTGCAGCAATTTAGGCCTATACTCCTTCAGTACTGAGCCGGCCCAAACACTGCTCTAACCAGCTCTGGGTGAAATTTATCTTCACGCATTTCTTAGCCTGGGGGGGATGCAGAGAGAGCTATTAGACTCTGATCCTCTCTGGAGTCGTGCAACGCTTTCATGGCTACAAAACAGTTCTGCCATTAACAGACACAGTCAGTGTTTGTGTGAATGTGGCCTCTGTGTGTGTGTGTGTGTGTGCTGCCTGGATTTTTCTGCTCTCCTGCAGCGCCTTGCCTGCTTTGATGTCACCAATCTTGTCTTTTTCAGGAGCAGATTTTCCCCCGTTCTCCTTGAGCATGTGGTTTAACCAGGTGGAAAAATGCTTTGTGGAGGAGAAGGGAGCTATTTTTCTTCCAATCTGGACTTTCTTTTTTTTCTTTTGCTGTGGTCAGAGGCAATCTCTTTTTGCTATGAATCTCTGCTCTCTGAAATGTACGTTTCTATCCATCATTGGTCCATTGTTGGGCTTGTCATGTCTGTGTTGTCACAGAGGCGGAGACTGTGTCAAAGTGCTCCTTTTATCAAATCTAACCAGTGTATTTAACCTGTGACTTGTGGCTAATGGGATTAACACAATTTGCCCCTATAAGGTCATACTATGGGCTTTTAAGTGGCTCAGGTGCACCTATGGGATGAGTTTAGGACAAGACAATAAAGCCTTTCTCTTCTACATCAGAGGTACATCTGAACATTTGTATCTAATTCAGCCACAAATAATCTAATATTCATCCCAATATCTGGGGGCTGTCAGCACGCACACATTGGGCCCCCACGTTTGTTCATATGGAGGATGTGCCCTTTAAAAAAAAAGGAAATTGCCCTTTAACCCTTAGAGATTCTATGCACGCCCCTGTAAAACACTTTCAGGTGATGTAAACTGTGAGGGAAGGGAAAAGGTCCTTACAGTCCAAGTCCGAGTGTTAATCCAATTGTCTTCAGTCCCATGTGGGTAAAAGGGGATTGGGCTTCTCTGTGTGCATGCGTGTGTTTGTGTCTGAGATGTTTATGGATTACTGGGAGGTCATCCTCTACGGTTGAGCCTCTTGTGCAGAGGGAATACGTCACTGGCTACGGACTGGTTGTTGTTTTTCTTGGCTCTCACTACATAAACCTCATGGGGCTTGTGAGTTTTTTCTCAAGGAGTCTGGCTAATATTTGACGTTGGTCTCATTGTGTTGAGAAACAGCAGTTCGTTACTCAACTGTGACCATCGTTATATAGTGCCTGTTTAAAGCTGCAATTACCCAACTCATTCAGATAAAAGAAAAGAACAACTTACCCAAGGGTAGCATGATTCTCTCAAATGAAGCAAAGAGAAGTGTTTTTTGTATTCCGCCATCTTTTACTCTGTCTCCCCTGTACTTTAGGCGTATCTACTGATGGCTGTTGTCATTGTGTGTGTCTGTTGACCTAATTGTTTTACTAAGAAACCACATTTTGATGGATTTAGGGGATATGAGCTATAGACGTTCCAAAAGTGAGTCACAGCACGGCACACTGAGATTTGATTGAAGGCTAATGGACGTTTTGGCGAGACTGTTTTCCCGACTGCTTTGTTTCCAAGAACAGGAAAGAGCTTTGAAAGGAAACTTTGATGTCAACATGGATCAGAATAACCCCCCCCCCCCCTCCTTCCCCTTAAATTGCATATTAGGTATTCTATTGCTTGACAGCTGGACTAAATCCGCTATAGTGCAGACCATGTGATGTGATTAAGAGCTCCAGAGAGCATATGAAATTAACCTTCAAGGTGAGATTGTTACCTGTGCAAAGCATCACACACACAGCTGAAGAATTGAGTGTCATGTCCCAAACTAGGTTTAAAAATATTTGTACTTGTTTGAGTCTTTTTTGACCTGGTATAATCTCAGAATAAAATTGATTCAAAAGGATTTCTGCAATGCCAATAATTCATACCTCCCGATAATGAAGTGTCTACCCTCCAGCAAATGATTTCCCCCAGGCATTGAAGAAGTCATCCAGAGAAAGCAGGCGAGGTGGAGTGAAGTCTGAATCTTGTGTTTACAAAACACGACTGACAAATCCTACTGAGTGTACATTTAATGACCTGATGTCACCTGATGTCACGGCTAAGACTATTCCCACATGTGTATCCTGTGTCTCCTGTTGGTGTGTGTGTGTGTGTGTGTGTGTGTTTGTGTGTGTGTGTGTGTGTGTGTATGTATGTGCGTGCATGCGTGCGCTTGTGTCTCTCCCCGTCTCATTGCCAGATTGTTGCCTCTACCACTGCTTCAATATACGTCTCAGTCCTTTAAGTCTATGTTTGTCCATCCAGCCATAAGAGCATTAGAGAGGTCGGCCTTGGGTTTTAAGGTTAAAGTTTACAATGCAGTGGATTCATTACCGAAATCTACATAAATACTGAGAAACTGAACTTTTCCAGTATAGTTTTTTTTTGCATACAAAATGGCTGAGATGAGCTCACGGGTGTTTGTGTGTTATATTGTCTGTGTTGATTTTGGAACATGAAGGTGTGTGTTGACACCGTGCATGTATTGAGTCCTCTTAATAGACAGCTTTTATAACATCTGACATAGCGAGACTTGACAGCTTTTTTCTTCTTCTCCCGTGACCATGGAAACTAGCAAATGAGCCCTTGTGCGCTATACGGTGAGGCACTCGGAGGAGGCGTTGGAGGTAACAAGGCTATACGGTAATCTACGGTAGCCGTCACACATAGACACTCAGTCACATCCTGAAGAGAGTTACCACAGGGGAGATAAGATGATGATGAGGAGAGGTAGCAGACGGATGGAGGAAAAAAAATCGAAAGATGACAGATCACACTTCACATGTTGACATTTCAGTGTGTGAATATATCCCACTTTCCCCCCCCAGAACATGTCACATTGTTACCCTTGAGATAACCCCTTAGTACAAATCACATGCAGCACCATGCCCGATGGAGCTCCTATATACTCCTTCCCCACTGAAGTCTATACCAGAGATGTCTCCTCCAGATGTGGTAGCCTATCTGTAGAAGCGCCTAGCGTGCGGTTTGGCTCCCTCGATGGCTTTTGGAAGCAAGCTGTGTGTAGCAATTGAAGCTGGCTAACCTCCCCGGGGCTCTGCACTAATCGCTAATAAAGTCTACCTCCTTCCACAACCACAACCCCGGGAAGAGTGTGTTGTGTGTGTGTGTTTGTGTGTGACCCCTGCCTGCCCTCTCTGTGTGGTCACATAATGATGACTATATACACTCAATCAACGTGCCCAATCATAAAATACAGAGAGCAAATACATAGTGCCACTGGACACAGAGCCGGCCCGAGGCATAAGCGAACTAAGCGGGCGCTTAGGGCCCCCGACCGCCAGGGGGGCCCCCTCCAAAAAAAAAATTTTTTTTTTTTTTTTTTTATTTTTTTTTTTTTTTACACTTTGTGCGTTTGATATTAACATCATATTATGCAAATATGAGTTATCATACAAAAAAAGGAATAAAATGTTTTGGTCTAGATAATTAATAGTCTAAAAAGGTAATCGGTTCATCTGGGAGGAAATCCGAAATGATCTGATCATGTCACGTTCACATCCATGCACAGTGTGTATTGAGTTTATTTAAAAACAATTGGAAATGGGGCTGCCCTCAGTTGCCCATGCACTGTGTATAGTCTAAAGCCTATTTCAGCCTCGTCTGTGGAAAAAAAGATACAGTAGCTGGACAACAGAGTTCTTCTGCTTCATTCCTCTCACTGCATTTAAATGAATTCACTATATTACAGAGAAATATGTCCCGTAAAAGAAAAAAGAGCACCAAGCCCAACCCAGAGGACCCTCCAAAATATTTTATTTTATATTAATGTTTTTATGGAAAATCCATGTGTCCTTCTCCAATAGCTTCTAATTCATCCGACCCAGTGTCTCCAAATGATTTGTTCACACAAAATCTCTCAGATTTAGCCTCTTAATTTTCCTCTCAAAGTGCACCAGATTCATGCATTTCACTTTAAAAAGGTTAAAAAAATCTCCCGGGGGGGCATACCCCCGGACCCTCCTAGGAGGGTCTGAATCTCCGCTGTCTAATATTTTCGCACAGCCGCACAGTGGAGGCACTAGCGAAAAACACTGGGTGTGTGAATGATATTTAACAAATATCTTTAGTTTCAGCAGCGCTAACATTGGAGAGGGGGCCCCTAATCATATTTCGCTTAGGGCCCCCTGAAGGCTTGGGCCGGCTCTGACTGGACATATTACTGCACACTGTGATTGTGGTAACACGCAATTTAACATTTGATCCATGAGACCCACACATGCTGTATGTGTATGCATCACTGCAAACAGACGTACATGCTCACATAAGGTCAGCCAAATACACTCCCCCCTCACAGCACTTCTGCCATGCCCTCCAGGGGTACACACTCACACACGTACACACACAGACACACACACACACACACACACACACACACACATAGACAGTTATCACAGCTAAAGAGAGGGGACAAGTCTGTCTACATGGAGCAAAGCACATTGTAAATGAACAAGGTTTGTGCTGAATAAAATATTGAGTGACAGTCACTAATGCCCACAGTGCTGAACTGAATGAAAGCCTTAAGAAAAAACTGGATCCAATATTAAATCTATTTATTAAGTCAGTCTAAATCAACTGTATACACATCATGGGCACAGTGACCTTTGCTCTCTGGTGCTTGAAAAGGTCGAATCTATGCATGTATAAATCCAGTGTGTTACAATCAATGTTTAGAAAAAAAAATTAACACACACCCCTTTTTATTGTTTTTTTCTTCTGCAATTCCATGACAGTATAGAGATGACCGGAAATCAGGAGGGGCCTAAAAGATGCCATGGTTCCGATGAACTCAAACAATGTAACACCACCACAGCACATTGAATATACACAATGTAGCAACAACTACAATTGCCCACCATCCCACCCACCGATAGTCTGCTAACACATCCTGTTGTCACTGTGCATATATAGGCTTGCTGATTCTAGCTTCATGCCAAAGTCAGCTTGCTAGTGTGCTCCTAATAGCAGTGTCAATGCATGAATGTTTAGCGGGTATATAATGTTTTTTTTTTCTCTTCAATATATCTTCATAGTAGCATGCTAACGTCCGCAAGACAACGAAATATTTCTGGACCGTATTATAAAAAAGATAATTATTTTTTTACCGGACCAACCAAGGAACACAATCAGACTCAAAGCTGAATATGTAATGCAATACATCCAACGTGCCTGGTGATGGGTTCATGATAAGTTCCTCCCTCCCCTAGAAGGACCAAACCTTCAAAAACATCCTTCAGTTCCAATTTTAAAAAAAGCCTGTATTCTTTGACAAGGAAGTGCAATTGCAATCTATATTCCCCCAGGAGTAGTAATAGGCCTGGCATATTTGATCCAAATGCATTTTGAACAAGGAGGAGGAACCTATCATGAAGCATATTGTGTGACGAGAGAGGGGATGTAGTCCACTGGAGGATTTATCAGAATAGTGTTCAATTTTCATCTCAAATATCCCACTGGATTCTTTGGCAAAACGTAATGTTCAAATGAGTTTTGCCAGGGTCTTACATTTGTGTTTGTTTTAGAGTTACAGGTTATTGCTCCGTGCTCTTGTTTTTCTTTTCTTTTCATTTTCTTCTGAAGAGTGTTTGTATTAATCAACCTGCAGGGCCCATCATGTCCCGGTCTCCACTAGATCCCCCCGTCACTGACACTGAGATGAGTGTAATTACATGCTCAGCGTTGCCTCTCTCCAATACCCAAATAGATTTATGATTCACCAGCCCACGCACTGGCCACACATGCAAAATCACACACAAACACACAGGCAAAGGCAAAGGCAAAGGCAACACACACACACACACACACACACACACACACACACACACACACACACACACACACCTCCCTAGTAATCAACTCAGATGGTGAACAATTAATATCCAATTCCAACCAGCCTTTGTTTTTGTCAGCTGTGGATTTAAAAAACGAAATGAGGAGCTCCCGGGGGAAATTGACTCATGAAAAACCAATATTTAGTGTGCTGACATTGTGTCTGCTTGAGGTCACGGAAACGAGGACAATTGAGCTCACGTCTGAATAGTCCTCCACGAGTGAACAACACTGACTTTGGCCATAGGATCAAACAAAATTGCATGAGAAAAGCTAACACCACCATACCCTTGGTGCCTTTTAATAGGGTTTGAAGGGTCTTTGGTATAGCCTGGAGGCTTCAGGTGCTCACAGTAGAATCCAATTTTATGCCGTCCGTCTGGCTCTCCGAACAGCCAAACGGATAGCCAGCCAATTCATTTCGGCCCTGCTGTAGTCCTCAATCAATGGGCAGAGACAGCAGAGGTGGGAGAGGTGTCTTGGCTTCTCTCTGTTTCCCCTTTAAATCAAACTTACTAATGCAGGGAAGGAAGACAGCACCTTCATCCTTTATCTGGCTCGTAAGACAAGCCAAAGGAATGCCTCAAGGCAAACTGTGTGCCGGGCACTCTGCTGCCTGGCTACCTCAGCGATAAACAGTGTCTTCTTTTGTAGCAGGCTGTGGAGTTATGTGTGTGTGTGTGTGTGTGTGTGTGTGTGTGTGTGTGTGTGTGTGTGTGTGTGTGTGTGTGTGTGTGTGTGTGTGTGTCGGGTTATTTGATGTCAAGATAGACTGGTCAGAGGGTGAAGGATGGTGAAATAGGAGAAGTTGAAAAAGGCCCTTGTGGCTGTTGTAGTTGTGTTGATGTACCAGCTAGTCCTGAGGAAAAGTCATCAAATATATTCATAAATGCTGTATGTCTTTATTTGAATATGCAATACCCATTACTTTCAAGCCATTGCTCTTGAGATGGCAATGGTCGTTTGTTCGTTCCACCTCTTCCGTACTGAAAGTTTTCGACAGCTGTTGTATGGATTGTCATGAAGTGTTAGCGTGCTGACTTGCAAAAACTTAAATGGTGAATGTGATAAACAGTACCAGCCTGGTGAGACCTTGCCTGATCTTGTAAGCGTCACATTTGTTTCTTTCCCCAAAGATCGCTCTGACATTTCTTCAATCTCCATGGTGGGGCGGGGGGGTTAGGGGGGTGACACCAGTTTGTAAATGCTGCCATAATGAAAAATACAGAGAGTTTTGTGAAGCTGATAGGCTTAATAAACTTTTATGTCTACTCATTTGGCAATGGCTCGCATTTAATCGGCATTCATTCATTCATATGCATATAGGTTACGCAGTATAGCTTTAAACGCACATGCATACACACTTGATTAACCTGATGTCGATCTGTTACCAAGCCCCCCATGTAGCATCTATTTCTGTATAATACCACAGTGTTATGCTCTCCCTGGTCTCACCACACCTCTCTACTTTGACCTCCAGGCTGACCCCCCCCACTCCTCACTACCCACTCACTCCACAGCCTAGTTTTCTGTTCCAACACCTCATTACAAGAGTGATGGCTCCCTCACGCTCCCCATCAGGCTGTCTCAGGCAGCCGCCTCCGTCCTGATCTGAGGCCATCCATCTCTCTGGCAAACGGGATAGCAAGGAGGACGACGATAAAACATTAAAAGTGGGAGTTAAAGCCGACAGCTAAAGCGCTGCCTTTAAAAACCAAACAAAAGTCCTGTTAAGTCAGTCTTGTTGAATGGATGGTAGAATCAATGCTTTTGTTTCATGTTACTAAGTATTTTCATGCATTGCAGATATTTCCCTTTAGGATGGTGAAACACCAACACATACCAGTGTAGAATGTAATGCCTGTGAGCTATAAAGAGAAGCAAGTGTGTTGTAACATTTCTGTTGAAGTATTGTACCACATTAAGTCGGTTCTAGAATTTGCATAATTAAGATGTTTGCGCAGGATCATACATAACATGGTTACATGGCATACACAGTCTACAGCCATGTTAACTGACGTCAGACTCCTCACATGTTCACAATGACGATGCTAACTTGCTGATATTGAGGTGTACTGTTTTAGCCTGCTGAGACCAGCTTGATCCGGTAAGATTCACATTTGTTTCTCTTCTGCAGATCAGTCTGGACTTTCTCCAATCTTGGGCGGGAGGAGCCTGGTCCTGTCCGTTAGTAGAAGGCAGCCCCTGATTGGTTCATGTAGTTGTTCGAAGTAAACATGGATCAACCTTTAAGAAGCTCCCCTTGAAATGTTTCAGTTGTTGATTGTACTGCTAAGAACAAACCTGGACGTACAGCAGAAGGAATCAAATCCATGCGCGATCACCAAAGGCTTACCTCATGTAGATGCGCCGACAGTGTTGTTATTACTCAGAATTTCTCATGGGGGCGACAGAAGTTACGGGCCATTGCTTTAACACAAGGAGCCGGGCAGGGGGGGCAGCAACAGTTGAGGCAGCGAGCCCTCCCAGGTGGACAGTTATAAGGGCGAAAGCAGTTGGTTGTTATTGTGTGGATATGTCAGCAGATTTAGGGCCTGCTGTGAAGGAGAAGGGTAATGAGGGTGGAGGTGTTTGTCTAGGGGGCACCAGGAAGTATCTAATTAATGCCATCCCAGAAGCCCCGGTGAGGCCTGACCTTCTGTTCAAAGCCCTGAGTTGCCTCCACCGCCTCACCCTGCCCCGGCCTGCCAACAGCGATACTTGAATTATTGATAAGACAGAGAGGAGAAGCAACAGTAAACTATGGAGGGAATGATCAAGATTTCTCCATTGCATTGTGCATGTACATGTGTGTGTGTGTGTGTGTGTGTGTGTGTGTGTGTGTGTGTGTGTGTGTGTGTGTGTGTGTGTGTGTGTGTGTGTGTGTGTGTGTGTGTAGGGCTGAAAGCAAGTGGGCTCACAGGAAGCTGGACAATCTATAAAGGGATGGTTAGATGAGACCAACCCCAAGGGCATCTCTCTGGCCAACAGGGAGAAGAGCATCCTAGATAACTTACATTCTTGAGAGAGCGGGGTGAAAGGATGGGATGTAACAACAGTAAGTACATGTACGAAAATACTATACTACAAGTAAAGTACAAGTATAGTTGTTTTTAATGCAAGTATGCCAAAATCATCATGGTTTCATCCTCTCAAATTTGAGGATCTGCTGCTTTTCCCTTAAGGCGTTCCAATTTTTACCAAGCAAAAATCTGTTTCATACGCAGTCCCATTCAGACTGAGCTCCACCTAATCCAGCTACAAACCCTGCTTTGAAATGCAAATGCGTTAATACCAATCTAATATATAATAGTAAAACAGTCACTGCTGCATCGGGTACTTTTACTTTTTAATTCAATAAAAATGTAGGTGATGTGAAGTGCATGTTTTGGAGAACTTAAGCCCTACCTAGTGCATCTTTAAACCTACAAGCTGAATACTCCTGATACTGTTAAAATCTGATTCTTTTGTACTTATACTTAATTGATATTGTGAAAGGTGACTTGCAACTTGCGACAGAGCAATTGTCTCAGTAAGGCATCTCTCTAATGTTATTGACGTACACAAACAAAGAGGAAGAGACAAGCCAAAGAAAGAGATAGATGCTAAATGTGTCCAAGCGTTTAGGGATGTGTCTGAGTTAAATGCAGTAGAGTAGAGATAGGGATGGACCAGGGGTGTGCTGCTAGTCCTAAATCAGGCTTGATGCTTTCCCCAAACGCTCGGCTGTTATTTCTCTGCAGCTGGGGCTCACTCACAGGAAACAGATGGCGGTAATAAAGCCGGGGAGCTTGGGCGGACCGAGCACTCCCACTGGGCTGTCTGCTAGCAGGGCACACACTCCATCCCAGGCCTGGTACTGACACACATAAAGCCCCGCCGAGGATTGAGTATAGGGCACGGATGTCCGGCGGGCAAGGTGACCACTGAGGCAGGGATTTCAATCTGCAGGAGAAACATTAGGGCCGTGTGTTTAAGGCTAAGGGTTTGAAGAATGATTCACACAAGTGGACTCCATGGAAGTAATACAAGGACCAGACACACAGTACACGTGCTGGGAGAATGTGGCTCAGAGTGGGTGTTACATTGCAGACATATTGATAAATCAATACAAAAGCACACCATGAATCTTGATACAGAAAGGAATAGTTTGACGTTTTTTAGGAAAATAATCTTATCGGCTTTCTTGTGGAGAGATGAAATATACTATTATATTAAATAGTAAATATACTATACCTGCCAATCTCACGGTGATGAAAAGACTTGATAAAAAGTATGTTAGCATGCAGTAGGCATGTAATTGTGACATGCCTTTACTTATCCATTACATAATAACGTTGCGCCATGAACTTGCCTCTTGCTTGTACTGTATATCTGTCGCATCGCTGGATGTTTTCACTCGGAGGCTGTGTCGATGTGATGTTACTTCCGGTGCGCAATGGATTGTGGGTAGGAAATTGCCCAAGAAAAATGCTGATAACCACACAAAAAAAATCATGTTCGAATATAGTGCGTCCGGGTACTTTTAAGCATGCTGTATCCGACCACATACTAAATAACGGGTACTAAAAAATGGGTATTGGAACACAGCCTTAATTAAGTAGAAGAGAGGAATAACATGTCAATCAATTCATTTTAAAAGTGCTGGTTGGTGGATTTTGTTGCAGGCTAGCCGTTTCCCTCTGTTTCCAGTCCTTATGTTAAGCTAAGCCATTTTTTGGACGGGCATGAGAGTTTTTTGCGATCCCCCTGCAAGAGAGAAGATGAGCTTTCTTTCACCTCAATTCCTTTAATTAATTCAACCTAACTCTCAAGCTCTGTTTTGCACCTGCCATTCATCATCTTGTTCCCCAGACCTTCAGATGCGCTAATAATAATGCGACAGTAATAAACATCACAGCCGTCTCCCGAGTTACCTTGAAATCGCACAGATTGCATTGAATCTCTCCAGAATAGAAAAACCTGAAGACTGATGCATAAATTTGAAAGACTAATTAGCCGTCGGTGATTAGTCCTTGCTATTGCTTTTATTCTCCCTTTACTCTTTCAATCCCAACCCGCCCCTGCACCTACGCTCTCTCTTTCTCTCTCTCAACTATAAGTCATTAACGGCAAAGCCTCCCATGTGGGAACTGAAGCTACCTGTGACGAACAAAAGCAAATATCCTGGCTTGTTTCATGCATCAGCCACCGGAGCCCCTGGGACCGGCAGAGTATATGAAGTCAGTAGACGGCTGCTCCTGCTAATGCCTTTTGAATCCCTTATATAGACTTTTTACCCTCTCTCCAGTCCAGACAGGAGACAGACGCAGTCAGTCCTCATGTCAACGTCCTGTTGTTTTAGTCAACAAATACACTAAGCCAGGAGGAATTATTTTCCCAGGCTTTGCTATGTTGAATGTAAACATGATATGCAGAAATACAGAAATGGATAAATGCCATGCTAATGCTGCTGCCAAGGTGCTGTTATACAGAAGAGTATTAGGGGCACTGGAGAGAGAAAAACTCAGAGTAATAAGTTTTATTTTCCATGTTGACGAAATACAATGTTGAGAATAAACTCGACAGGTAAAGATGATTGTTGGAAGTTAGGAAGATGAATTTCTGGTATCGATAATTTGTACGCGAAATGTTATTCAAACACAAACGTTGCATCTTTGCAATCTTCATACGGCAGACAATGGGCTACAACCAAATGTTTACTGAAACCCAGATGTCCTCTAAGCCAGACTAATTATACAGTTTTATGCTCTCTATGTGCAGTGGGCTGCGAGACGAGAGCGCAGGGACTGTCTACAAAGGACAACACAGATGCGAAAAATATTCAACACCTTCACTCTTTTACAGTGCAATGCAGTTATGAGTCGAGCTTAGAAGACATTTGCTTAGCAATAAGGTTGTAGCAAAGATGCATCCTTTGTGTTTCAAAACTGTTTTTCTTATGAGTTATTGATACAATAAATTTGAATCTGTCAGCATTTTGACTTTTTTTCTGGAAGTGCATATTGAAAGAAAATCCTTCCTCTTGGGTATTGCTATGTGTTTCTACAGCCCTCAAAAAACCATCATCCTGGGTTGCCTCAAGAAAGAAAAAGTTAAGGATAGTTTTCAGCTGTCCATCCACATTCAATATCCACTGAATAACACACCGTGCATTAATTTGGCATGAAAGCAGAAAGTTGCCACCTCAACGAGGTCAGGAGAAATCAGTTCCTATTAGCACAATGCAACCGTGATGCTGTCTAATATGTGTGTAACGGCTGGATCAGGAGGACACAGGCGCGGAGACAGTAACAGTTTTAAGAAGATTTATTTTGGAAGTAACCAGCAGGGGGTTAGGACCGTGATCCGGGGGGAAAGCTGGCTGTCATGGGGCTCCAGGGAGAGAGCAACGGGGCAAGTCCAGGGAGCTGAGTGTGAGCAGGCTAGAGCAGGCAGGCAGAGGGGTCCGGGAGGAAGTGCTGGCGGGCGAGGGCTGGAGCTGGTGGCTGGAGTCAGGCCGGGAGAGCTGTGGCAGAAAAAACAGGAGTTAGCCAGGAAAAATGCAAAAAGCGGAGCTGCAAACAGGTTAGCTTAGAGAGAGGACTGACTGTGTGGAAACAGAATCTACAATCTGGCAGTGTCTGGCAGGTAGGGCCGGGTATATGAAGAGCAGTTGATTGATGATTGATGGCAGCTGTGAATGCTGGTGATTGACTCCAGCACACCTGACTCCAACCCTGCAATAGACCAGCACATAGACAAGGGTAAAAGGGAAAAACAACACAAGGACTTGAGGCCCAAGCAGGATCATGACAATGTGATTCAATAAACAGAGCCTTTGTGTTTACGTACAGAAGCTTCAAAGCATTTATTTTTCTATCTCGAGCAACCTCTGGCCTTGTTATGCTTGGCAAGGCAGATGGCAAAGGCAATTTCAGTATACTATATCCACATCATCCCCGAATATGTAAACACTCCCTAACACCAGGCTCTGACATCCTGTGTTTTTGTACTGCACCTTCCCCTACGCAATGGGGCTTACACAAGCTTTACCAATGTTCTCTGATCTCTCATTCAAGGTTCAACCTGCGGCCCTTTAGTAGAAGAAACGAAAGAGACAAAGAGTGAAGAGGAGAGTGCAGTAGAAGAGGCACACAAAGGAACTAATGTGATGACAGAGATAACAAAGATGTCAGAGCGGGTTGGAGTGTTCGCAGAGAAGCAGGGCAGCCAGCGAGGCCAGATGTGTCTGTCTGCATTTTGTCTTCCTGTGACAGAGTGAGAGTGATGTCTGCTTTGATCCAGCCACACAGCATCTGACATGTTCTCGCTTCCTATCCGTGCACTCAACACATCCCCATTGGCAAGGCAGAAAGCCCCTTAACACGCGTGGCTGTTCGTAAGCAAAGATAGAACCGTTGATAAACACACACCCCACCCCCCCTTTAAGCCACCTGTCATGGGCTGAATGTGAAGTGATGTGATTACAAAATTGTTATCCATTAACTCTCATCTTCTTTGGTGTAAGAGCAGCGGGATTTTTCTCCACTTAAGGCGAAAAGCTGCACCGGGAAAAAATATATACATTTGCCCCGACCATCTGCGTGGGAAATGTTTAACAGCTTGTTCACGTCACACAGTGTTGTCTGCTGAACGCCCAACCTCCAGCCAAGTAAATTGTTATAGTTGCAAGAAAAATGGGGCCGGCATGCATGTTCGTATACATGGAGGGGAGAGCTCCCCGGGCGGAAATCCACACTCAAACAGTGAGAAAGGCCTGCCGAGGCTCTGTAAACACTGGATAGGTGCTTAGTGCCTCTGGTTGGATTCATGGAGCTGCTTTCAACTTCTGTTTGTATCCCGGTTGACAGGCAGTGTAAACTCTTCCAGCCTGCGAGTAAAACAAGAATTACTCCAATTTTGTTTCAGAGAGGTCTGCCTCCATTCAGAATGGGAGGGGGTTGAGGTACAATACATTCTACTGTGGGTATTCATATATCATAATAGGCATGTGCTGTATATGCAGAACGTACAGTATTAGTAGCATTCATGTGAGTGTCCTCTAGTCGACAGATTATCTACAACACACACTAGCAAAAGACACACACTTAAGTACAGTTAATCAATTTACTGTGCACACTGTGAAATTTGAGTACAATTTTAAAGGGTACGTGTACCTTACATGAATATTTTCATTTTGTTACTTTATTTCAAATGTACTAACACTGCGTTTCAAAAGCAGGTATCAATCCGTCTGTCCACCCCTTTTTTCCTAATTGAAAAATCTCAACTTCTACCAAATGTGTTGCCATGGAAATGTATTCACGCTCAGATTCTGCAACCTACTGATTTAAGTGGTTTTCGATTAAATGTCTGCACCACTTATGAATCATTTCCACAAAACTTGGTACAGCTACCTGTGGTGCCGAGGGTTTGGTATTGTTCTCTTTTATTTCTTGTATTCAATTTTGTGAAGCGCTTGTGTTGCCGCTGTGTTTGAAAAGTGCTTATGAAGTTAGATCGCCTGATTTGATAAATAGATGAATTGATTGACTGATTGATTGATTGATTGATTGATTGATTGATTGATTGATTGATTGACTGATTGATTGATTGATTGATTGATTGATTGATTGATTGATTGATTGATTGATTGATTTGTGCAACCGCCAGGTTAAAACGTTCTCTTGTCTCTCAATTTTTCTTTTATGACCAATACATCCATAACAAATGACGTTTACTTTGTAGGATGTGTTGGCATGCAACAAACATCTTCACACTTGATAGTCCACTTATAGTTTGCTTCCTTGCCAGAATGATACATTGTTTCATCTTTCATCAGGTTTGGTTCTTTCACACCTATGGTCAATCCAATTCCTCTTAGGTTAACCTCATTGGTCAGATGTGTCTAGGGGCGGAGCAACAACGTATTTCCTGAACTGCTCTACAACTGGTCAGACTTTCCATCCGGGTAAACTGCCGAAAGAAACTACAGGAAGTAGATTCTGTTTCTCATCCCATAATGCATTAGGCAGCTGGCTTCAGGAGTGCTAAGTGTTTCCTGCAGTTGGGTTCCGATCACATTCTCACCACAAACGGACTGCCCCAGAGTTTGTTTGGAATCGTACCAAGACCACGTATTCAACAAGGTCTCGGTACACTTGTTTGGTGAGCTATTGGTGCGCAACCGACTGCGATTGCTGTATTCTCGTTTTAACGAACCGCAGTAAAGGTGGAAACAAACCAGAGTTTGATTCAATCGAACAAACAAAAGCAGGTGTGAAACCATTTTGACCATTATGCCTGACAAACCACCAATGTCTCTCACAGACGGTGACTTTCTCCTTATAGTCTTGTTATATTGCATTCCAAAATAAACTTTATACTCCATTTCTTAAAGGGTTGACTGATGATAAACATCTACACTCCTTCTTGACATTTTGCATACAAAACAAAAAAAGTAGGATGCTTATTTTAGATTAAACAAACCGACTGTATGAAGTGTGATCTGGTTTAGTCGGCTCAATTGCAGTTGCAGTTTGTGGATGTGAAGTCCTTAAAGTGCTCAGTAAAAACATCTATGATTCAATGACAACTGACTCAAAGAACCACAACCACAACGACTAAATAGAGCTGATGGAGAGTTGACTATAAATTCTGTATAATGACTAATATATGTTTTATTGCCACTACTTAAGTAGACGATATGAAAACCTATTCCATCTCTGGTCTCAATGTTGTCATTAAATGTGCCAGTGGGTTGAAGTCGCTGTACCATTAAACTGATTTATCTGATCTTGAATATTTTTTTGGTCCAAGGAACTGCAGGTGCATTCTGCTCATGTAGAGGCACTTAATCATAACGACATGATTTTCCCTTTAACATTAGACACTGTCTGAGTGTAGTGCTTTTGACACTAAAAGTACCTGGGTTATATAACCAGCTCCTCTATTCATTTCTCTTGTCTTGTGTTGGACCGCGTCTGTCATACTGAGACATATACAACCTGTGTCCTCTTAAGTGCCTCTTATCAGCAGCATCTGTCATAAAGAATCAAATTGGGCTGCTGATGCACGCACAGCTGATCCCTCACCCCCGGGGCTTGATCCAAAGAAAATATTGCAATCGTGTGAGCCGTGGATTTAGTCTGGGTGGTGTTTATCCACCAATCTGTTCGGGTTACCACGGAGGGTATTGTTCAGATTCCCTGTTGTGTAGAGCAGTGCTTAGAATAATAAATGTCTGTCTGGATCCTCAAGCCCATGTTGTCTTCCATATGGAGGAGGACATGGGAATACAGATGTAAAGCTACCCACAGTGAAGCAGTTGGTAGACGGGATTATCATGGAATCATCACCACCATCTGAAGGCATGGAAGTTCATCAATCAAATGTGAAGACAATGTGTTGAATTAGGAGAAGCCGTCTGGCATATGATTTGTGCCACCTGGCAGCATAATTTAAACCTTCTACAAGGAACTCTTAAATGTTTATCAAACAGTCTAATGTTTCCTCTGATGATTATTAATGATCTGTAACAGCAAACGAGAACATCAGTGAAAATAATGCCATTTTTTACTTAATCAAAGTTTATTTTGCTTCACCATTGTCAATTCTTTATCTGACAGAGTCAACATATTAAAACGTTACCTCATGGCAACGCATCCTGCAGTCTCTCTTTCAATCGCTTCCTTAATAGATGCACTCGCTGCCGACACACGCTAGCAAAGATATTTAGGAAAGTAGGCGCTGGTGTCATAAAAAACACTACTGCAGTTGTCCACAAAACTAACGCTAGAATCCACAAAAACTGAAAGCTCCTCGCACTTTGAATAGGATCTAAATTCCGTTCAAATCAAACAGTGACGTCACATACATATCAAAAGTTAATGCCCAATCTCTATGAGGCAATGACATTAACTACAGTGGTTTGAAAAAGTGGGACTGAAATGATAAATATATATTATATATTATTTGATAGATGCATGCCTTTTAAGTATAATGTAATAGAATAAATAGGCCTTTTTGCTTTCTTTGGTTTTCTTCCGAGTTGGGAATAAACTTACTGGAGAAGAAACATTTTGTGTATTATGATTTACCCACTGCTATTGCTTTACATAACATGAATACACAGTGTACATGGTGGTAGTTAGTGTCAGATGTACTCAGCATCACACATTTAATGACTGGGTGTTTCTAAGATTATAGCTCTGTCTACTCTAACTAAAGGATCCTTCAGTCCTGATTCCAGTTCTTCCCTTGAGGCTCATTCAGCCAGCGAGGCATTCTTAATACTGAATTTCCACACTCTATCAGATAGGGTTTTCTGCAGAGAAATGTGGACTCTCCAGTCACCATGACCGATGCTAGTTTATAATCCACCTCAAAATGATCTAGTATTAAAAGTCACATATTATGCTAATTTCAGGTTTTAATTTGTAATGTGGGTACTAAAAACAGTTTTCATGGTGTAGTGTCCATTGCTGAATCCCTTCTATTCAGCCTCTGTCTGAAATGCTCCGTTTTAGAGCCTGTCTCTTTAAGCCCCGCCTTCCAAAAAGCCCAGTCTGCTCTCATGGGCCCTATATCTAACTGCCGATTTGACTTTACCTACCAGTTAGATTCAGGGGTATCTGGGGGTGTGCATAGTACAGGTGGGGGTTGTGCTAAGTTAGGTTGGTAGTAGGGGGCGCGATTTTTCCCCTAATGACTCCATAAGGGGAGATAAATCTGACTGGGGTTTTTGAACACAGATTTTTCAGAAAGGTGGTGGTGGAGTTAAAGAGTGAGGGTTGTTTTTACTCATACTTTGGGAGTCCCCAGTCACAACGGGGAACCATATTAATGTTGAAAAACCATGAAAAAGTGCATTTTGCATAAAGGGTGACCTTTAAAGCTTTTCAGAAATCTTCAAAAACAAAATGTGATTGGATTTGTTTCAACCTTACTTGCTTCATCCCTGACTTAAAGTAAAGTACCATCATTGGTTCATTTATAACCACGTTCAGATAATGTTGTGACAACCAGAGAAACACTGTCCTTCTTTCCCCCAAAAATGTGTCCAGCCCAGTCACAGCATACACATCCTTTCCTGTTTGGACTTTTCCTGTCTCTGCTCTTTCCTGCTTAACCCTCCTGTTATGTTCATTTGTCAGGAACAGCAATGGTGTTCCGGGTCAATTTGACCCGAATCTCCAAAAGATGTCCTGAACCAAAAAAAATCCTAACAAGCAGTGTGAACATGTCATTACCAACTCCATTACTAACTATTCTATCAATATTTAGTGCAATTTAGTGTTCCTTACCTCTAACAGGTAATGGTTCAATAAGGATAATTCACTCGTTTTTCATTAAAAAACTTTTTTTCATTCAAACTTTTTTTGTAATGTTTCACCACTGTATTACTTTTGAAACACTGGAGAAAATGTGAAAAGTCTCCAGACACATTGTGGCTTGAAATAAAGCCCTGCCTGTCTCTGCATCCCACATACTGGCTGTCAATTCATCCTTCGACCCCAGCCAGGATGAGGAGCCCCAAATACGCATCTAAATGTGTTTTGTCCAGCTCCTTCCACTTTTCCCCAAAAACACACCTCCCTTCTAGATTAGTCATTTCCAGAATGATTTTCTGTATTGAATCTGGCATGACCAGCTCAAAAGCTGACTTGATGTCAGTCACACGAGTCAGTGCCATCCTAGTGGGCCCTGGCACTGTCTTTAAAGGTCACATATTATGCTAAATGCACTTTTTAAATGTGTTCTAACATATCCATGGGTCCACGGTGTGCCTAGAGACTGCCAAAATATTTAGAAAATAACAATATCTCCTTTTCTCACTCTCCCCCTTTCTGAAACCCCTCCCCCCCAATATACTCCAGTCAGAATTGTCCTCGTTTCTGACCTCACAAACTGGAAAGCCAGAAGCTTCCACTGTGCAGCCCACACCCCTATTTCTTATTGGTCCACGGCCCTGACAGACAGAGGGCGAGGCGTATCTGGCTTCGCTTCCGGACAGGGGACAAATTGACCCGAACAGTATCTATGTAATATAAACATGCAGGGGGTGGTTGCAAATGTGTGAGATGAACTATTTTCATATTATATGTTGATTACACTAATTAAGGCAAGCAGAAGAAGTTTCATACTGAAAAAATAATTTTAACTATTTTTCCCAGATCTTCAAACTTTGAAACGGGTCAATTTGACATAACAGGAGGGTTAACTCTGTTTGTCTAAAACGTCTGTGTGTTAGATGTTGCATTCTGCAGCAGTTGGCAGGTGATGCCCGGAGGTAGAAAACAGGTGGGATTGCTATTGATTTTCTCCATGAGCTGCTGCTCCATGTGCATAAAATATTTAAAAGGGAAAAGGCAGAAAAGAAGGGAAGAAAGGCCAGATGTGTTCATTGCAGCTCGCTGGAGCAGAAGTTCTCATCCTGGAGTTTCTCTCTGGCTGATTCTGTAACCTCAAACCCTGTCTAACCACACATAGGCTCTGTACACCTCATGAAGTCTTTCATCAAGTAATAGTGTAGTCCTGCTTTAAAATGGTTGATTTTAAAATAGTAAGCATCAAGAACTGTGTGTGTGTGTGTGTGTGTGTGTGTGTGTGTGTGTGTGTGTGTGTGTGTGTGTGTGTGTGTGTGTGTGTGTGTGCGCGTGCGTGTGTGTGTGTGTGTGCTGCATGTGTATGAGTACAATACATCAGCACAGAATTGATTCAGCATTGCTGGCAGTGCAGATTTGTTGATGAATCACTGTAATTTGCAGTGCCTGCGGAAGAAGAGGCGACGCGCCACGGACTATTAAAAACAGCAGCACTGCATTGATTACCATAGCAGGTAATTGCTCTGTGAAGATAGAAATCAGTGCTAATCCCGGGCCTGTTGTCAGGTTTTTTTGAAACAAGTAAAACTTTTGATCTCCCCCCGGCGGGTTTGTGAAAAAAGCCCGGCCATGCCAAGAGAGATAAGCTGTGGACTAAAGTGGACTAAATCAATTGCTGCAGTGGGTAATTGCTTTTCTGTGCATGTCTAGCACATTTGAAGAGTGTGGAGGAGGGGGGTTGTTTTTATATTGATTCACTGCACAAGGAAGATTTTAATTCCCCCCCACCCTCCCAAACCTCTCTTGACAGTCTGAGGTTAGCAAATCCAATTATGTGGGCTTGTCCCCGAAATTTAAACTCAAACCACAGGAGAACCATGATATTGGAATGAGTGACATGAGTTAGTGGTCCCCTTTTGAGATTTTGAATGACTTGGAGATAAGGATCAACAGATCAAGGTCGCATTCTCCCAGATAATGAACAGGTTGAGGAAGGCTCGCATTCTGTGTCCTCTGTGGAACTATACGGAAGAGTGTCAGGGCCATGGGAGGGAAAATAGATGAGAGGAGGATGTTTTTATATATATATATATAATTGTGCCCTTTGAGAAAAAAGACGAAAATGTCAAGAGTAAAGTCGAAATGTTGAGAATAAAGTGAATCATCTTTCCGAATGTACCGCAGTCTTTACCCATTGAGTTTATTCTCGACATCGTATTTTGTCTAGATACTCGGCGTTGTATTTCAATTTTATTTCCACATGTCGAATTTATTCTTGAAATGCATAATGAAAAAAAACCCTGTCTTCCTCACTTTTTTTTCTCTCCCTTGTGACCCTAATACTCACCCACAGAGGAGGACTTCAGGAAATAGGTGATGGGAACAATGGAAAGACACACGCTATGACTTATTGAACAGGCGCTGAGACATCCAGTGTTGCATGTACCAAAACCAAGAATGCCCTTTTCAGTGTTTTCTGGAGTTTTATGGTGCGTTGACACTGTGGAAGGACAAAACACAATGCATAATGGATACTGTGTCGAGGAGCTGTGCCGAGCTGGAGCGAAAGTGAAATATAGTATTGGACAGCAGCGGTGTGATGGCTCAGGCTAACAGCTCAATACCTTGTCTCCGGTGCATCTGCTTAGGAAATACTGGATGTGCCTCGTATCTAGCGTCAGCTCAAAAAAGTCAAACAACAGAGCAGTGTCCTTGAAAAAGCCCCATTTCTATACCATTTTGAAGTCATTAATTTTTTCCGAAATTGTAATGTTCCAGCAGCACAGTTTGACTCAATCCGTCGGGGGAATGCCTGTCAACAGCAGCGCAGCAAGTATTATATTGTATATTTAAACTATGTAACTGGGGCAAAGGACTCATGAATAAAATAAAAAGAAATCAGAAAATAAGTTTGACTCTCTATGTGCATTGAATATCCGTAGGTTTTTTGCCTATTTGTCTCATGCTGGTTTCCAACAGTCACGTTGAATCTATAGTGTGAAACAACATACAGCAGAAAATGACTGGTAATCATGGCTGTGCTAGGATGCATTCACCCCCTCAGCACAAATCCTGTTCCCTCCAGGTTTCCATTGGCCACACCAGTCTCCATATGGCAGCTTATTATTTAATAATTGATCAATTGCTTTATTTAACAGGGACAATGCACAGCTCCGTAGCAATACTAGAGTAAGCAATAAGCTAATTTTCATCTTAAGTCCATTGGCAGGAAACAGAGAATACAATGTCTAAAAAAGTCAACCTACTACATAACATAACATATTACCAACAATTAAATGACAAAATTAGGACGTACCTACAACAAGAATTTTTAAGATCACCTGTCTAAGTGCATGCGTGATGGCAACATGATTGGGTTGACTTAACCCACAATTTCATCTTGAATTTAAAACCAGAAAAGCTGTTGCATTCTTGTACCTCTCTTTGGGCTGAGTTCCAATATGTTGTGGCTCTAACAGAGAAGACTGGTCTGCCAAACTCATTAGATCTGTTCTCTAACTTCACAGTCACCTCTGTTGAACGGCCTAGTTCTCCTCCCAATGTCATGAGCACATAGCCTGGCACCGCTCGCCTACTACTTCCGCTCAATTTTCATTTCCCCTCAGTAGTCAGTCTGGGTGTGCGGTATATTCTTAGGTTTTCTCCGGACAGATATCTGCCGGTCCAATCAGCGAACAGAAGGAATGGCTCAGAAGCCGGCGCATGACATGGTTGGTTGGTTGGCAGATCCAGAGTGGCACTGGGCAGATCCAATAGTTTTAAACTTCAACAGACACCCGCCTGCCTTCAAGTGAGTAAACGTTTGTCAATTGAGCGATTCTAGACCTTCTGTACAAATGAAATGAAGTATGATGGTCTGGTAGAACCAGGCTGATGAGCACAGTGATATGAACCCAAATAATAGAGAAGCGCCCAAATCACTGATTACTTCATACTTACATAAGCAAGAAACACTGTAAAAAGTCACTTAAGGTCAGTTAGGTCTTTGAATTCTATGTCCCAGTGGTGAGAACTTGGTAGTGTTAGAATGTATGAAAAAAATCATAACAGTAAGTGTACCGGTTGTGTGTATAGTTTTGCTTTACAGCTAACCCTATAACCGGCTTTACACGCCTGTGTGTCAGTTTGTAGTAATTTGATTGAACACAACTTTATTTGGGAATTCGCTGCATGAAATCGCAATTGAAAATAAAATTAGATCTTAAAACTGTATTCTGACACAGGGCCTCGTACGGGACAGGGCCTCAAGAAGAGGTGCACAACTCACCTCAGAGTATATGATATTGTAAATCCCCAACACATTAACGATTAAATGAAAAAGCAAACTTCAAATGACAGAGTGTAACTTGTGTTTTGGGGGCCCCTTAGAAGACAAGAAATGCCCATACAAAACCAACCGGGTTATTTGCTTGTGAAGATAATGTGGTATGAACCCTTAGATGTGAATTGCTGTCATCTTCTCGAGCAAGCTCTGAGTTTGGGAGCTAAAATGTAGGCTAAAAGACCCCCCCCCCCCCAAAAAAAAGCTGAATCTCAAATGTATTCCCATTTACGGGTTTTATAACAATACAAAAGCTCTAAATGCAGTCCTGAGAATATGTAGTGAGGGGGATAACAGACAGGAATTAGCATTTCACTCTCTCTCAGGCCTCCATTAATCCTTTCATTCTGTCTTCCATTAATTGCTTGCATTCAGCTAGAGTGTTTTCTTGTGCGACACAGTCTGATTAAATCTGAAAAAAAAAATTAAAAAACACCACCATGCTCTGTTAGTGGTGTTTTTTAATTGAATTAAGTCCATGCATTGTATCGGCTGCGGCTCTAGATGGGGGGGGGGGGGGGGGGTGGGAGGGGGGGGCACTCATTCTACTTACCTTGATGTGTTGGGAGACAGAGACACAGCCACGGGCCATAATAGAGACTTCACTAAAACTCTGGGAGGAGAATGCAGCGAGCGCGTTGATCACTTAAAGCTATCAGAGGGCCCATTCATAATGAATGACACAAGAGCAGACACCGCCTCTGAAGTGCGCCGCTCGGCTCTGCCAATTAATTTAGAGGTAATAATTCCTTTGGAACCTCAATACGACGAGAGGCCACCGTCGCTGTTTCTGCTGGAATTAGAAAGAAACAAAAAAACACGTTGACAAGCAAAACTGTGATCACAAGCCAGTCACGGCCATGTACAGAGCTCTCAGACACTGGAATGCAAACGTTTACCAAAAAGGGATCTTTCAGGAATTTATCAGTGCATTGACATTGAGATGAGGGACCTAAATAAGGGAGAAAAATGATCTGTGTGTGGTCAATTTCAACAAAACACCACAAGTTCATAACACAGCCTTTCTAATAAAAATGTTGCTTATGAGCTTATTTCTTTCTCCCATGCCCTATAATACTCTTCCGTAATTTACACATCCAGCAGGCACACATAGCATTGATTATGTCTTTTGTTTCTGGCCACTTGGTCAAAATGTTTAGTCCAATATTCAACTTATATCTCTGGTTTCGGTCTTGACAGAAAAATAGATTTGATATAATCAACTAACAATCAATAGATATATATATATATATATATATATATATATATATATATATATATATATATATATATATATATATATATATATATATATATATATATATATATATATATATATATATATATACATATATATATATATATATATATATATATATACATATATATATATATATATATACATATATATATATATATATATATATATATATATATATATATATATATATATTAACGTCTTTATTAACTGATAATTACGCAAGACAGACAAAAAACAGACTCACATGAAATTTCATGTGAGAAAGGAAGTTATTCCCAGCAGAAGGGAGTTCTGTATCTCCTAACAAAGAACTACTTGTTCCACTCACAAGCCCAAGGCAGATAGATACAAATACATCCAAGGACGCAAGAAAGAAGACAACAGATGATAAGAGACGTCTATGTAATAACTGGGCATCTGTAACTGAGCTCTCTCTTTCTCTCTCTCTCTCTCTCTCTCTCTCTCTCTCTCTCTCTCTCTCTCTCTCTCTCTCTCTCTCTCTCTCTCTCTCTCTCTGAACTTCGATGTGATCACATCAACCTGCCTTGTCAATTTACTTAAATAAATACAGAGGCCCAGATTCCGAATGTTAAACCTTTCTCCATGGCATTTTTTCCTTCATAAATAAGGCTAAAGAACACGTATATTTTTTATTTCTAACAGTCTCCACCAGTCTCCTTGGGGGGAAAATGTTGTAATTGTTGGCTGGAGGACTATTCCACCATGTTAAACAACCAGTCACTGTCTCTGTGTTGTTTGGTGCCATAAACTGGATTTATCAGAACTTTTATTGCTGCAAACAGCATGCAGTAAACAACCCTGTTGTGCCACAGCTGGAAGATTCTGAAACGCTCCATAGATGTCGAGGGAGAACAGTAGAGTTGGCTGATAACTCTCTCGGGAGTTTGTCACTATGGGTGACCGCTATCGCATACACACAAGACTTTATTTGGTCTTTTGTTGATATGAAAACATGAATGATAGCCACAACAATGTTTCAGCAAAGCACTCAGTGAAGTTTTATTTATTGTGACGGGGAGTTTTTACGTTTTTCCATTACAGATTATGAGGTGTAAACTTGTGGTGTAGTGTAAGAGTGTGTGTGTGTGTGTGTGTGTGTGTGTGTGTGTGTGTGTGTGCGTGTGTGTGTGAGAGAGACGGGCTGCTTGCCAGTGAGTGAGCAGCAGCATCACTAATGCACACGGCCCATTTGGCTGCAAAGAGGAAAGGAAGACAACAGTGTTCCTGTTTTATTCGGGGAACAGCGGGGGCCTCCAGCGGGCTGTATTGTTGCCGCAGTGTGTTTGTTTGTTGCTCGGGGACTTTGTGAGGCATCGTAAGACATTTGCAGACAAGACAAGACACACTCAAACACACACACACACACACACACACACACACACACGCCTAACGATGATGTACAGCCTTCCTCCTCAGCAGTATTGCCAGGAGCCAGGAGAGTGCAGTGACTGGGGGCTGACACAGCGGGCGTATAGGGGCCAAAGGAGGAGACTCTTATCTGCTCCCAGTGCACCAAAACTGCCACAATCAGTGATAGTGCCTTGCAGCTTTTTGGGGCTTTTTTCAACAGGCTCCCACCTTGTTTAATGGTAATGTTGTTTGTTGTTCATTGTTTGTATGTCTACAGTCTGTCCCTGAATATTAAAACCATCTTTATTTGATCTCTTCCCTGGTTTCCATACGAGGCTGGTAATCTGGAATAAGTCAGAGAAGCACATTTGGTCCTGCACAAACAACTGGTGAATTAAGGATTTGTGATTAACGATAATAATAATTACAGGAGAGACGGAAATGACAGTGACAGTTTTGAAAGAAAGTCAAACAAAAAATGGAGAGACAGGATAGGTCGTGCAGGATAGGTTGCCGCCCACTGATGATGCTGTGGTCTGCAGTGTTTCATTGCACTGTTTAAAACCTGCTCAGTGGAACCCCAAAAGAGTAGGAACCAAAAGAGGTTCCAGGTATCAGAGAAGGCAAGTGTAGTAAAGCAGGTACAATGTAGTGGAAAAGTGCTGACGACAACAACAATCTCTGTAGTGCACGGTCAGGTCACAGCGCTTCAAAGCCTCTGACATTTTGAAGGGAATTCTTTTAATCTAGTATTAATAATGTCATGTGTTGCAAGCTGGGGATTTCCTTTAGACAATACGATCAGTAGCTATCCACTGCAACTACTGCAGCCATAGGCAATATTTCCATCACTGGCTTTTTTCTTTTCTCTTTTTTTTTTACAACAAAGGGAATGTTGTTGTTTTTCTCCATTAAATATGTGGGACGAAATGTCCAAGGCCACATCAAATATGCATTGACTGCGTTTTCAGATTTGAGACTTAATGTTCACTTTCAGACCAAAACTATTTAGCGTCTCTCTAGTCTTTATGAACATGAAACGATGTATAGAGGGAGGAATGAGTGCTTGATAACACAATGAGTAAAGAGTAAGGTTATATACTGATTATGGATTCAGCTCCAGTGTACTTGCTGGTGACAGCACAGTGTATGATGTTTGTTACAGAGATCAGAAGGAAACACATTGTTTGAAATCGGTTTGGTGCTGCAATGGAAGACTGCTGATGACAATTCAGCTTCAACAAAGTCCTACTCAAAATTTTCTTTCTTCTTGCGCTAAGTGTTGTTGGGTACAAGTAGGCTATATATTTTTTTAAAGCATACTATGCAATGCAGACGAAGGGGAATCTACTGTATCCATTCTGACCTCATTCACCAGGATTGTTTGTGTTGTTGTTGCTGAATAGCAGATAAGACCAGAGCTAGAGAAGGACTTGCAGGTGAGGTTTAACGCTCTTTAAATGTCATTAAAGGTTGAAGCCATGTCGAATAGGATTAAGGGCTAATTGGTGTTTAAAAGGCAGCCCTCTCTCTGGATGTCGAGGCTCTTTTCCCCTGCTGGTACTGTGTGTAACAGATGTGTTTTAAGCACAATTAACAGCTTTTAAAGTGGTCAAGCCTCAGTGTCAGAGCACACTCCCAAACATGCAAGTTGCTTGCAGGTTGTTGTCTGCGATTCTGGAGAATACTGGTTGTAAAAAAAAATGTTTTTGTCCAAATCAGTTATTGTCTCCTCATGATCCACTAGCTGTCCGTGCTGTGTGTGCGCAATCCAGTGTTAATACAAAGCCTAGGCTCTGTAAACAGGCATGTTGCTAGCTACGGTGGGCCCCCTTAGTTTGCATACCCTTTGTTTTCGCCTGGCAGTTTACAGAGCCTATAGCTGTGGATATATTCACTGTTTATGACAAAAAGGGAACTCAGTTTTTTCTTTTTTAAATGACAAAAAAAAACACTTTTGCCAGCATAGAGGACCATTGTGCATCTCTTTAGGCAGACTTTCCTACAAATGCCTCTGCACATCATCCACATCGTTATCCTCAGCAGAACTCCTGCTGTTCACAAAAGCATCCGTGAGTCATGCACATTCACCTTGAAAGAGAACACATCAAGTATTGGTCTATTGGCAGGGTGCCTTGTGTCATTTGTACCCACACGGTGCAGTGAATTCTCCACAGCTCATATGTTCCTCCCATAGTCCATAAAGCACAGACAGAGAGTGGACCAGAGGAGAGCAGCAGCAGCCAGACGACTCTCAGGCTGTGGATTCACCTCACGTCACACCGCATTCTCTGGCCCGGCTCAGCGTTGACAGCAGATGGCCTGCAGGGTAAAATGTCAGCGGGGCCACTCATTGCCATGCATAAGAATGCAACTGTCTGCAGGCAGTAATATTGAACACAGTGCAGTGGTTGGCAACAGCGAAAGTACTAAAAAATCATTAAGCATCTTGAGACAAGTGTCGAAAATGACGTGGCTGAATGTCAATGAATTCAAATGAAGTTTGTTCTGTTGGCATGCTGCGTGGTTGGACCGTTATTACAAGTTCCTATAAATATATGAACCTCCTGCAGGAGGCTAAGCCTGTGTGTCCGGAAGTGTTAGGGGGCTACCGGAGAGGGAAGAAAAAGGAGAGGGAAGTTTTTGAAATGTTGAGGGGGTAAAGACATACAATGACCGGTGAGGTAAAGCTGGAAAGATGTTGACAGATTCTAACTTAAGTGCGTCAATAACTTGTGCACTAAAACAAAAACGATGCATTTGTGCCCGACCTCATTTTTTACCAAAATGCGACGTCCTCTAAGCTTGACTAACACCTGCACTGCACTGTATAAGAGTGAAGACATAGATTTATGTATTCGCGTATGTGTTGCGCAATCGCCGTTGTCCTCTCACATATATTATCAGGTTGAAGCTCATTGTCTGACTTACGATGAGAAAAAATACCTTTTGTGTCTAATGTTTATACCTGAAATACGAAATCTGTCTTTGAATATTGTAATTTTTCTCAACATTGTATTTTCACTTTATTCTCGAAGCCAGCATGAAAAAACACATCCTCCCTTCATTTTCCTTCTCTCTCCCCGTGGCTCTAATACTCTCCATATGTTTGACATTTGTTTCTGGTACGTTATTAATTACAATGAGGCCGCTCAAATCACTCCGGCAATCACAGTGCAGAACAGCAACAAGCCAATGTCCCTCTCATTCATTCAGGCAGACCATGTCATATTTTTCCACAGAGACAAAAGTCTAGCAGGCCAGGCACTTGGCTCACAGAACGGACTGTCAGGCCATCTGCCGCGCTGTCCCCACAAATTCCCTCTTTTGTGTGATGCTGGGGTAATCAAGTCCTCTAGTGTTTCCGTTTACTGCATGTTATTGCTACTTCCCCATATGCCTGCTGCATCCCCTCTCATTATACAGCACTACCCACAATGCAGCTGTGTATCATCTCACATACCCTTCATCATATTCAGGGGTGGACTATAGGATCACGAAGACGGCAGAAATGAGCATCGAAACCTCTTCATGCACCCTTATCACACGGGGGAACATTCATATAAAGCATTCGAGAGCGAGAAAAGTGACCCTGCTGAAATACCAGAAGTGTGTGTGTGTGTGTGTGTGTATGTGTGTGTGTGTGTGTGTGTGTGTGTGTGTGTGTGTGTGTGTGTGTGTGTGTGTGTGTGTGTGTGTGTGTGTGTGTGTGTGAATGAAGCTTTGTGACCAGCCCTGTTATATGTGACCAATTTAAAGTTCACATATCATGCTAATTTTCAGGTTGAAAATTGGGTTTTGGGTTAAACCCAGTCTGCTCTGATTGGCCCTGGATCTAACTGCCGGATTCAATCTAACAGTCAGTTCATTCAGGGGTATTTGGGAGGGCTGCTTATTACACGTGGAGGTAGTGCTAGGTTACGTTGGTAATTAAATCTGACTGGGGTTTTTGAACACAGGTTTTCAGAAAGGTGGAGGTGGAGAAAGAGAGGACGGGTTGTTTTTTCTCATACTTTGGGAGTTCAGTGTGTGTGTGTGTCTCCGTGTGTGCGTGCGTGCGTGCGTGCGTGTGTGCGTGTGTGCATGCGTGTGTAGGTGTAAAGGGGCTCTTTCACTCTAGACTATGGAAATACATGATTTTAGCTGAGCGAGGGAGAGAGAATGGAATGGCAGTGTGCTGTTATAGCCGCAGAGAGGAATAAGGCTGCAGAATTAGGAGATTAAAGAAGCTGCAGGATTAGGC
>NC_137214.1:7978522-7993522 GCF_949987685.1 Ammodytes marinus
CTATAGTAAATGCCAAATACATATTTGAGAATAAATAAGGGTTGTTCAAATGCATCCTGGCAGTTGTGAAACTGTAAAAAGAACAGTCTCACACTCTGAAAATTGTGTTTTCAATTTTTTTGGTAATGTGGTTAATGATGCTCAGTTGTGTTTACATTTTTGCAGGCCTTGAGCGGTATTGTGGTGTCAGAGTTTTCTTTTGAGCATATGAGCAACTGTTTTGGTGTGATGGGTTGGTTTTGAAAAGAGACAGTGAGGTTGTGTGTACGTAGCTTTAGAAAAGTGTTTTGTGTTTAGAGTTTTGTGAAAAGTGAGGGCAGTATCGTGAAATGTGTTTAAGCAATAGAGAAAAACTGTAAAATGTGCAGTCTACTGTAAATCACAGCAAACAGGAGCTCATCTCTGACCCTTCTATAGCTAACTGCACAAAAGCCTTTTGAGTATAGAAATTTGATTGGCAGTGTGTTCTGTGTGAATACCATGAGAGAGAATTCAGGAAGAGGGTGCAAGATATAGAGAATTGTGTGTAGTGTTGTGAAAATTGTGTGTTTTGGAATGAAAATGTGAGTCTAAGGCAGGAAATGTGTTTGGAGTTCAGCAGAATTGGTTAAGCTGTTGGTAAATTAGTTTCAGATTGTGCACATTGTGTCTGATGTTCCAAAACATGTGTTTAAACAATTGTGAAAAACTGTAATTAGACTCTCAGATTTTACATCATTAGGATACTGTCTGGAAGGATGCATCGTCACCTACTGGAAATACCTAATTAATGCCACAGCACAAGCAAGAGAAAAATGGAGCGCTTTTGTTGATACATTTTTAACGTGATTTATGTGGCTGGCTGTAGTTGTAAATTGAAATCCATTTTGTGGTCAGCAGGAGAAATCTTCCCACTAATCCTCGCCGTGCAATTTATTTATTTTTAATTAAAAAAAAAAGGTTATGCATTACCTTCGAGGATCATCCATTAAATGAAATCGGACTGGGCGTACTGATATATTACGGCGCGTACGTTTACTTGGATTTAGCCTGAATATATAGTTACTGTCTTTGAATTAACTGGAGTGTTGCATTAATTGTGTGTAGTAAAAATAATTAAAGTGTGTGTAAATATACTTTATATCATATGGGATCTCTACTCCCAATAGGCACTCCTCCTACAGTTTAGCAATGAATTACCACAACTTGCAACAAAGCAGTTGATTAGGGGTCACACCACACCACTTAGTGCGTAATGAGAAATGTTGCATGCTGCTAAATCTTTACACCAGTGTGAACCTGCGAGTGTGTTAAGTGTGTTGCATTCCCATTTCAGGCTTAATAATTAGGCCTGGGTTCTCTTATCTCCCTCTTAAGCTCCATTTCATTAGCACATATACGTCCTGCTCGCACACAAAGATTATCGTTGAGAGTGAAACTCTTCCTGACTGCTAAAATACCTAAATATCCCAGGACCCCTCGCCGCAGCGTTCTACTTTATCAAGGATCACTTTCAGCTCAGCTTTAATTGTCAGGGGGGCCGTCTGTGCTGAAGATAACTCATGCCCCGAAGAAATGAGATGCTAATATATTACTGGCCATTCGAAAGAAATCGGCAAGGTTTCTCCATTAGTCAAATGCATGGTACCTCCAAGCTGAGTCAGCAAAAAGGCAAAAAAACGGATGCATTTGTAGACGAAATCTGGAAGGCTCCAGATGTCCAGGATGTTTGTGTTGTGTTTCCTCTGACCTCTTGTTCTTGCTGAAGGCCACAGTGGTCAATAGGGCATCGCTGGAAACAAAGGACTGACTGTCAGTATTACCTTTTCCACTGAAAATCTGTGGTTTGTTGTATGAGTGTCTCTCTATCTATTTGAGAACAATTATTATATTAAGAGAGGAAAACATTGTGCGTTTCTCACTGGTGTTTTATTCTAACATTCCAATTTGTTTGACTGTTCCTCCTAACTTCATATGATTGTTTTCTGAGTGTCTTCTAATTTCTGCTTTTAAAAAAACAGCTATGTAATGTTGGGGCCATTTTGAAGCCAGTCAAAAGCATCCAATTCCGCATAAGGTATCACACACCATCAAGCAGAGTAGGAGAGCTCTCAGTCATTTTGAAGTAGACAGATAGCAGTGTAACTGTAACGTTTTCCAGCTAACACAGTGATATTTCCTTTTTTCGCAATAGAAAAATTAGCATTAGGTTTCCTAAAATGATTATAATCTGTTGATTTTCTCACAGATGACATAACTTTTAATGTTAGCAACCTAGCAACACCAGTCGTTGATCCATGTATGTGGGATGAGGGTTAATCAGATGCAATTTTAATGGGTGACGCTTGGAATTCAAAAATGACTCAGTCATATAGTCTTATTGGCCTTGGATTCAGCACTGTCTTAACAAATTCATAGTGGAAGGGGCTTCATTTAGTTTCTCATCCTCTGAGCCCTGGGTGCCAATCCAGTGAATATCTTCAAATTAGACCCCATGGTTACCTCTGTCCAGTGATAATCACCACTGCTTCTATCCGCAGGTTTGATCTGTCACGCTTAAATATTCTGTCAAAGAATGTTTTTTTCTGTCAGTCCTGTTCCCACCGGACTGCTTTACCTCTTCCTTTTCAAAGGATTAGTATTCCCTTTGTATAGAGGCTGCTGAGCCCATCCACTTCAGAGATCCAACCCTAACAGTACATCCATAATAAGTCAAAAGACCAGCTTCAGAGGGAAGTTCCCAAAAAGACAAAGAGTGAAAGAGAATTGAGAAGTGAAGGGATTCTCATGGAGAGGCACACATGCAAATCGATTACTTTTCTATTACATTTTTTTTGGTTTTGGATAGGGATGCCTGTGTTGTCTCACAGGACTCCAAAACAGCAGACTGTGCCGCTTTTGCCACAGTAAACAGGACATTTAAATTGGGGTTTGATGCATGCATCTTAACTAATGCACGCTCAGATAACAACCCTCCGAGCCCCGGGAGCCCGGCCAACGCGCTGTCGCCGTCCAAGCCAATGTCCAAGGATGATAAATACGAGGAAAAGGAGCTGATCAGGCGATACTCTCTAATGAGCTGCAAAGTGGAATTCCTGCTATGAATTTCTCAGCAAGTCGGCAGCCAGTTGGAGACGGCCTGCAGTGTTGATGTTGGTGTGAAATGTTTTCAGCAAAGACTGACTTGACGGTAATAAATTCTCACCAGCGTCTAGCCCTGTGAAAAGGAATAGCCTGCTGTTTATAGAGGCTCTTTAAGACTTGGACGAACCCTAATCTGTTGTTAATCCTAGACTCAGAGCCAGAGGATATCTCTGTTCCTCCTTAGCGGTCACCACTGTCCACTGTGCCTTATATAAAAAAACGCTCTTTATGTCCGATGTTTAATAGGATACAAATTAAAAGATTAAACGTCTTAACCTGGGTATCAACCTGCGGCCATGCAGGGCTGAACCGCATGGTGCAGATAGACAGCTTTGGGATAAGATGACAACATCATTAGGACTTTTATCCAGGCTGAGATGCTGTGGACTCGTTTTGATGAAAGGCACAGAAGCAGCATGGTGGACATCGGCAGGCTACTTATCAGCTCAAATGAAACAGATGGAGGAAATAAAATGATCAAAACTGACACCATGGACAAAAAAACACATTGAAGGCCTCATTTAGCTTTAAATAGTCAATGCTCTATTTATGTATGAAAGTGTTGGTTGAGGGTCAGCAATATCTGTTGCATTCTCTGAGTGGAAGCAAGTGGAATAGCACATCATAAGCTAATTAACACAAGAACTGTTAGTTTCTGATAGAGCTTTATTATAAATAACTGCTCCTGGCTGCTGTTCTTTGCCTAACCATTTGGGGTCATTGAAAATGGTTCTTTATAGAACCTTTAACGCAAAAGTGTTTTGTAGAACCATTTGTGGTGCCTCGAAGAACCATTTTTAAAGGTTCTTTGAATCACTTTTGAGGGTTCTTCAAACAACCATACAACAGGCCTTTCACACCAAAAAGAACCATGAGCCAGTTCCGGGCTGGTGCTGGGGCCAGTTCAAAACTGGTTAAAGCCTTATCCCAGTTATGAACCGGTTGGTTTCACAACGACCAGAGCCAGCCATGGAGCCGGCAAGAGAGCAACGTCATGACGTCACTGTAAACGTGTGTGTACGTCACCCGACGCCGCTGCTCTTGTGGCTAACGCTAAAGCTACCGCTAGCTTTAAGCACAACAACAGCGGCGAATACGTCTTATTTTTACACGTGTTGGCTCTCACTTTGTCTGTGTGTGTTTGTGTGTGTGTGTGTGTGTGTGTGTGTGTGTGTGTGTGTGCGTGTGTGTGTGTGTGTGTGTGTGTGTCTCCGTTTGTCGTGCTGCTCGGCTCAGTGGGCTATGTGTTTATATGTCCATGCTGTGAAGGTGCTGCCTGCTTCAGCGTTTACTTTCATGTTACTTCAAAATAAAAGCCAACTCACATTTGTCCAGTGAAATGCTAATGTGAAGCCAGTGAAATGCTTTTAATGTGAAGCCGCAGCCTTAATGCTCTATTTGTTTAACAGTAACTTAACTGCTGCGCGCTGATCTAAAGATAGTGGTTGCGTTCCGAATCGTATACTCTTTCTTTTTTCTATTCTACATACTACATCCGACGATAAAAATAATCTAGTTTGGATGCAGTAGGCATACTTTTGGGACATACTTTACTCTCTTATTTTATCATAACATTGCGCCTTGATCTTGCTTCTTGCTTTTATATCCGTCGCATCCCCGTTTGTTTTCATATGGAGGCTTCGTCGATGTGACGTCACTTCACGTGCGCACTGGATTGTGGGTCAGAATCGCCCAAATAGGATGCAGTTTTCAACACTAACAATCTTGGCCGCATGAAGTAGGACATCCGGGTACTTCTAACCATCCTAAATCTGGCCACAAGAATCGGGACATCCTAAATCTTTTTCTACATACTATATAGTAGAAAGTATGCGATTCGGAACGCAACCAGTGTTTTTCAATATAGAAAGCCATGTCTCTGGCATTACCGGTGGTGACACAAGTTTATTTTGCTAAAAAAAAAGGCACATTGTCCCGCACAAACGTAGTCTTTATGTCCCACATCTGGTGAATTGGGATCTGGTCACCCTACTTTGCAAACAGGACCCATACAGCGTATTTTCGCCGGTCAATTTGATCGCTACGTTCTGTAATTATGTTATGTTTACGTCTCGTAGTAGCGGTGTTTTTAAATATGGCGTGCATGAGGTTTGAGTTGGTCTGGTCTGGTCAGGATAATCCCTCCCCCGGCCGCTGGCGCAGGCAGTTCTTACCTCAAGCCCAGCTCAATCCTGGGGTTTGAGTTGAACCGGTTTTTACAGGCCGGAGCCGGTTCTTTGGCGTTGTGAAACCAAAACACTGGCTCTAGCTCCGAACTAGCCCGGAACCGGCTCCGATTTTGCTGCGGTGTGAAGAACCGGTTAGTTAATAGTTCTTTGTGGAACTCAAAAAGGTTGTTCTAAGGCATCACCTTGAAGAACTATTTAAGGTTCCATTTAGCACTTTTTTTCTGAGTGTGGAAACCAATAGAGCACATAACTCCATCTAAATCTACAAACTGTTGTTTAAAGCAGGGGCAGATTCAGTCATTTTGGGGGGCCTAAGGCACTAAAAGTAAAAAAATAAGTAATTAAAAATATATATATTTTTATGGGACCCAAGACGATTGTCTAGATTTGCTTAAGTAACATCCGCCTCTGATTTTAAGTGGGTAGGTGAATACTATAATGTAGAGATTTAGCTCCCAAGGTGACCGAAAAGATAAACGCCATTTTCATTTTATTGTGACTTTGATTCAATCATAGACTAGGTACTTACATGCACACACACACATACACACGCCGAGTAATTCATTAGTGAAGCTGCAGTGAACATTTTATGCAGAGCAGATAGGGGAACAAATGGCACTGTTCATTGGTTCTTGTAGTCATTATTGTCATTATTATTCCACATTCTGGTCCGTCTGTAATTACCCACTTCATTTCCCGCTGTACGATGCATGCTCTGTCTGGATTCGTCCCAACTCTAGCCCGAGGATAATGTAATCACGAAATGTACCAAATTGCAGAGCTTTTGAATCACAGGCGGAGAGGAGAAGTAAAAAGCCTCTGAAGTCGTACACGTTCAATATTGATGAGCTGAGATATTTCAGATGATTAGCATCAGAGATTTCTCTTCGCTCTTTTATTTTTACATCGGCAAGGTCAAATGCCTAAAATGTCCCACTTAGACTTACATTTCCCAGTTGCTTGATCAGTGCACACGGTACAGAGAGCAGGGCAGATATATCTTATTAAATACATGACGTTTATTAGCCTTTGAATCCTCGAGGGGGAAGAAAATTATTCAAAATGCTATGTAATGCAATCTAAAAATCTCTATAGAGCTTTTGTTTTATATAATTGGGAAAAGACAAATCTCAGCTTAAATTGTGCGTGTGTGTGATCACAGCCTAAGCACTACACTTGATCAAGCACTTTAGTTCTGTAGACATGCAAAAGCTAGTACACTAAAGGTTTAACGGAGGAGGAAGCGAGTCTGGAGAATGCTTGTTGTCAAAATAACTTTTTATCAAAATGACCACATAATCCACTACCTGTCCATACCGTGTGCATACTGAAACAAATATGGTGTTACTACACAGCCTAGGCTATGTACACTGATATGGAAACAAAGGGTATTAAAACTAAAGGGGGGGGCACTTGTAGCTAGAAACATGGCCATTTACAGAGCCTAGGCTGTGTGTTATTCTTGGATTTGTTTTTCAGCGTGCACACAGACGGGTAGCAGAAGAAAGATATTCACTGATGTTGACTAAAAGTTATTTTGGCAACAAGCCTTTTCCATAATCGCTGACTCCACCTTTAAGTAAACTTGCTGACAATATTCGCACAAGTTAGAATCAGCGCATTGTGAGTATAAATATAATAGATATAAAGTCCACTTCTCAAAACATCACAACAACAACATTGTCTTTGCTGTTGTGAAATCCTCGTCAAGTCAGTCAGTTCACCATGCTGCCACGGCAGAGCACTCTAGGCATTGTACTTCTTGAGCAGGTCACTTTGCCAGTGCCTCTTGCGATCGGGAAAGGCTCTGGGCAAGCGGATCTTTTTGAAGTCCTCGATGCATTTCTTCAAATCCTCCTCCATCATCTTCCTCTCCTCTTCCTCCTCCTCCTCTCCTCCTCCAGACGGGGGAGGGCCTCCGTTCTCCCTGACTGGGAGCCGGGGCAGGGTCTTTATGTTGAGGGTGCTGGGGCGGGGGGGTATCTCTGCAGGCGCAGAAGGACTGGAGAGAAAAGAGGGTTTGGGCGGCAGTGGTGGAGGTATGTCCAGAGGGGACAGAGGTGGGAGGTCAGGCCCGTTTGTAGCTGGTGGAGGAGGGGGAAGAGGAGGGGTAGGGAGAGGGGGTGTCAGAGGAGGGGTGGTAGAGTCCAGGGTTAGCGGGTTCAGTTTGTACAGTGATGAGCTGCAGCTCATTTCCACAAGGCTTTTGGTTCGCCCAGTGCTGCTGCTGTCAGGCTCCACTGTGGCTGATTCAGTGTGAGCGGTCCCCGGTTCAGACGTCACCACTTCAGTCAGAGCTGGGGGGTCAGGGGTCTTAGAAATCACTGATGGACCACCTGCAGCAGAGAGGAAGAATTGGATTTAGATAAATAATAATTTGCTGCACAAATGAAAAGGTTAGGAAATTCAAATTTTCAAAGCAACTGTCACTGCACTAGAATTTTGAGGTTTGAGGCCAAACTTTGAGCCAACTAATTATATTTTGTTGAAATAACCTCCCATGTAATGTAACCTCTAGTTCTACATACTAAGACCTCCAAATAAAGTATTATTTTTTGTTCAGAATGTATTAACGCTTTCGACCGACTTGATTTAAAAGAAATTTGATGACACATAATTAGTTGGCATAGCTGTTATTGTTTGTTATTTTCAAAATGTGAGTCCTTACACGTTTATAAAAGATACATTTTCATTCCCTAGGAATCATAAGTTATCTCAACAAAATATAATAAATTGTCTCAAATTTAGGCAGTTTTCCTTAAAACTTTATTGATCTAATGATCTTCAAAATCTAGTGAAGACAGTGTCCTTGAAATTCTTGATTTTTACAGTGAATAAAGTAATGGAATAGTTTGTCATTTTGGCAAATATGCGTATTCTTCGATCAAAACCACTCTCCTGCCGTTAAATGCTGTAAAACAAGAGCCAGCAGATGGTAAGCTCAGCTTATCATAAAGACTGGAAAGAGGGGGAAACAACCACCCAGACTCCAACTCGATTCTAAAGCTTACCAATTAACTATGTTGTTTGTTTAATCCATACAAATACTAAAGGACAGAGTCAAGTATTTGTGCTCAGCTAAGCTAACCAGCTGCTATTTGGCCTACTTCTATATTTACCATTCAAACATGGTAGCCTAGTGGTGTAATCAATATTCTCATTTAACTCCGGGCATGAAAGCCAACAAGCCTATTTCCAAAAATGTCAAACTATTCCTTTAAAAGCTGCTCAGGTGTCTGGTTTGTTTGAATTAGCCTAAGAGTCCTTAAATAACAGTGGAGCTGCACACAGAAATGTGATTACATTTTGCTTTTTTGAGTTTGCCAAAGTGTGTCAGTAGTGCGGGGACTGGCACACTAACACACACAAACACACACACACAGACACACACGCACACACACACACAGACACACACACACACACACACACACACACACACACACACACACACACACACACACACACACCTCCACTTTGAGCTTTACAGTTTTTTTTGTCTGCGTGAGTACAAAGGCACACGCATGCTGGCACGAGACCGTGTCGGAGCATTTACGGAGAGACAGAAATTAGCAGAGGAAGAAGCTCAGCATGAGAGGAGAGGAAATGGGAGATAAGGAGAGCGGAGGACGGAGGACGGTTTTCATTTAATTTCACAGTCCCCCTTTACCTTAGCGTGTGTGTACATTATGCTAGAAGGAGGGCTGTGGCTGAAGGGAGGGTGTGAAAGCTCCCGACTGAAGCCTGACAAGCCATTTTTCACGGTATGTTGATTTTTACATCTCGTCTCCGTGCGAGGACGGAGCAGGTTGCTGCGTGCTGTGCAACTTCTGAGAACAGTTGAAGTGGCATATGCATATTCTGCACTTCTTGGTATTTGAAAAGCCCATCGACCATGTTTCAATTGCTCCCCTCTCACTTCACAAGCAAACCTATTCTATTTAAGGGAACCAACGAGCAGGTAATCAGGCTCCCTCCTCACTTTGGTTGTCACTGTCAACTTGAAGGTACACGTGCTTCAGATTGGATAAGCAAGCAAGCACGGCGAAATATCAGTCAATACATTTCATAATGCATATGTAATCCCTTCATTTTGTTTTTTTATTATTCCTGGGTTTTTGGCCACAGATATCTAGGTTAATTGGAAAATGTCCCATTTTGAGTTGTGGTTTGGATTTGAAAGATGTAGCCTACTCTTCTGTATGTAATGCATGATTATTATGCGTTCTCAGTCTATCTTGTCATGTTGTCCAATTTGGAAAAATGTTGTCTCCCTATTTTCTTCATGCTTCATAAACAATAAACAGTATTTCAAAATGCCTCGGAACGAAATAGTGAAAAGCTGTATGGCTGCAAACGCCCAACGGTCAGAAAATGCTCAATATATCAACATTCTTAAATGTATCCACATGATTTTGGACATGGCCCTGGACCAAGTGAAATGGTGATGACAGTCCCACATGCATACTGCTAATGCACTGCATCATCCAATTGAGCCACAGTCACACGCATTTCAAATGGCACACATGCTCGCTGTCACTGTGAAGCAGCCAGTTTATGCTGCAGCTAACGGTTAAGCTCTCTCACAGCCTCTCATAAGTGCTAGTGCAGAGATATGCAGGTGCATTATGACACACACACACACAGAGACACACACACACACACATATGTGTAGACACACTTAGACACACAAGGCCCTTCAACAGGACTCATCGTCACGGTAACCCATCTTATATAACGGCAAAAGCTGCTTGTGTCAAACGGAGGCGGCGCAGAATATTCTCCCGCTGCCTTTGCTTTCTGAATACCTGAATAAGTGGAAGTGTGTGTGTGTGTGTGTGTGTGTGTGTGTGTGTGTGTGTGTGTGTGTGTGTGTGTGTGTGTGTGTGTGTGTGTGTGTGTGTGTGTGTGTGTGTGTGTGTGTGTGTGTGTGTAAGAGTGAGTGAGTGACAAAAAGTGCACCAGTATGTGTATGAGGGCAAGTGAGTGTTGTCTTGTGTGTTTGTGCATGCCTGCGTACACTTGCACATACTTATGTGTAGGTGTGGGTGTTCGCATGTGTGTGTGTGTGTGTGTTTCTGTGTGGGTGGATGTGAGTTGGTACCGTTATATTCTGGGCATGTACTGGCATTTAAAAGAAGGACAGATAAAGACGGAGAGAAAGGAAGAAAGAAAGAAAGAAAGATGTAGGGGAAGGAGGGGGTTGTGCAGAAAAAACACCACATTCTCCACTATGTGTTTGTGTGTGTTCCGGCTGCATTCAACGTCTGCCATCATGAACACATGTGTTTGAAGGCCGCCTGGACGTGGGAGTGTACGGGGGCTTAGCAGTGTCAGAGGAATAATCTCACTGGGGGATGGGCTCCATGCTAAGCCTTATGGAGGAGTAAACGGGGGAAAGAGAGCACTCAACCCCGTTTCCCCGGGCCACTTCTCCAGGGAAACATGCAAAAAGCAAAAAAGCACTTTCTCACACATTCTCATTCTCTCTCTCATTCTCTCTCTCATTCTCTCTCTCTCTCTCTCTCTCTCTCTCTCTCAGCCTCCCCCCATCTGCTGTGGTGTGACACATCCCTTCCGTCGGCATCATTACTGCCATTAGGAACACTAATGTGTCACCGTTCACCAGGGTTTAACACCATCTCTGTCACAAAATGTCTCTCCTATGGTGTCTAATGTTCTTGTCACCCCTACCTGAGTCTTTGTACGGGATTTGACACACAGCAGCGCACTCTGTGAACTCTTACATACAGCACGGACTAAATAGAGCACTGCAAGGTGTTGAGACAGAAAAAGCATTGTTAGAATTATAACTGGAAAGGAGTTTGGGGTTGTAATAGTATTATCATCCAAACCTTACGTCATTAAACAAGACTTGCTTTTTATATTGAAGTCAAACTGAATTTAAATACAAAAAGGGACAACAAAGCCAGCTTGATGCATGCAAGAGATTGAGTTTGACATTTCAGAAAGAGCTCACGAAAAAGGTTGATACCCTGCTCACATATGTATGGTAAACATGAAGGTATCAGCAGCACGCCACATACATACTGAAAGTAGTTGTGAACAGCTAGCTTGTTTTACCCAAAGGTAACACAATTCCGACTATACCTGCATATCTAAAACTCACTAATTAACCCATCTTTTGAGTGTTTATATGTTAAAAAAGAAAACGTTGATAAAAACACTTCTTCACTTTACTGGTGGGGTTTTGCACCCCTGAATCTAACTGGCAGTAAGATTCAAACCACCAATTAGTTTCAGGGCCAATCAGAGTAGATTAGGCTTTTTGGAAGGCGGGGCTTAAAAATGGAGTGTTTCAGTCAGAGGCTGAAAGGAGGATATTGAGCAATGCCACTGTGAGAACTATAAAGGGTTTTTAGACGCTACACCATGAAAACATTGTTTCAGTAAAAATTTAAATTATAATTTTGAACCTACAAAAACTGAAAATATGTTACCTTTAAAAAAAATCAGAAGAAGAGCCAGCAAAGGCTGATGTCATTTCCTGTAAGTGTGCGACCGCTGTGTTTGACTTGAGACAACACTACTCTGTAAAAATCATTATACTACACAAGGAAGTGCTATGTTCTATATAACCTGTGCTAAAGGAAGTATCCAATTTAAGACACAACAAATGTCTTGGCCAAGGCATTTTCTACCATGAAGCCACAACCAGGCTAGCTGTTTCCCATCCTTATTTACCTACTTCATTTTTACGGTACACACATGAGAGTGAAATCAATATACACTCAACAAAAATATAAACGCAACACTTTTGTTTTTGCTCCCATTTTTCATGAGATGGACTTAAAGATCTAAAATTCATTCCAGATACACAATTGTACCATTTCTCTCAAACATTGTTCACAAATCTGTCTAAATGTGTGATAGTGAGCACTTCTGCTTTGCTGAGATAATCCATCCCACCTCACAGGTGTGCCACATCAAGATGCTGATCTGACATCAGGATTAGTGCACAGGTGTGCCTTAGACTGTCCACAATAAAAGGCCACCCTGAAATGTGCAGTTTTGTCTCACAGCAAAATGCCACAGATGCCACAAGCATTGAGGGAGCGTGCAATTGGCATGCTGACAGCAGGAATGTCAACCAGATCTGTTGCTCGTGCATTGAATGTTCATTTCTCCACCATAAACCGTCTCCAGCAACTTCGCACAGCCATTGAAGAGGAGTGGACCAACATTCCACAGGCCACAATTGACAATCTGATAAACTCTATGCGAAGAAGATGTGTTGCACTGCATGAGGCAAATGGTGGTCACACCAGATACTGACTGGTTCTGAGTCCCCAGACCCCCAATAAAGCAAAAAAATGCACATTTCAGAGTGGCCTTTTATTGTGGACAGTCTAAGGCACACCTGTGCACTAATCCTGATGTCAGATCAGCATCTTGATGTGGCACACCTACCTGTGAGGTGGGATGGATTATCTCAGCAAAGCAGAAGTGCTCACTATCACACATTTAGACAGATTTGTGAACAATGTTTGAGAGAAATGGTACAATTGTGTATCTGGAATGAATTTTAGATCTTTAAGTCCATCTCATGAAAAATGGGAACAAAAACAAAAGTGTTGCGTTTATATTTTTGTTGAGTGTATATAGTCAGTGGACTCTCTGAAATAACAAAAATATAAATGTGACTGATGTACATTGCTAAAGGTAATAACCCAACCTCTTGGGGCTTCTTGAAAACGGGGGTAACTGTTGTGTGTCGATGTCTAGGTTACGAAGGACAAAGCTAAATCACCGTCATCACAAATATGTCCAAAGAGATTAAATCCACTCTTTAATGATCAGTTGCAATATCATTGTTGATGTTTATGTTTTTTTCTCACAAAATAATGGGTTAGGGAAACTGTCATTTATGTTCAACTTTAATACCTTAACAGTAAATGGGAAAAAAATGGCAAACAAGAGGACAGCATCATCTCCATGGTAACACCGCAATGATTTCAACAGCAGCCAGAGCTACATAAATGCATAGCAATATGTCTTTCATGCTGAGAGAATCATTGTATCCACCCTGCAGTGAACTTGTGCAAATGGCTCTAACCTGCTGTTCCAAAGGGAACGCTACATAGTTTCGGCAATTACGGCCGTGTTTTATATCTAATTAGGTCTCGTTCAGCGCAGATATCTAACGTATGCTTTTGTGAAATGATCAGTATGGAGCCTAATGACAGAGTATAGAGGCCTAACCACCCACCGCCTTTTCATTCATTGTCTTTTTCTCTCCGATAGCCTTCAGAGTGAATACATACGGGGGCGTGTTCAGACTTTGATAAAATAATATTCATTCCACTGACTTTTACAAGTTGGGGCCTAGGCATAAGCACAGTCGCTATAGAAGTCACTGGAGTGTTTTCCCACAAGTCTCTGAGCAATTACTGATCTGTCAATCTACATAATGTGGAGGAAAGAGAAATGCTTGACGTAAACAGCTGGAGACCGGGGGGAGGAGATGCCGAGTAAGAAAAGCGGGAGCAGAGGTTATAGAGGAAAGAAAAGAGTGGGGAAATGGAGGAGTTGTTGTTGTGAGCCAGTCATCAATAACTGACTGGCTTGCTTCCACTTCATTTAGATGTGGAAAACACTCTGTTTGATTTGGAAAAACCAAAGTCCAAATCAAAGTGTCCTATACTGATTGACCTGGCTGGCCCGCATTGCCTCCTCTTTATCTTGGCCTACTTTAGAAACCCAGGGCTGCTGCCTGGCTACCACAGAATGTAACCAGACTGTAGTAGTGTAGCACCCTAAAACCCATACTGGACCACACACACACACACACACACACACACACACACACACACACACACACACACACACACACACACACACAAGCATGTACGCATACACACACACACACACGCACACACCTGCTCCTGACTGGTTTCCTGCCCAGGACTGCGGCACCAAAGACAGGCCTGGCCGTCTGGGATTACTGGTAATTAGAGGGGCAGATTAGAGCCCAAGTCTCCAGATGGCCGAGGTGAATCCCGTGCCCAACGACACAGCACCGACGGACACATTTCTCACTCATTCCTTAAGAGCAGGATACAGTAGATCTGCAGAAACAGATTGACTGCTCGTGGCCATTACACATTGTTATTACGTTCCTTCACTGTGTAATGTGTTACTACTATATAAATGACTATATAATAAGATATGAAGTGCGACATTATATCTAGTTCATGCAAAACTTTCCACAACAAAATTATAAACGTAAAAAAATGATCCCCTCCCCCCCCCTTCATCAGATTGAAGATGAATTTGCTGTCTTGTGACATGTATTTGCACACAAAAAAGAGAAACTACTGCAACATAAATAATGGAAAATATCAAATGATGTTCAGATAGGAATGTGTTATGAAACAATGTCTCCCTGGGCACAGATTCATAAAAGCGCCAAGCTCCAAAGTTCAATTTATTCCGACATAAAAACATAAAGCGTTTGCCATTAAAAAGAATTGGACGCATATGTCCATAAAATCACACACGTAGATGAGAACGACATAAAACGATGTTCCGTTATAAAAAAAAAACTGTCAAAGGAAGTGAGAGGGGCAAAAGAACAACAGTTGAGACAGCAGCGTGAAGACAAGCCAGGATAAGAATGAGGATGACAATTATTGACATTTCTCATTACAAAGAAAACCAAATTCCTGAT
>NC_137214.1:7998522-8276352 GCF_949987685.1 Ammodytes marinus
AGGACGCGTCATGCATTCCATCCAGACTGCAACGGAAATATATTCCATTCTCCAGGAAGGGAGGAGGAGGAGAGGTGCATAAATCTTTCAGCAGTTTTTTGCAAAGCTCATCAGCTATGCTTTTATCTAGGCCAGTCTGAGATCAGGTTTAGAAAGGACTTATACTAAGGCAATTAGCAAGTGATAATCTCTTGTTTAAAAAACAACTTATGAGTCACGGTTTATGGAAGAGCATGTGACACACTGCCTCACCTACATAATCATAAGCCTGGCTGTTGTTCCAAGTGTAAAATTATGCACCCTTCTCTATCCGAGGGCTGTTTATTTATTCACATTTATTAACAGACAACACACGTGTCTAATGGTGCAAAGTCTATGCAAGCACAGTGTTAGAACTGGATTTTAGACTCAATCTGTTACAAGATGTGTCACTGTAAGTGGTAATTAGGTCAATTAGCGGCAATAGAATAAGGATTTTGTTATCTTCTACAGAAGAGTATCTGTATCCGAACAAGCTACCACTGCATATAACACGGAGATCAATTAAAAAAAAAATATATATATATATAGCCATTATTCAAAAATAAATCATATTAAGCGGCATATGACAGTGGATGGAATGTGAATTAAATGTTTAGTGTTAACCTAAGGACACTTATGTATAAATATACAAACGTTTCCATGTTCTGCTTGTCGCAAATGTTTGTTTAGATATAAATGTGAATATAACAATAGTACTCAATATCTCTTTGATATGTCTTTGTTTTTTATTGACAAGGTGGAAGTATGTATGAAATGTTCAATGTCTTGTCTTTGTCTCATCTTCTGTGTGGACCCCAGGAAGAATACTGTAGTTGTTAATACGGTAATAACTAGTGGGTATCTTAAATTAAGATATTACAATTAATACAAATATCTATCCTTTTTTAAATTGTTTCCATCCATGCTCTATTTTCTGGTCAACAGCTCGTAAAAATGAATGAATGAACAGGGGATAGCAAGGGGAGAGAAAGAGAAAAAGCAGATGGGAGATGGTGCCTGAGGGTGCTGTTGAACATTTAATACGAAGTCCAATTTGTTTTTCTAAGGACGTCTCCTGTTAATGGGGGAACGGTAAGAGATAAGATGTGAGCGGGTTTGCCTTGAGATTGAGTGGTATTGTCAGTGAAAAAATTTAAAATGTAAACCGCAGTGAAGCGAGGGGGCCATGAAGCACTTTCTTCATGGTTTGTTCTGAATGCCATCAGATGCCGAGCAGTCATAAACAGTTGGTTATGAATGGAAAATACCAGCGGAATAGAAAGAAAACATCTTTTATTTGACAAAATCAATATGCTTTTTTTTTTTTTCTTCTTTTTTAACACCTTTCATTTCAGTGTGCAGGTCTAACATATTGACTCAGATGTCAACAGCACTTCATCACACCTAAAACACAACAATACGTTTTTTTTCTTCTAGACATGTTCAGAATACATGGTGTCTGTCACCTGTCAAAAAGTACACCTTGACACGGCCTAGCTATACTGCTTCGGTGACTGCTTCCCAGCCCAAAATTGGCTTTATATATTCCACCCTCTTCTTTTCATCCGATTGAAATGCCTTCAGTATGTGTTGTAGTCTGAGGTATGTGATGTGCAGACCTGTCCTGAGGCTGGGAAAACGACCCTCTTTCTTAAAAGGTAGAGTCTGGAGAACGCTTGTTATTCAAAATCCCTTTTTGTCGAAATCAGTGTCCGTTCAATTCTCCTCACTATCTGCTACCTGTCTGTACTGTGTGTGTTCGCGCTGAGAAAAATCTGGCCTAGGCTCTGTAAACTGGTATGTAAACAAAGGGGGCCCCATCGCAGCTAAAAAAGCACACACAAGTATAAGGAGATATTCACTGATATTGACAGCAAGCGTTCTCCAGAATTACTGACTACACCTTTAACTCGCTCCTGTATAACTGAAGTTATACCCGCTCACTTTAAATTGCTGTTACAATGCCCTTTGCTGCTGTAGTGAAAAAGCAATGGGCTTTGGCTCTGCTGCCATACAACTTATGAGTACTCACTTGTAGTAATAGGAGTGGGGGCTATCATCAAATATGCAAGAGCTCCAACTAATACTGAACCGAGTATTAAGAATAACATTATGGTTGACAGAACACTCAAAACGTGATCCGCTAAGGTGACTAATACATAATGTTTTTTTTATATATATTTTATTTTAATAGAAACTTGATGTCAGCCATGTACCAAGGAGCGCTCTCTCTCCACTGTCAAAATGCTCTTGAGTGTGTAATTGAGCAAATAAATGTTAAAGAAGCACAATGAGCCAATGGACAGAGCGGTGGGTTGTGAGTGAGTGACGTAACACCTTCCATCTCGCCTGCGTGGGTGATTAAAAATACTGAATAAGCTCCATTGCACGATCAATACACACACACACACACACTTCATCTGGCAACATTATTTTCCTTTATGTCAACCAGATCTCTTGTAATTTGAGCTTTTTCTGAGCATTTTGTGCTGGGTGTGCTTGTTCATTGGAAAAGAAAGCTCCACACTCCTACAACCTACTTTTCAATTTCTATAATGCAATTGTTTTCTTCTTGTCCATGTGCCAGTATTATTATCATAATCCAATCATTCAAACATTCAACATTTCTGAACAGATAAACTATTCTATGGCACGTTCCCCATCACATCATAAAAACTGAAAATGAAAATTTGATTTTTTTTTGTTAAACAGACACACACATCTCTCTTGTGCTTGGGCTGATCGGGTCCCTCAAGGCTGATAAGATGTCCAATTATTTGGTAAATTAAGTTCAGAGGAGCCGGGGAGAGAGAGAGAGAGAGAGGGAGAGAGAGAGAGAGAGTCCGATTCTGCAGGCAAAGTATAGCACTGTATATCATGGGCCACTCTTTGAAGCCCTTTCCCTTGTAAGGTGTTGTCAGTGATTCTAGAGAACGCTTGTTGTCAAAATACATTTTTGTGAAAATCAGTGACTATCACCTCACGATTCCGCTACCTGTCTGTACTGTAAGTGTTCTACAGTGTTACTACACAGCCTGGGCTCTGTTAACTGGTGTGTAAACAAAGGCTATGTAAACAAAAGGGGCCAAACCTAGCTAGCAACATGCCCGTTCACAGAGGCTAGGCGGTGTTAACACTGGATTTTCTTTCAGCTCACAGGTAGCTGACCGAGAGGAGATATTCACTGATTTTGACAAATAGTCATTTTGGCAAGAATCATTATCCAGAATCGCTGACTCAACCGTTCACGAAAATGAGCTCTTGGATAGAGTTTTGTGCTTGATCAAGGCAGATGCAATATATACTGTAGAATACAAAAGGGAAAGAGTACATAGACGGTGTAGGTCTCTGCAGGAGAGGCTGTAGGGGTTTGCCGTGGTCGAGGACTGGGGGGCACTATGATGAAGCAAAGGAGCAAAAGCTGGCCCTGAGGATGATGGGTAATGAAGTTCTGGGGATGAAGAATGGGAAGGGGCTGCAGAAAAGTCAGAGCAGCCGCTTGGGTTCAGTTCTCGGGACAAAAAGCTGGAGGCTGTAGAAAGATATGGAAGGGGCAGAAGAACATCTACGGTACATCTACTGGAGCAGGAGCCTTCAGAGAAGCTGGAGGAGAGGGGTTGGTGGGGGGGCACTTGGAGAGGTTTTTTAGGGGGGGTACCGGGGTGGGGAACAAAGCCGACATAGTCTCACTCACGGTAGAACACATATTCAGTGTAGCTGGTCCAGATCTTGTCGTCGGTCTGCTCGTGGCCAAAGGCGCAGGTCCCCGTGGAGTTGCAGGCCACCATGTGGAAGCCTGAGTCTGCCAGCTTGTCGAAGGCCTGCTCCAGGAAGGTGAACTTCAGATAGTAGCGCGAGGTGTAGCGCTCGGGGGGCCGGTCGGGGTCGCGGCTCTCGTTCAGCGTCTCCCCGAACACCTCCTTGGCCAGCGAGGTCTTCCCACACACCATGATCCGCGCCACACGCCGGAACTTGCTGTCGGTGTGGCTGTCGCGGCCCAGGGTGTAGGACCCCCGGTAGCCTATGGTGATGAACCCGGAGCGTTTACTACCATCCATGGTGGAGCTGGGCACCAGGCTGGCACAGGCAGCGGCCGCCGCCCCCAGGGAGCTGAGGTTACGGCCAGTGTCTATCCCCGGCGAGGAGTCCTCTGGGTCACTAGGACATCCTTCTTCTCCCAGAGAGTTCTGCTTACTGATCCTGGGCGTCAGCATCTTGACCAGCTCCGGCAGGTTGAAGAACTCGGCCTCCCTCTGCAGACGGCCGCGCTCGGGGAAGTGGTCTGGGAGAACCAGCTGCTGGTCCCTCATGTAGTCCAGGATGTAGCGGAACAGGAAGCCGTCGCGGTCCACGAAGAAGCGACCCTTGGTGTCCCGGGCCAGACCTTTGGCAGACTTCCGAGTGAACATCTCCCCCAGCAGGGAGTCTGGCACACTGGTGAGCGTATTGTAGCGTGTGATGTACACCTGGCCCCCAACGTTGAGCTCTACAATCTCTGGAAAGGGGACCTCCTCCGCTAATATGCCACCGTCTGGTAAAGCCATGGTGAACTCCTCACAGATGCACTTATGGGTTTTTAAAACTCTCTTGGGTTTATGGTGAAAGTTAATATAACAGGGGTTTTTTTGTCAGTGAATCTGTTCACAGTGTTTGGTTAGTGAGGCCTGTTGCCTGTCAATGGCTGCAGGTCCAGTGCTGCGTCGGATCAACTGCGGCGCACAATTGGTATGCGCGCAAGAAAGGCTGGCAGCCGCTCTCAAAGAAAGACCGTCAGAAACAAAACCAAAAATATCACAGAAAAGCACTCTAGATCTAACTACAGCATTCCACCATTATTCCTAAAACATAGAGTGGAGTATTTCAGGCAGCGTTGAATGTTATGGCACCGTTTATGTCCACGTCCTTTACGCGCAAATAGATGTAATATCCTGAGATTGAAGAAACGCTGCTTTTGACAGCAGCAGGAAATGGGCGATTTGCACAACAGTCCATAACATAACGGCTTTTTCTCTCTCTCTTACTCTAGTGTCGGTCGCTTGTCCTGGCGCAAACAGGATCAGGTGGCCCAACTTCAATTAGACAATCCATAGTTGGTGAGTTCCGTGGGGACCCCGCGGACGTAAAGCCAGGAGATGAAGAGGCAGAGGAAGGTGTAGTAGGAGGCGAGGAAGGTGTACAAAAAGACCTCGCTCTTTTCCATCACTGGCGCTTCCAACGTGCGCCGGGTGGGTAAGCCGCTCGGTGGCTCCGCTCCTCTCTAGTGTCAGCCTGTATCTGCAGCAACCTAACGGAGGATACAGTAATATTTACCACGGGAAACCACGCCTACCCCATCGGTGACGCGCGCCTCTCTCTGCTGTGATCCGGGTCAAATTCTCCATACCTACGGCAGTTAAAGTGTCCTTACTGTAATCTGTATCTGCTTAGAGGGTGGATGGGTAATAAAGTTTGGCGAATGTTCCTAAAGATTGTTTTTATTTATTAGGAATACACCATGACACAGGATCTATTTAGAAGATGAATAAAGCAATTTATCTTTAGTATTACAATCTTTTCTGAAATGTTTTAAATACATTGCAAATTGTGCAATGCCTTACTAGTCATGTATTGTATCCAGATGTTGAATCAAGTCAGACTTAAATGATTACCTTTTTACAATATATTACTGTAGTGTCCAATGTTTTACAGAACAATTTTTGCAGACAGCACTTTTTGTTAAAAGAAAATATATAAGTATATAATCTTAAAAAAATCATTATCTGCATGTTTTTAAGAACAAAATGTAGCCTGTCATAAATCACACTATTTACAAAATATGAACAAATCCTTCTGAAATATGCATGCAGTGTCTCACCTTAAATCCATATGAAAATAAAAATATTACTATCATAAATGAGAAAGGCAACAGCAACTAAAATTCTGTGGTCCCCAACATGCAATCATGCATTTTGTGTGTGTGCGTGTGTGTGTGTGTGTGTGTGTGTGTGTGTGTGTGTGTGAGTGAGTGAGCGAGCGAGCGAGTGTGTGTGTGTGTGTGCGTGTGTGTGCGTGCGTGTGTGTGTGTGTGTGTGTGTGTGTGCGTTAATGTGCTAATTTCACTAAATAAACAGTGAGCTGAGAAACAAATAAAATCCCCTTCCATTTCTTATTTTTCAGGGGTCTCATTAAAACCCAGCCACCGGCACGGGGCATGGTTATGCATTTAATTCGGATGCATTTATTTGCAGGCACACTCCCAGTGATCAGTGCTGTCAAATCTCTCTGAGAATGATGGGAGAACAGTGACACCTAGTGAATACTCAAGAGGGAGTGTGTTTGGCCCATGGATAGTATAATAAGGTTTGACCATACAGTAACTGTGCTGAGTTTGATGCCAAGAGGCTGTATACACATGCATTGACCACAGTATTTTTAGTGTATGCCAAGTATTTCTTAATGTACAATTGTAACATCTGCCTGATTTCTATGATGACTATCTATTATTACCTGTTAATGCCCTTTTAAAAACCAAATGCTGCCATTTTGAGTGATGCTGACAACATTTCCTTGTGTTCTATGCTATCCAAGTGGAGTCTGTTGGTATGTCTTTACAGGAGAAGTTATACTAGCTGTCTTTTCCAGAGCTTTCAGTGATACCACATAGTCTACACGGGGGAGGAGGGTTTTGGCTCAGTTGTCATTAAAGGGATTACTGGACGTGCAAATTCAAAAGCTTTTATGATTTCAAATAGCTGGACAGAACAATCCCAAGCTCAAGATCTACTTGTAAGCATTTGGGACTAATAGTTAAAAATAGTTAGGATTGAGGTACATGAGATGACTATTAGTCAAAGTGAACACACCATTGAAGAGCAGGGCTGAGTCAGAGAGACCTGCATAGCAAACAGGCTGCCAGGTATTTATGCGCTCTCCCTCTCTCCCTCCCTCCCTCCCTCCCTCCCTCCCTCTCTCTCTGCTGCCATGTGTAGTCTAGCACACAGTACTTTCTGTGACTAATCAGCAGGCCATTTTTCCCCCTGTCTCCAAGCATTCTGGCACTGATTTCCCTGAGGGAGAAGTCTCCAGCTGGCTCGTGACACTACAGCCTCCTCGTCAACAAACTATACGCGGGCCGCCACAGGATCTGGAAGAGGTAGAACGTGGCAGTGCTGCTGTCTGTCTGCCAGTCCATGACACGGTCCCACATCCACTGGCTAAAAATATGCCAGAGCAATATGCTGCGTAATGGTTAGGCCAGGATTCCATGATGCAGTCCCAAACAAAATACCCAAATTGAATATAATATGCTGCTCTGATCCCATCCAAATGATTTGGAAATTAACAGCCTACATAACTGAAATATCTGTGCACCAATCGTCACCTTTTCCCTCACATACTCTAAAATCTTGGCACATTAGCAGCATTCCAAGGAGTCTTTTTTTTCTTATTTTTACTGGCAGTTTCATCAGTCTAATCACATCCCAACCACAGCCCATTGATCCTCAGAAATATGGACAAAATGACTACATCAAATAAATTGGTTTGACCTTGTGCAACAGCTGGATTATCCGTGCATAGCTGTCATTTTTCATCACATTGATGGCCTTGGGAGGCTGTTAGGTGGATAACGTGTGTGTGTGTGTGTGTGTGTGTGTGTGTGAGATGCTCGCCTGATTTAAAATAGACAGAGAGAGGTGAGAGAGGCAGTGGTTGAGCGTATTTATCACTGGAAAAAAGGCATCTTCAAAAATATCTTCAATATGGGGTGTATTTCAATTGTAACACACAAATAATTCTGCCAATGGGACAAGTAGTAAATTCACTATTTTTTTTATTTTAAATAAGATACAATATGTAAGCCTCTCTAGATAGAAGAGTTCCTGAAATGATCTGGGAAAACCAATTTTGAGCAATATTTTACATCAGTAATATTGGAAAGTGTTATATATAAGCCTGCAATGGTCAAAAGCAATGTTCCTGCCCCAACTTTTACATGTCATATCTTCATTTCAAGTGTTTTTTTTTGACATGATTCAAGTAATACATAAGTGGCACTGTTCTAGATTTAAGATCAACACCTCATCAAATAAGATCTTTATGTAATATTTTAGCATTTTAAAATTAGATATTTATTTTTTTTGTGTTTTGTGATGTATTATTGTGTTTTCCTATTTGTTGTTGTGCTTTGTGATTTGTTGGTTGTGTTTTCTATTGGCCGTTATAAGATGTTGAATTGTTGCAGTGCACCGATTCTGCACGTATATATTCCTGGTAAAACCAAAGGGACACGCTGCCCATAGTGAATTCTTGGAATCATGCAGGGAGAAAGAAGGGATGGTTTAGGGGAGGAGGACTTAGTGGATATGTCTGCCTATTGATCTATGCGCTTCTCTGCGGTTTCAGCTGACAGCAGTGATTCATGAGATGTTCTGTGGTGGGATCAACAGAAATGAACAGGCTGGTGCATCTGTTTTCTCAGGTGTTTTGCAGTGGTGTCCCCCGTGAGCCCATCTGCAACGCCTCATTTCACCTCAGCATGAAGCATCGCACACAGACACACACACACTCACACAGAAACACACACACACACACACACACAAACACACATCCATCAAGACAGCAGGTGACATGGAAGGGAAACAAGACACGGCTGCACCACGTCTTGTCGAAGGAGTCGGATCCCCTTGCGAGCGTTTGCGTTGAGGGAAAAAATGGCGTTGTTTATTTAAAGGTCACATATTGTGCTTATTTTCAGGTTCAAAATTGTAATTTGGGTTTCAACAAGAATATTTCTCACGTTTTGCCTGTTTCTTTAAGCCCCGCCTTCCAAAAAGCCCAGTCTGCTCTGATTGGCCCTGAGTCTTACATCATAAGGGGAGATAAATCTGACAGGGGTTTTCTAACACAGGTTTTCAGAAAGGTGGAGGTGGATGAAACGAGAGAGGGTGGTTTTTCTCACTTTGGAAGTCTCTCGTCACACTGGAGACCCATATTATTGTTGAAAAAACATGAAAAAGTGAATTTTGCGGTTAAGGTGACCTTTAATAACAAGACTGAGTCTGGGTCAAGATAGTGGACATCCAGCCAGCATGGCCGGCAGCACCCATATATTATAAATACAAAACCTTTGAGTCAAATCAGTTTTTTTTCCTTTCTTCCAGACTCAGTCAGATCCTTTCCTGTCTTTTTCCATGGTTACACCCACATCAAGCCGTTTGTTTCATTCTTGTCCGCAGGCCGCTCCCAAATCAATTATATTCTCCCTATAAAATAAATAATGCATATGACTTTGGCTAATGTCGTTCCACACACTTGGCCCCATCTATCATATTGATCTTTCCCTTCCTGGCCACTGGCGATTCTTTAGTTTGAGGTCTAAATTTGAAGTGAGAATAGGTGACATTATTGAAATTGATTGTTTGAATCTGGGGAAATTACTATTTGACATTTAGGTTTAAAAAAAATAAGCATTTTGACCCCTGATAAAGGTCTGACTGGGATCTAAGTGTGTTCAGTCCTGTTTTCCGGTATCTCTGACTCTACATGTGTACTATGAGCTTTAATATCTAAGTAGACACTTGTCATTTACCCATCATCAAACATCTAATAGCAGTACATTTCCAAAACTGCCCTTCAGCCAATCAAATTGTTTACAATGGCTAAAGAGCTTCAGATTCATGACCAAAACATGACATCAGCGACCTGACTGATAAACAGAGCTACAATGATTTCCTAATATAGGCCAGAGCTCACTTACAGAATTTGCCTCTAACTTAGCCGGGTAAACCGGATAGATTGTGGCTGTCCTTTCCCCCTGAAGCACTTGAAATCTGAATGTACAATATGTATTGAATCCACTTGCTGAGTTGGAGATGCTCTTACTGCTGCAGGGTTGCGTCATAGCAATTGAAAAAAAGATCAAAAACCATTCCAACAAAACCAGCATGCCCACAAGAAAAGTGACAACCTTATTTAATGTTTCAGCATTTCCCTCTTTTCCAATTTAAATGGAAAACTATAGTGTCTACTGGGATAGACTGGGCAATACAGCTCTATACCTCTCACACTTAACCCTGCCTTTATGCAAAGGTCTGTCAGGGGATCAAGTGAAACTTTGAATACCCTAAATACCCTAAACCATTTGAATATTCACTAATTTATAAATGTATTGCTAACACTTACTGAGGCTTACTGACATGTCATCACTTCTCAATGGCAGACTTAAAAGTGGTTCAGTCGCTGCAAATTATGAAATTGTGCTTAGAGGATCACTGTGTTGGCTGCTACAACTAAAAACAAGATTCTCATTAGTGTATTTGCAACAAAAAAAAACAATCAGACTTGCTGAAATTGTGGATAAAGCACGTTTCAAGTTCCCATACAAAGAGGTTTGAACAGTTCCCCTAATGTAACATGGGAGGAGCATGAAAGGTCGACCTAAACACAAACTGTATGAAATAATGGAGTACAAAATAAAGAACTGGCTATAATCAAACCCCTATCATTTAGTGTGTGCATACCTGAATAAGAAGGTTGCTCATTGGTTCTTTAACATGTCATGTTTAAAAGGTGATTCTTTAGACAGAAGGGACGGAAAGTGTAAAAGATATTTGTTTATTTTGGTTCTTTCCCACCAGTAGTTTATCCACACTCAGACTGAAATAAAATATAGACTAGGGTACACCAAATGTGGGCGATTTTTTAATATACACCACAATTAATTTCATGGAGACAGCATATGTGCATACTTGAATGACTAATGCCAATGTGATGACCATTGACTTCAAGGGGAGAATCCCATGCTTGGGATCGGGTCGGGGTTATTTAGGACTGCAGGACGAGGGTCTGGGAAACTTGTTAGTGAGCACAAACAAAACACAAAACCCAATCACTTATCCATAGAACAAACAATAAATGGTTTCACGCACCACTTTTAAAGACAATTAAGTTTTGATGCAGTAATGTATCGGGCCCACGTGCTAGCGATAACACTTAAAACAATGTTTACCTTTACCAAACCTCACAAAGTTCTGTATTTGTTTATTGTCTGTGTGTTTTCTTAATATATATGTTATGTGTATGCACACATGTAATTAAAATACAACAAAACAAAAAAAAAAGTTAATAAAGTGCTTTCTACTGACTCAAACACACACTCTCTGAGAGAATGGTATTGGTACAGCATGCTTGAGAGTTAAAAATCACTTCTGTTCTGATTAGCTGTGTTCATCAGTGCTCAAGGGATAAAGACCAACAGATGTAAGGCATGATTGCAATCCAATGGTTTGCTGACAGAGCACATCTGTGTCATAGGTAACATCAAACACACGCAACTTACAGTGGCAGTCAAGATATAACAACTTCAAGGGTGATCAAACGTGAAGACAACCCTCGGTCAAGTTCACCGGCTGATTAGCGGCACCATCGTAGGAGATATAATAGAAGATTTGGTCAAAAATGTGTTGTGTACACTAAAGGGATATTCTACTAATATACCAACTGCACCATTTCAATGTGTTGTTGGAAACTGCCAATCAGACCAGAATCTGACTCAACTTTTAAGACTTATTTGAAAGAATATAGCCAATGTTATGCATGATTAAATTAACGGGATTCCAAGTGTTCAAGCTTGGGAGGAAATTCCAAAATGATGGAAGTTCTGAACTGTTAAATTTATTGAAATATCTTTTAAGGCGCGTAATGTATCAACATCACTCAAAACCATTTAAGATCTGGTGAATGGCCTTGTCCCTTAAAGACCAGATGGCATTGAAAACAAATGTCAGGGTAAAAGCTGGTTAATAATGAAAATAGATACTAGTTGGTACTATGGAGGCAAACTTCTCCTGTACTCATTCCACATCAACTGAACAACTGGCATGACGCTCACAAAGCACCGCTTTCTGTTTTAGAGGACCACAGTCATCATCTCGCAGCATTTCAGCTGAGTGGGTATAAAAATATAGACATTTGAGACCCTGAATATATATGTTCATATGTGATTTTCTGCAACAAAAACAAAACACAATATACAGTTGTCCCACTCAGTGTACACATTGTCATTTTTAGACTGAACCCACATCTAAAATGTGTTCTTGCATAACCTCTGGGGGAGGGAGGTTACACCCGTTAAAACACAGAACACAGAACGGCAATTATAATGTTGTCGTCTTCATCAACAGCCTACATCCACCATCTCTTTGTTAATACACTAAAATCACCTCCGGGTGTGTGACACAGATTTACTGGGGGGGAAAAGGGAGAGTGTTATTGTGTGTGCGATTACATCAACATGTCTTTGTGATGCCTGGCTATGTGCTGGCTTTTCTCCGAAGGCCTCCTAAAGCCCTTGGTGCAGTAGTCACAGCGGTGGGGGTAGTCCTTGGTGTGAATAGAGATGACGTGGCGTTTGAAGCCAGAAGCGTCCGTACTGTTATACTCACAATACTGGCACTGATAAACCTTTCTACCACTGTGTGTCTTCATGTGCTTCTTCAGCTCTGCGGGCTGCCGGAAACCTCGCCGGCAGCGCTTGCACTTGAAGGGAAGGTCTTTTGTATGCAAGGAAAGGATATGGCGACTCAAGGTGAAGGTGTCGATAGCGTTGAAGTTACAATGTCGGCACTGGTGTGTTTTGTTACCTTTGTGTGTCTCAGCGTGTTTCTTCAACTCTGAAGGCCTGTGAAAGCCTTTCTCACACACGTCACACTGGTGAGGAAAGTCCTTGGTGTGAACAGAAATAATGTGTCGTTTCAGGTCACTGGAGTTGGTGCTCTTGTGCTCACAGTGTGGACACTGGTGGGTCTTGTGGCCTTGCACCATCTCTATATGACGCTGGAGTTCTCGTGCGTCCGCGTAGGCTTGAGGACAGTGGCTGCACTTGAAGGGCAGATCTGCGCCATGCTTGCTCTTGATGTGAGTCTTTAAGTTGGACTGATCTGCACAGCGGAAATCGCAGTGCGGGCAGTGGTACGGCTTTTCGCCTGTGTGGGTCCGCATGTGTTTCTTAAGCTCCGAAGGGTGGCGGAAGCCTTTAGCGCACTCCACGCACACATGTGCAAAGTTCTTACTGTGCACAGCCAGTAGGTGACGGTTGAGCAGCCCCTGCTCAGCTGTCTCATAGTCACAGTACTTGCAGTGATGTAGTTTGGGCTCCCGGTCCTTGACGATGAGTTTGTCTGAGCCTAGCGGGCTGGTCTCGTGGTAGCGCCGGGCGTACTCAGTGTATTCTGGAGAGCGATCACTGCTGTGGTTCAGCAGCTTATGACTCTCCAAGTGGTTGTGGAAACTGATCTTCTTGTTGGTGGTGAAGTCGCAGTCTGTACACTGGTACTTCTTCTTAAGCAGGTGGTCCGGGTGGTTCTTCATGTGGCATTTGAGGAAGCCTCGTGAGCGAAACTTCTTTCCACATATGTGACAGGGGTAGACGGTCAATGGCAGGCCATCTGGTCCGATGATAACAGCTGGAAAAGATAGAGTACAATTTGAAGAAATCACCTTTCAAGAAGCTTATAATCTAATTATACACATGTTGTTCGGACACAAACAAAGTTCCAAATGCTATTCTCATCATCTTATCATCCAAGAGTTTGATGCTGTTCTTACCAGTCTGACACTGCCCTGTGTTTCCGAGTACTTTCTTCTTTTTCTTTCTGTCTGGTTTGGGTTTGAGGGCGCGGTTTGCACCTAGCCCTTCACGGATTTGTAGAAATGGCGTAGAAGGTCCATTCTTTACCTGATCCACGGTACTACCTGCACACACAGTTTAAAATGTAATTAACATGACAGAATTACACTGTTTATAGCTACACATGGGTTAAATGGTATTTAAAAAAAAAATAAAGCCCACACAGGCTTTTTGTTGAGTAATTAATCTAACAACGGGTCTGTCTCAGACAGTCAAAAACTGAAGGGTGACTAAATCTACTTATTTGAAGCCACACAGTTGGTCTGATAAAATGGACAAAAAGCCGTTAAAACAAAAGGAACGTACTGATGTCATCATCTTCGTCATCTTCACTGTCATCATCATCATCATCCTCTTCTTCTTTCAGATGGTTCTTGACGGCCATGTACACCATCTTGTCCCGGCCAACACCTAGTCTGCCCGACGACGCAGCTTCCAGGTCAGGATGGCCATTCTGGTAATCGTCCTCCGTTATTACCTCGGTTCCGCCTGGAAAGGGAAATTAAATTTACAATTTAATCTCAGCCATGATCTAGATTCAATTTAACAGGGGAAGTTACCGGAGGCAATTTCTTGTATTGTTGGAATGACTGAATTGATGGCTCTTCACATCACTTGCCTAAATCGTCATCTGCTTCAGCTTTGAAGATGTAGACTTTGATGACCTCGGAGCCGTCCTCCTCTTTGCATTCCTTGTCTTCCATCACCTCAGTGCTGATCTCAAGGGGAGTGTCTCCTATGTCCAGCTTCTCTCCCACCTCATCCACTACAGATACACAAACAGCCTTAGTATTAGAAACTGGACAATTAATCATGGGATTGCTTAGCAATTTCCTTATCCATACTATGCTCATTTTCAGGTTCAGAATAGAAATTTGGGTTTCTACTAGAAACTGTTTTCATAGTGTAGTCTCGGAAAAACCTTTTATATTTCTCACAGTGCCATTGGTAAATCGCCTGTCTGAAACGTTCCTTTTTAGAGCCTGTCTCTTTAAGCCCCGCCTTCCAAAAAGCCCAGTCTGATTTGATTGGCCCTGAATCTAACTACGGGTTTGAATCTAACTGCCAGTTAAGGCCAGGACACACCAGTCCGAGTACCCGAAAATGGAGAATGCCGATTCAGGGAGCTCCAGTCTTCCCGTCGCGGCCGAAAAAGTGCAAAGAACACACCAAACCGACTGCTGACTTTCCGTACGCTCTGTGCTTGCGCGGGACGTAATGTCTCCATAACAGCAGGCGGCGCTAATCTGTATTGTGGCCCGAAAAAATACGGAAGCCGGAAATGATGGGACAGCTCTCTAGACCATAAACATAGGTTGCGTTCCGAATCGCATACTTTCTACTATATAGTATGTAGAAAAAAGATTTAGGATGTCCCGATTCTTGTGGCCAGATTTAGGATGGTTAGAAGTACCCGGATGTCCTACTTCATGCGGCCAAGATTGTTAGTGTTGAAAAGTGCATCCTATTTGGGCGATTCTGACCCACAATCCAGTGCGCACGTGAAGTGACGTAACATCGACGAAGCCTCCATATGAAAACAAACGGGGATGCGACGGATATAAATGCAAGAGGCAAGATCAAGGCGCAATGTTATGATGAAATAAGAGAGAAAAGTATGTCCCAATAGTATGCCTACTGCATCCTAACTAGATTCTTTTTATCGTCGGATGTAGTATGTAGAATAGAAAAAAGAAAGAGTATGCGATTCGGAACGCAACCATAGATAGAAATACGTATTTATATTTATGGACCATAAAGAGCACCATTTTTAGCAGAGAGTGTCGAGCATGGTGTCGAGCAGTCAACAAGGGTTGATGCATGTGAGTACTCGCTGAACGAAACAAACAAACACATTAAAACGATGGCTAACTGTTGTTAGCTGTTTGTGCTACCCGCCTCACTTCCGGGCTTCACTGATTCGCTAGCCCTCCACAAATCAAATAGCTCCAACTGAAAGACTGCCCGCCGCCGATTGAACATGTTCAATCGACTGCCCGACGACATCTACGACGACCGATTTCACGGCACACACCAAACAGATTCGTGTCCCCGCTCCCTCCCGACTCTACGACGGCGATTATCGGGCCGGTGTGTCCTGGCCTTTAGACATCATCCTCTTATGATGTCATAATGGGAGATGACTGGGGTTTTTGAACCCAAGCTTTAAGAAAGGTGGAGAAAAAGAGAGTTTTTCTCATACTTTGTGTCTCTTAACACACTGGGGGACCCATTTAATGTTGAAAAAACAACAAGTGTAATTTGAGAGCAATTTGCATAACAGGTGACCTATACGCTGTGTTATCATAAGGTGATGTCTTACAGGAGATCATGAGGTAATCCTCAGAGCTGCTTCTTCCATCATCCTCCTCATCTGTCTGCATAGAAACAGCCTCTTCCGGCAGTTGCTGGTGGATGATGGTTTCACCGTTGGCCTCCGTCACCATCAAGCCTTCTGAGACCAGCTGATGGTCCAGTGTGTTGTCCTGGTGCTCAGACAGAAGCTCTGCCACAAACACCTGGTCTGGCATGTCATCATGGTGGTGGTGGTGGTGATGGCGGTGGTGATGGTGGTGGTTTGAGTTCTGCATGAGGTCTGAGGTCAGGACATGGTGGTGATGATGATGATGATGATGGGAGTCCAGCTCTTCCTCTATTGCAACCTCCGTGCCCAGAATATGTTCAGGCATTATAACACTGTGTTCCGAGGGCTCCATGTCGTCACTGGTGATTTCATGGGCCTCTACTCCTTGAGATTGCATACACTCCACGTCCACCTCCAGACCTTCAACGACCTCAGCTTCTAACCCCTCCACCTCCACCTCCTCCTCGTCCAGGCCTTGGACAACATGAGCTTCAAGATCCTCCACGTCCACCTCGGTCTCCAGGCCTTCCACCACGTGCGCCTCCAGTTCCACCTCACCGTCCAGGCCCTCCACGACCTGGGCCTCCAGCTCTATCACATGTGTCTGGAGCTCCTCCACCTCCAGGCCTTCGACGTCCGAGTGTAAGCTCTCCACCACCTCTGTCTCCAGGCCCTCCACCTCCTCCGACTCCAAGCCGTGAACCACCTGCGTCTCCAGGCCTTCCACCTCCAGCTCGTGCTCCAGGAGGATGCCCTCGTCCGTCATCACGTCAGAAAGCAGCATGCCCTCGGGCACAGACACCACAATGTGCTCTCCGTCAATGTGGGCCAGACCCCCCATGCCTGCCACTGGAGACAGGAGATAAAGAGAAAGGGTACGTTACAAAAGGTCTCCAACTACGTAATAACAGTAAAGCTACGGGAAACTGTCTTTGCACATTCTTGCTATGTTAAAGCCCTCACAGCAACGTATCATGTTGTTAAGGGTGTATCACCTTCTTGTTGCTGGTATGCAACGATAATGATAGACTGACTATGTAATGTTACTGTGTCTTTATTAACATAGGGTTTAGAATCATTATAAATAGTAGATACATAATTTACTAGTTTGCCAGTTGATTCCATAGACTAAAACAAATTATTTTGTATTACAAAAAGAGAAAAATAACCCAAAAATGACCAATGCCCAAAAAAATGTGGCCTGCTGTTTCTATTCCTTAAGTGATTGGTCTACTCTAAGGGATGATACATGCTAAAATAAAGTTCTGTTTAGAATATAAAGGTTACACTACCACCTACCAAAGTCTTGCATGATCATAGCGTGGGGCATCTTCAGCTCCTGAGTGTGTAGCTCCAACACCCCTCCTCCTTGATCCATGTCTTCCCTCAGGAAAAAAAGACTGAAAATTACAGTACACACAGTATTAGCTGTTTACTTTCACTTTGTTAGTGGGCATGAGTAAAAATGAAAGTGAATGAAAAAACGGACAATGTCCCACTGGCTAGTTGTGTACTACATACCTTCACATTTGATGACAACACTCTTAGAATAAAACCAAGAAGATATATGACGTGGCTCCTTCCATCAAGCTAACCAATCCCCCTGGAAAACAAAACAACAATCATTTGTATTAATAAACCTTAAGATAATAATAAATGACAACATAAAAGAGGAAGAGAGTTGGTTGATCATAGTGTAAGTTTTTTTTAAAAACGACACTTCTACATGGGTCCAGGTTTATAATAACAACCTCTGTATGGAGTATAACACACAAGGCAGGAAAACTATGTTGACAGGAGGATGCGGTTGTGTTATTGACCACTGGCTCCATCCTTTGTATATGATGAGTACTACAGGCAGCTTCAACCTACGGGCATATAGCTATACACCTGGACCTGCTCGAGCCTGATGGCTGGAGCCAAGCTCAGACAAAGCGCTGTCCCGCTCAGTATGCAGGATGACAAGCAGCGACTTCGATAACTCCCGTTAGATGTGTCCTGCTTAATTTTGGGAGAGTAGAGCATGCATTTGTCATCACATGACGGTTCGGTATAAGCCAAATGTGTCTGCAATGGGCTGTTGTTGTGACGTTAGGGCGCCCTGATTTCAACGGATATATCACTTTAGGGGGGAACATAACACTGTGCAACCACAGGTATCGTTTTAAAATAAGTATTGGATTATAGACTTTTTTTCACAAAACTACACATGCTCAAGAGTTTATGGCCGCCAATGAAAATACCGCAGACGTTATGCAATGCATATCAGGGTGGCTACCGCCCTCCACCCACTGGAGCTAACTAGCAATCGAGCTAGGGCTGGGGCTGTTCCCCCAATCGCCATTTTGTTGTAGCACAATGGCTAATTCAAGGACTGCGACAACCGGTTTATCTGGCCATTTAAGCATATACTTCACACAGTTACAATGCAAATGAAGGCGCTAGAATAGACAGCAAACCCATATGCCTTATTTAATTAATAGTCTGCAAGCCAAGCTAATATGTGCGACCACGGCGGTCCAACCAGCTAGCTAGCTTGCTAAGCTAAGTGAAGCCGCTCGTGCCGCATTATCTTCCATGTTGTTTTTCCGAGAAGGCTGAAAGAGGCCCGCTACGGCCGACCGGGCCCTTGCGTCTTATTCCGCGTACCTTTCTAACCGATTCAAAATAATTTTACCTGGTAACGTCGTCTTCTGAATCTATCGGTGTTTATTCCCCCTCGCAGTTTTGTCTGTTATTGTTTTGGTTTATTTTAGACGGTAAGCTAAGTGCGGCCTGCAGTTTTGGATCCCCGGGCACCCTTTGCTAGGCCTCGGCCAATCAGCTTGCTTCCTGACAAGCAGAGGGAGGGCGGGGGACAGACAATGCGTGGCCTCGTTTACCGCTGATCCCTTACTATTTGCGTCATGCATAAGAGAGCAGAGTTACATTAACACGGACATTCTTGAATGGGAACATATTTACAAACTGCTCTGAGACACAATGTTCAAACTTTATCACACCGAGAAATTTACAATTTTTAATGTGGGTAGCCTACAGACTGCTTCCAAATTTTGAAAGCGCAGATGAGGCCTGTAGGCCATTTTGTCACAAGGGGTGGGGAGCGTCGAGCACTCATTTTTGAAGCGTTTGCTCACACCCAGGAAATATCCGGGATATTATGATGGCGATGCTGCTAACACTGCTCAATTAGGGTCTGGGATGAAAATGCACTTCAATTTAGCATGCATGGATTGAAATAGACAATTAATAATGCAATTATAGTTTCAGGGTAGACTTTATTTTTCATTTATATTACAGCTCCTAATTTTCAGAGGCACTCTGCATGAGGGTGCATAGCTATGTAAGGCACATGGCCTTCGTGCATAAACATCTTATCTTTAATACAGTGGTATCCAAAAGCAAACACTCATACCCCCTTTAGATATGCAGTAAAAATGCCTGGAAAAAACAGTACCTTCGATGAATCAAGATTACTTCCGGGATTAGAAAGAGTGTTGCAGCTGAAATGCACCTTGGCACAAACCATATTTTTCCTTGTTTTGTTTAAGTAAGGGCAGTGTGGTTTACAGGAGTTGCGTTGCTGTGTAATCAGAGAGCAAAATACACAAATACAACATACATGTAATGATAATTTCACAATGATCCAATCAAACGTACGTCAGTTCACACAGGTCATTGTCAGACACATGGAAGAATTGTCATATTGCAGTTATAATAATGTAAAGGCTGTAGGGATAAGATAACAAAACCAAGCATGCAGTACTCAGCACCTTCATATAGTCACAAAAAAAATAACAAACCAGCATTACCTTCATTTAAATCGTCTTCATATCAATTACATCAACAGTACAGTTATACAACCCTTAATATTCCAGCAGTTTCTCACAATACCCATAGAAAAATAAGTAAAATTGACACAAACAAATCTTCTGGAAGCTCTGAGTTGGTCCATATCACAAGTGGAGTGTGCATGTGTGCCTTCCTGTCCGCCTACACGTCCTCTATGTGTGGGTTGACAATGTTTCATGCGAGGGAAAGAGATGAATCCTGACTATGAATCTAGTGCAGCGGCCCAGAGCTCCAGTCTGAAATGGGGTGACCAAAGGTTGTACGACAGATTAGTGTACACGGTGTGCTGTGTTCTGTGTACTAAAAGAGGTAACCGGGGGAGAGTTCAGGTGAGAGCTGCAGCAGTGAACATCCTTCATCTCCGGCTATAGACTCAGTAGCAGCCATCCTTCCAGGCATCTTCTGGGAATTTAGTCATGCCCATAGACCTGTCAATAAAAACAGGAAGTCTCTATTCACACAAGAGGCCAAGTAATAACACATTGTAATAATCCAAAATGGCATAAGAACAAATAAATAAAAAGGCCACATTCCTCAATATCCTGACAATCATAAATAAATAGCTTTCTATAAGTAGTATAAGGGTCACGGGAGGGAGGGAAAAAATGAGGACCTTTTTTGTCAGTATGCTTTTCGAAGACAAATGTTTAAAATTAAGTGGGAATACATTTTTGTGTATAAAGAAATACAATGTCACAAATAAAGTTGACAGGTAAAGACGTCGGTAAAGTTGGAATTATGATGGATTGGAATTTCCTGTGTCAAGTTAAACGCTATGCAAACACAAACGATGCAACTGTACTCTCATCATAAGGCGGAAAATGGACTACACAACCTAATTTGTACCAAAAGTTGACGTCCCATGAACTAAACTAACCATATACTGCTCTCTATGTGCTGCAGGCTGTAAGCGCAGGGGGCGTCTAATACACTGAAGAGAAAAATATTCAATACCTTCATCACTCTTATACTGTACAGTGCAGTGCAGTTATTAGTCAAGCTTAGAAGACATCTGGTTTCAGTAAAAATGAGGTTGTAGCAAAGATGCATCATTTGTGTTTAAATAAAGTTTTGCTTCCAGCTTTACTGTAGTCTTGAACTGTATAGTTTCATCTCAAAATTGTATTTACTTTACTCTCAAAGTGCATAATAAAAATAAAAGATCCTAATTTTTTTTCTCTCCCGTGGTCCTAACTCTCAATATTTCCATATAAGTGCTCACCTCCTGGTGGGCTGTGAAAGTTTACTTCTAGTGGTAGCCGATGTTGTGGCCTGTCCTCGTCCCATGGCAGGCCGTACTGCCCCGGTGGAGGCTCTCCCTGGTATGTAGGATCCCCCATTGGCAGAGCCCGGAGACTGGACCCTTCTGCCGCCTCCTGCAGCCGGGGCTTGGACAACAGGCAGCCCTCTGTTAGGCTGACGACCAGGAGCCATGGAGCCCCCAGGAGGGACCGCTTTCACCGGAGCCCGCATGGAGAGAGGGGACTGGCCGTTACACAGACGACTATTAGCCATACCTTGAGTGGAAGAAATACACAGAATCTAAACCAGAAACTTTTATTTTTTATAGACGAGATGGGAAATCAAATGCCCCCACTTTTGGCTAGGAGGAGTTGTCTAGGGTGAGCAGAGCTGGATTATCAAGGATTCATATGTAGCAAATGAGTGAACATCATGTAGCAGTAGCAGGTGAGTGAAAGCAGGGGATCCCTGTACAACACCTGAGGTATTATAGGGAACGTGAAGGGTCAGGAAAGCATAGAGCAAAATGTGGGATGATTTATAGAACTCCTACTCCGATTTTTTTCAGCACGTTTTAACAGTTAATCTCCTCCTAAATGTATGGCATTGTATTTTCTAAGGTCTAACGAACACACATTTCCATTTGGTTGCTAGTAACAGTCTTTTTGGCACATTGCTAACATCTGTTGACCAGCTAAATATTGTGAAGCCAATACATTTTTTTAGAGTTGAACAATATATTTATTGAGTACCCATCAACCCAAGGTCACATCCCTTTGCTAATATAATTCTAGTTAGTTAGCTAGCTAGTTACATTTTTTAAACAGTTTTGGTTTGCAATAGTTTTTAAAAAAATGATCATTCCTTATAAGAAAGGTGATACATAAATATATAATTTCTTAAGGGCAAAAGACACCTTCCTGTTACAGTTAAAGGTGTACTGATTATAGGCTTAATGTGCCAAGAGTAAATTGCTGGTTATTTTTTTCATTTTACCTTTATTTTACCAGAAAAAATAGCTTGAGGTCAAATTACCTCTTTTTCGAGCAAGGCCTGGCCAAAATGGTAGCATTTTGGTTCTTAAAATACTTTTTGTTTGTTGTTTTACTCCAGAATATATTGGAATCCCAACCAAGATTAGAAAATAACTGGTTTTGATAAAACTGAAAAAATAACCCACCCTACGCATCCCTCGTGTGATCATGCATTTGTATCCTCCTGTGCAAAGCAGGCATACGCCAAGTGGAGGCCTAGTTATAAATATTCCAATTTTAAAGAAGGATCTCCCCATACATCAATCGTACCGTTCAAACATTACCTGTTGTCATGCATAGAAAGGAAGTAAGAAGGTAGGATAAAAGGGGCTTTAGGCCAGGCAAATACAGCTGACCCTTTGTAAAGGACAGTGGTGTGGAGCAGGTGAAGAGGGGAGGGGTTACCTGTGGAGGGGGAGTGACTCAGGTGGGACATGCGGTTGCCAGAGCTCTGGAGGTTAGCCTCCATGCTGCGGCTGTTTCTGACAGCCTCCAGGGAACGGAGGCTGGTGCGGGGGGCCAGGTTAGGCATGCTGTGCCTCAACTCCTCTGGAACCACACATACACAACACATTTAGTCTATCATCACAGCTTTGGTAGAACAAGAACCTCTGTGATGGTCTCTGTGATAGTCTTGACCTATGGTGTAATGAATTATAACTTGTTATTACACAGCACTGATATATGCTGTGTTCTGGTTGGTCAATCACAGGATTGACCGGTCCTTTATTTTATAAATAATGTCCGCTATTAAGTATATATATATGTATACTTCACTGTTGCTATGGACCTACAGATATCGTTCTGATTGATCACTTCCTGCTATATCAATCCGCTGGCGGATGTCTACAGTTACATACTACTCCTTCAAAAAACAATGGAATACTTTTCCAACATGACTCTGAAGGTATCAGGGATACCTTCAGAGTCATGGTCAATGTCTGAAAAGACTCCAGTCAAGATGACGTGAGTACGTACCGTTGCTATGCTAGTAAGTTCCCACTGTAGCGGACTATTTTTTGAACCAATAAATAACATTACCATTTGCAATAAAAGTGTTTCTAAACCAATAAAAAGTTAAAACAACATTTTGCTTCAATCAATTAATTAATTTGATTAGTAGCCGTTTAATAAGCAGGACAATGTATAGCGACAGGGTCACTCAGTGCAATTTACCCAATCCACTATACATTATCCCTTACTTATAGCATACCTTCACTCTTGGCAAACTTAAGCAGCTCTGCGCTGGGGCCCTGGAGGGAGCGTCTGGGTGTTCTTGTGCGTGGGGCCGCTAGTCGGCTGCCGTACTCCTGGCCGTGGTTGGAGGTGGATGGGGACAGGCACCGGGGTGAGCCTATTGGTGAGGGGGAGAAGCGGTGTCGTCTCGGGGGCACAGAGCAGAAGGCGTCCTCCTCGTCCTCCAGGCTGTAGCTGTCAAACTCCTGGTCGCTGTACGTGCCGCCGCGCCGCAGAGACTGCAGCGAGGCCGTGGAGCTACGCCGAGACGCAGTGGCCGAGCTGGAGGCATAGTCCTGCCTCAGACCTGACGACAAAAAAAAAGAAAGTTACTTATTTATTTCATTCAATTGATCTGAATGTTTTAAATTGTTGTTGTCTGTGTGTGTGTGTGTGTGTGTGTGTGTGTGTGTAAACTTGTTATGTATTCTCATTGTATATTGTGTATCTGTACTCGACGTCATTGTAAAAGAGGGTCACCCCTCAATTGATCTTTCGAGGTTAAATAAAGGTTACAAACAAACAAACAAACTAAGGTTAACTGAATATACAACAAGGCATGTCAAAAGGGACTTTATGGCATGGCCTGAAGACCTGAGACCAGCCTGATCTCACAACAACTTCACATTTGTTTCTCTCCCACAAATACAATCACAGAAAAAACTACTCGGGGCTTGAAACAGACGATCAACATAACTATCTGATGTAATGAGGTGTATAAAAATGCTAGAACTAAGGCTAACTGCTAGTTCAGTCTCTTTCAGAATACACTGTAATCAAACAGTAAAACACACATTGAGTATGTGTCATGTCCAGCACATCATTTTGCAGCACACCCTGACTCACTCTGTTCCTGGAGGCGAGCCATGATCTGGACATCAGTGAGGTCCTGCAGCTTGTAGCCCATGGAGATGGAGTCATCTGATGTGCTGAGCTCGCTGTCTATGGAGGACTGTGAGCTCAGGGCCGACTGCATGCCTGTCACACCTGACAACACAGGGAAGATTCCTACTCGTTACAACATGCTGTATCTCTCACATAAACCATAGCAATCTGAAAGTTTCCAGAAGTTGGAGAGAATAACCTTAAATTCTCAAATAAAAGCTGGTAGTGATGTAATGGCTTTGCAGTCTTGTAAACTTACAAAAGCAATGAGTAAAAAAATATAATTTAAGCTACTTAAACCATTGAACCCGACACTGCATAGCCAGAGGAAAATCCCAACACTGGATGATGACTAGCGTTCAAAGGAGTGCCTAATAGAATAAAGATGTCAGCCCCTCCAAAAATAAGACGTATTTGATTTTTAATATGAGGCCAATAGTACCGTCTAGATAGATGGGCCCCTTCAAGCCTTAAATGAATAGGAAAATGTCATCAACTATGTGATAACTGAATTGCAATAGATTAGATGCCAATGGGTGGGAGCTGTCAAGACTCTGCTCAGTAGATGACAGGGGCTGATTGATCAGGCTCATACAACTCTATCGCTTCAAGGTAATAGAGCTCGAGTAGTGCATGATGGAAAAACTTGAAGTCTAAAGAAATTCCCCCTACACACACAGCGCTGCCTGTATCAGGATACATTTAGATTGAAGTTTCATATTGACTATGTTGATTTGCATTTTTATGCAAATGACCAGAATGACTCAAAAGCCAAAAGTTGAGAATTTCAAATGTGGACGAATGTTTGTTTCATATACACATTCATTGGTATGTTTAAACTCATTAAAAACACATCTCTTCCGCCTGACTTTATTCACTGCAGCCCTTTGCCCCCAGCAGCGTAAGTCTATAAAAGGCTGATGATGCCCAGGAAAGCTGTGTGGGCAATGGGCATAGTGTCCCTGCCAGCCATGTCCGTCTAACGCTGGCCTTATACTGAAGCAAATGGGACAAGACAACATCCTTCAGGGGTATTTGGTTATGTAAAAAAAAGTCTGGGATTAGATTGGGTCATCACCGCCCACAAGCCAAGCATATACAAGTTCATGCAAAGATTGTGTTATTTACAGGGTTGTTTTTTGTTCACAACAGCACCAGCATGGTTGCTCCCTGCACGGTGAGGTGCCAGATAATGTGAGAATAACAACAAGAGTGCAAAGAAACGGGAACAATCACCACAACGTCAAGTTAACCAGCATTACAAGTGTCACACAGGTTAGCATGGTCAAACACCTTCAATATGCTGTGCTTCTATCCACTGGAGTGTAAACCACATATACTTTACATAACTGATGTGTATAGTACACTAGTGTAACAGATGGGGTTTTTCCCATTTGCCAGGCAAACACTGTTTTCCGTTCATTTCAATACAACATGAAAATCAACCTAAGATAAGTCAACATGCTAGAGAGAAAGGTGATTCAACAATATTACGTAGGTTTGTATTATAGAATATTCAATTATTATCATAATGTGTATATTCTGGGTTATTTTATGTGTTATAAAAGATAGTCAAAAGTAAGCCTTAGGCTTCTGCCTATTCCTTTAACAGTCAATGATTGTGTGAATGTAATTGTTTTAAATGGATACAGTGTATGTTGATTTTTGTATTTATTTATTTCATATTCACACACATTGAAAAGTGTGTTCCTTTAATTGTTCCTTATATTGTATGACCGAAATAAAATGAGTAAATCATTTATTCAATGGGATCGTTCTGTAGTGATGTGACTGAACGTTTTGAGGAATGGGAAATGTGTGTAATGTTGGGCTGATGATACTTCAAAATCTGCAACACAAGTGCTGGCTGACAAACAGACATTTGCCCTTTCATGATGTCTCTATTCACTTGTTCCTTTGTGACAAGGCAGTCCAACAGAATGTACTCTGTGATATCAGACCTTTCCACAAAGATGAAACCTTACACAATGTTCAATGCCTTTCTCAGACAAATGATTTGTGGATTGTAATACAGTGAATGGTAAACCATGGCTGCCTGGCAGACATAAAGAATACATCTAGATAACCATAGAACAATGATTAACAGCAATGTATAGTATATGTGACATACTGTTAACCGGGGTAAAACATGCAACAATGCAGGAATAGTCTTTTCAAAATCACCATTCACATCCCCAAGAGGAAACGTTGTGGATGCATTAGTGCGCACACACACACACACACACACACACACACACACACACACACACATGTGAACTGACCTACATCCTTACAGTAAAACTGACGTCAATCCCAATGTTGTGTTGAGCAGAAAAATGAGGAGAGCCCGGTGTGTGTTAATGTCATGCCATACCTGAGCTGCCACAGGTTAGTAGGGATTTGTTAGTTGATTTGTGGTACCCAGGAGAGATCAGGCCGGGGCCAGCCGAGCCTGCCTCTGCTGATGGGCTACTGTACATGTTCCTCCATCGAGACGCTGCAGGGCACAGGAGAGCAGTGGGGTTAGATGGTCACAGAGAGGAAGATGATGCACACATGACATGAAGAGATAAGACATACATCAGAAGATACACACTTTACAGCCTCTAGATAACCTGGTCTTAAATAGTCAAAATCCATATATGATATCAAGGTACGGTGTCTCAAGTTGAATTTTTTTTTAACAGCTTTTTTACTGTCTAGAGTCTGTTTGCATTTGACAGAACTGTGTGGGCATGGCTGTATCAAACATTGTCCATGGTAACAGTCGATTTGGAGAACCTTTGGTCAGAGAACTGCCAGTTTATCAGCCTGACAATATCTTTAATATGGATTGATAAATGAAATATGCTTAACTCTTTTCATATCATTAGAACGATTTTGTGGATTTCTTTAAAGGAACGACATAGAGAGACACACAAAGAATAGCTAAAGATGACTGTGTACAATATAAATATTATGGGCATGGCTTTAATCAGCGGTAAATGCCCAGCTGTTGATCATAGGCACATAGACTTTGTGGGCGTCTCCGTAGTGCACCTGCTGTTTTGGTTTGATGTAGGCGCAGCAGCGCAAAGTGCACATCCTGATGGAGGATATATAAGAAAGGTTTGGCCATTAATGAATAACTGGTCTCATCACTCTTAAACAGCTGAGCCAACCGCAGTGACTCACGGCCAGTTGGCTTCTGTTGTCCAGGAACTCATGTTGCTGTCTGGCTGCAGATATGCGCTGCTGAGTTCACATTGTGCCGCTGTGCACTATCAACAAGCAGATGGTGCTGTGGTTTTTTTGACAGTTAATTAATGATTAAATCATATCTTCCAATTTGTCACAGCAGTGTGTAGTTGTTAATGCATTTCAGGAATAAAACATTCTTTTCCCCCCTCAAAAGTTGGATAGGATGCTTTGACAGCGTTGCTTGCATAAATGGGCAGAACAGAAGTGTGTGTGGGATTATTTTGTAGCAGCCTGGTGTCAAAGTAAAAAGCAGCTGTGCAGGACAGATACAGTACTTTAAGAATATCTCATTTGTTTAAACAAAAAAAGACATTGTCTAGATGCCTCTTTTAAACACATCTATTGGGTAAAGGTGGAGTCAAGATAATAAATAATAATAATAAAATTCTGGTAACGCTTGTTTCAAAATCACCTTTCGTCTACTAAACCCAATAAGGATTCATTTTTCTTTGAATCATTTCTACTCGTTTCATACCCCGTTACTGCTACTGTAACCCCTTAGTCTCTGCAGTTTGGCTAAAACATGCAGCCGTTTTAAAAAGGAGAGCTGACCCACAGGGGAGGGAGGGACGGAGGGACGGGGAGTAATCCAACCCGGCCTGTGTGACTCCATGTAGCGCTGGTGTGAATAGCTGCTGTGTTGTTGAGGTTGTGCAGAGAGCTGTGTGAGCAGGATACATTATGTATGGGCTCCATTTGGCTGGACACTAGCTGCTGTCCACACGTAGGAGACGTACATCAGTAAGGCTTTGTCGTTAGGCTACCACATGCACAGAGGAGCTGAGCAGTAAATAAGATACAGCAGTTTAACAGGGGGAGCTAAAGAATGTGTCATTGTGCTGAATTAGGGGCCTTCATTATACATTTAGGCCAATGTATCTAAAAGCAGTGACATGTGATTCAAGGACCCTCTTACCGGTAGTTTCTCCTTTTTTAAATTAAATGTTGCTAATGTTAAAAGCCCCATTTTGGCATGAATAAATACTTTGGTTCAGGCATTTCAAAGAGTTGAATGCAAAATAATTGTATGACTGTGTGTGTTGAAATCATACTCTGGTCCAAGCGGTTGATTAGGGTCCGACAAGCGATCTCTGTCTCGGGGCTGCGCTGGTCCAGGGCCTGGCGACACCACTTCAGTGGAGACTCCGGGCCTTGATGGGCTACGTGCTTTTTTGGAGACACGTACAACCTGAAGAAGAAATGGCACACAAGAAGAAAAATATATTATTTCCCAGGGAAATGAGAGCAATGCGGTAAAAAGGAATTGAGAGAGTTAATACAGAGCTTGGAAAAAGGCAGTTCAGGGCTGAAAAGTTAAGCCTAAGCCACTTCTTATTTAAAGTGTGGAGGTGGAATATTTGAAAAAAACTAAAAAAACAAGCTAGAGATCAATGTGGATTACTGTGAGGTATGCACTTAATAGTACTGAGAATGCTATGAGAACGTTTTCACAACATACTGTACAACATAGGCATGGCTGAGCACAGGCAGAATACAACGCCCAAACACTGATCGTTAATCAAACAACTAAAAGAGAAAAGATCCCACATCAAACATCAACCAACCAAATCTGTTTGTATAACATGAATTATGTAATCAGACAGTCATAATGCATCAGTAAAGGTCTTAATCACAGCCTTAACCTACTTCTCCAACATGAATCATAAGATAAATACTTCTTTGCCTGGTCTATGTGAAAACAGGACACACAGAAGCCCCTTTTACACAGAGATTGCGGCATATTGACGGAACAACATCACTCCAATATGCCGGCTTTGCTTGCTTCTGTGTTATTTACACAGAACCAAGCAACGCCGGCCTGCTGGCGCATCAGTAGCTCCTTTTACACAGCGCTCCGGAATGAAAGAGGTGCTTGTAAACAGCGTCAGGTGTGACGTAAACATTTAGCACCGCGCCGGTCAGCTGCTTTACAACAACAACACTGGCTGGTGAATTGAGAGCAGAAGTGCTGGAGCTTGCAGTAAGAGGGCCGTATTTTACTGTCCCCACGATGTGCCAGTTGATCTCGCTACGCGCTGAGTCCAACATCACTGGGACTGTTAACCAAACTGACAAAATCAATCCGCTTCACCTCTTCACGTCTTGAGTTGTGTTAGCAAAACAGTAGCTCTGTGGCTAACAGCTGAGCCGGAGCCTTCAATCAGCTGAAGCAGACAGTCTAGCGGGGCGAGCAGACTATTCCCCCGTTACTAGGTCGTATCCTTGGTCGTTCCTATTTACTGGCGTACTACTACTACTACCATCAAGCTGAACAAGAGCCCTCCGCTGCGCGTCGGGCTCCTGCTTCAACTTGTCGGTCTTTATTTCTAGCAAGTGACCCGTTCGCTATACTTTATCCCTTACTTAGCCTAGCCTAGCTTTCCCATTGTACAACTTCTCCTGGGCAGAAATAGACTCATACACTCTGCAAAATGAAGCGCGGGGGTTTGGATTGAGCAACGGACCTCATGATCAGATAGATTATACGCCGTTCCTTTTATTTGGTGATTTTTACGGGACATCAGGCCGCCGTGATTAATGTTAAACACACGTCCTTCAACTGCTAACATGGTCGCATGTTTAGAACGTAGACTATGGAACGTCAAACGCCCCCCTGTTCCGCAACAACAAGCTGGAGCATTTAAACAGAGAGGCGGAACTGATTGTGTCGGGAATCTTACTACCCCCCGAGGTAGTAAAATTCCCGGAACAATCTCTCGCACCTTTCTTCCCTCGTTCCGCAACTGTCGCATTTATACAGCAGGGCGGAGGGCCGAAAGGCCGGCATATTCCCGGCTTTCACTGGCTGTGTAAAAGGGGCTTCAGACTACATCCACAGTCAAGGGGAAATATCTTTATACATTTTACATGTGTAGCAGCAAATATAATGTAATAACTGTCAATAACGTAATAATTTTTCACTTCCTTATGCCAAGACGATAATGTTATAACACCAATGACGTAATAGAATGTCTAAACCGATAACGTATTATAACTTTCTGCTTTAACTTCATTGGCTGGTTGTTACAGAATTGGCCAAGTTTAAAGAAATCATTTAGAATGTAATAACTGGATCCTATAATGTAATAATAATAATACACCTATATAAGTTAAATTTCAGTTCGATTCATAAGCCATCAAGTATCATCCTTCTCTTTCAAAGCTAGAAACCACATATTGCATTCACCAACAACTAGCCCTGGCACTGGTTTTTATTCCACCACACATTGTGACCATCTGATATCCACACTTGACTCTGTGTTTCCGATTGGCTCCCTCTGACATGTGTCAAGTGTTGCCCCACCGAGAGCAAACAGCCGTTAGTCCACCACAAGCTTTGAAGCTGCTGTCACATAGGGGCTGATCCTTTGACTGGGCTGGACAAAAGACCCTGGACAGACAGACACACAGACAGACATACAGGCCGGTTCTGGACCAATCAGCTGCAAATCATCTTCCCATTGGGCAAACACAAAAGGGAGCCATTTCCCACTGGGAATGAGCAACAATACAGAGAGCAAGATTCAGGTCACACACATCCTGCCAGAGAGCACAGTTTCTGTGTGTGTGTGTGTGTGTGTGTGTGTGTGTGTGTGTGTGTGTGTGTGTGTGTGTGTGTGTGTGTGTGTGTGTGTGTGTGTGTGTGTGTGTAGGCGGGGACTACTTCTTTCATACACACACTGTGTTTGATGTGGAATATTGATGTGGTCTGCTTGCGTTTGATCCATTCACATCCATGTCTTTTTGTCACAGATTGACGCCAGGTTTTTGCCATTCATGCAAGACACAGTTCTGCAAGTCTTATCATAGACATAACTCCTAATCACATCACTATCATCACAATTCCACAGCCTGTGTGTGCTCTGAAAAAGGAATCTAGTGTTTATACACAGACTAGGCTCTGTAAACTGGTAAAAAAAAAATAAAACAGTGTACACAATAGTACGTACAGGTAGTGGATAGTGAGGAAATATTCACGGATTTTGATTAAAAAAAAAGTGCTTTTGACAACCAGCATTCTCCAGGCTAGCCGACTCCATCTTTAACAGTAAAGAAGGAAAGAATGGTGCATCCTTTTACTAGAATAACTTTCATGTATGTCTGAGATAAAGTGTATAGTAGTATTTCAATCTTTACTTATACACCAATTATATAACAATTGTAAATCAACCCAATAGTTATGATAAAGAATACAGTTGTTCTTCCTTTCAGTATTGTGTTTGACCACAGTCATTGAGTGATATCACAGAGGCAGCGGTTGGATAACTTTCATTGAGGCAGCGCAACTGCAAATTAAGGTTAATCCTGCCCGACAGTGGCAATGTGAGGAGGGTAATTTAGGAGGTTATATTAAATGTTTTACGCCCGTGTGTGAAATCTAAAAGGTCGGAGGCAGCATTTGGCTAAACTTAAGGGTTTATGAAGTAATCTGCCACTGGTAAACAAAAACATCAAAGAGAAAAACTGGTCACAAGGTGTACAATCACAAGGCAATTCTGACTTCAATAGGGAGGGCTGGAACTTTGCCTGTCTGGTCTGAAAATCATAATCACATGTTCTCGCTTGTACATATGAACTCTCTTATCCTATGAATAAAAAACGAAAACAACAATAGTGTTTTTAAGGTATCCACAGTTCCAGTGTTTCTCCGTGCTTGTTGCAGTACGGCCTCAGTCACAGTGGGGCCCCTCGGGTCACATGCTGTGCAATCCCACCCAAAGCAGTTTAGCCATGTGGCGGCCTCCAGTTAAGAGCAGATTAGATTACGATGCTGGTAGGATTACTGGATGTTTTTGGCTATGATAACCCTACAGAGCACATATGGTATGGCTAATGATGTGAAACTAGGAGGGGAGAGGGGGGGTCATGAATGGTCTGGCAGTTAATAACCATGGCTCAGCTGCTAAAGTAGCCATTAGGAACAATATGCTACTTGTTTATGGCGATGCAAAGTGCACAGTATACACACACATGTCTAGACTGATTGCTGGCATTAAATTAGCGTGGCTTATTAGTATTTAGCCCTCTATTACTGTTCCTATTGGGTTATTAGGAGGAAATGAGCAAAGTTCATCATGTTTGGAAAAAAAAGAAAGAATTTTGAAAGGCTTCCCCCTGACCTGCATTCAGAAATAAACTAATACAAATACACCTAACTTTAACTCACTGTTTAACAGGGATGAGGGAATTGAGATTTACACCGGACATGTCAACAAAAATAATACAAATAATCATTATTTTTAATAATTTTCTGAAACAGTGATGTATCCCACATGAAACAGCCTGAGGAGAACAATGCTGGTGCCTGCCTGTAGCCTTTTTATTGTTTGTTTGGTTTCGGCTGGCGAATAAGAAAGAGCTTTGTGTTCATTGCAACCTGCCAAACAGGAAGCAGATAGGTCATGCCTGATGTTTACCATAGGCAAGAGAGAGACGGCTAACACACCAGAGACGAGTTAAGAGAAAGTGAGAGACAACCTCTTAAAAGCCTCAGACCTTCATATTCAGATGGTACACCGCTTCTAAAATTGTTCACTGTGACTGTGTGCTACTAGCTGCTGGTCACGTATACTAAATAATTTCCTCCTAATTAGTAAATACTCTTGAGTTAGCAATTATAAAGCTTTGAAAAGTACTAGAAAAGACTCAGGAGAAAATAAGTAAGCGTGATTTTAAATCCATACAACCTAATGCTACATCACAGCACAGAGTCACTGCCCTGGGGGGAGCGACACACTTCAAAATCAGAGGTTAAACTAAAACAGTTTAATTGACTCATCTGGCTTAAAGGGCTCTTCTACCTTCTGACAGGCAAACAAGACAAGATGACGTCAGTGATTATGGAGAACGCTTGCTGTCAGACAGTGAAGAGTGACAGTGAATATCTCCTCCCTGTCCTTTACTGTGTGCGTGCTGGGAAAAAATTAGCAATTATAAAGCTTTGACCATACCATCTTATACCATCTGGTGTGAATACACAGTACAGGCTCTGTGAACTTGTATAAACAAAGGGGCCCACTGTAGCTAGCAACATACCCTTACAAGAGCCTAGGCTGTGTAATAACACTGGGTTTGTTTTTTCAGCGCACACACAGTAAAGACAGGTCGCAGATCCTGAGTAGATATTTATATAATGATTATTACTATAAATACATATATAAAAAGAGAAGCTGTGTGATGAAAACCTACCAGCTGTCCTCGCAGTCCACGTCTGCACCGTCATCCTCCAGATCTAGGACATCCACCTCATCCAGAGCGGACTGGTCCACCCCGGAGTCGCTGCCCGCCAGTGTCTCTGACTCGTCATAACTTTCCTGAGAGGGGCTCTCTGGGGTCTGCCCCTGGGAGTCTCCCCCTCCGTTAGTGCAGGTCAGGGTGAGAAACCCCGCACACGGACCCCTCTCCACCTCATCACCCTCCCCGTCCTCCAGCCGGTTGGCTATGGGCAGAGGGGACATGTCTTCACCGCTGCTGCTGTAGCTGCAGTCCTGAGGCGGCGGCGACAACAGCTCAAAGTCTGTGCTGCTTAGCTCCTCCAGCTGTTGGGAGTCGGTGGTCAGCCCTTCACAAGCCTGGTTGATGTTGTTGGCTGCGGCTGTGTGGTTGTTGTGTATGATGGTCTTGCCCCCTCTGTTGCGCAGGGTCTCGTTCTGGACCTCCAGCCTGCGGACCAGCTCCTGCAGCTTCCGGACCTCCTCCAGCTCCTCCCCTGCCAGCTCCTCTTGATCCCCCTCCTCCTCTCCCTCCTCACACCCGGGCTTGGTGCTCTCCATGAGGCCAGCTGGACAGCCATGGTCAGGCTGTGGGACCACACTACCACTGTCCGGGACCACCATGCTCCTATGCTATGGGGGGAACAAATTAACGTTTATTTACATGATGATAATATCAGCACAGCAGGTTTATATTACACGCACGAGCCCACGCTTTATACAGGATACATGCACGCTCACGTTATGTTGCTGAATTCACCAATAAGCAGTGAAATGAATGGACTGTTCGCCGACAATACAACAGAACCTCCACACATTGTAACTAAAAACAAATACAAATGTTGACAGTAAAACATGTCCCCAATCAATTACAACACATATAGAAAGCGTTTCGTCGTAGTCACGTGCAGTAGTAACACTTGTATTAACGCCACTGGTGCATTAACAAACGTTAGCCGATTTTCAGCTCACAATGTGGTGTGTTTACATGACGCCAAGCACTCATTTGTCGTCGTAACCTAACGTATCTCGGCAACCTGCAAATAACGCCGTTTCAATGGCGCTGTGAACCTGCAGCAGCTCCATTCATACATGTACATTTGAACACTCTTATGTTGTTAAGGTTAGCTCAATAGCTCGGCTAGCGTGCTATCCTCAAAAACAAGCGTACCGGTGAGTGAGCCGTGTTGTCCCAGTTGTCCCCGCGAGCTGATGACTGAGGTCGCCCGCCACTCAAGAGCTCAAACTCCTCTGGGAACCAGCGACTGCATGAATGAAGCGACTAATTACCACCCCTCGAAACGGTCCTAAGCTTGATAAATGATTGTCAATGCACCGGGAAACTTCTCAGCCTGCTAGTCCATGTCCTCTTGTTGTCGCCAGGGCATCGCCGATATAGCGTTCATCACATTGCTCACTGCTAACTAGCTTGTTGATGGACTTTAGTTAGCCCTGCTGTGAACACAAACGTATCCCCGAGTAGACCTGCAGCAGCGCTCGCACCGCCCACTACGGGGTTTCCCTGTTATTTGGCGCCACCTATCGTATAGATATGACACTGCAGTACGTGTATAATTTTGTAATCTATATTATGGACATTGGAGGTCGCTGTTAACATTTTGTAGTAGTCACTATTGCACTATTTGAAGTCCAATAGTGCATGTTTGCAATGATTGATGCCAGTGGTTTGCCAATTTTAAGATGATAGACTGCCATAGAGAAGTAGACTATTAATAGAAAGAAAGAAAGAAAGAAAGAAAGAAAGAAAGAAAGAAAGAAAGAAAGAAAGAAAGAAAGAAAGAAAGAAAGAAAGAAAGAAAGAAAGAAAGAAAGAAAGAAAGAAAGAAAGAAAGAAAGAAAGAAAGAGTCCTTGATTTACTTTTTCAGATTTAGGCCTAATGTTTCAATGCTCTTTCTTAATTTGCACCATTGTACACAAATAGAAAAGGAATTATCTGAAAAATGTTGGCAAAAACAGAAAAAGGGAAAGTAAATTACAAAATATTTTGTGTCAAAATGTCAACAATTAATGTCCTCAGTTCCCAAAGGCTTACTCAGTGTTGGTAAAAGAAAGGGTTGCAATTTTCCAATTGTATATTTGTGTATATTTACAAAAACAATAAAGTTTATGATTTTAAATAAATAGATATGATGTATTTGTACCGTTATTTTTTAAATACATGCACAAAAGGATTTGAAATGTTCACATTCTGTTTTATTCACATTTTACACATGTCCAAACTTTTTCAAAATTGGGGTTGTTTTCTCAATTTCATCATTTTCTAATCCCATTTTAAATATCTCTTTGTACATTTACACTCACACATGCACTCCACACAACTGGTTGGATCCACAAGCATTGCACACTCCTTGCTTCCAGACGTCACGTAATAAAACCAAATAACACACACACACACACACACACACACACACACACACACACACACACACACACACACACACACACACACACACACACACACACACACACAGTGCCTTTCAACACCCTCAACACATAATATGACAATGTACTAGGATTTCCTGCTCGTTTCAGTCTTGTCTGTTTTATGTCCTGTTTTTTGCCGTATGAAATGTGAACACACGTACTGTTATGTCCCTCACACAATATCATGTCTTTCACTTGTTTTGTCCTGTGCCGCATCACTTAAATATAGATAGAAGTAGAAAATGCAGGATAGTGAGACTGCAAAAGAAAAACTGTTAAAGTTATTTTCAATGTATGTTTAGTAGTAGTACATTATAGTTTTAGCAGTGAGCATTTCCCAAAAGGTAGTTTGGTCAAATGTGTCCTCATTGTAATGTGAAGTGTTTATTTATTTTTTGCCGGGGAACATGCTCTTAAGGAAGTAGCGATGGCACTAAAAGTTCCTGTATAACTTGTTTTGGGAGAGACAATGATCACGTTCACTTTTCACAATGTTGACCCAGGGGGTTGCAACATGCATACAAGAAAGCAGGCAAAACAGGACATGGTAATGGGTTGGTTGGTCAGTATGGGGCTCCTGGATGACTTTAAGGACATGCCTTTGTAAAGACCTTTCATATTGTTTAGCAATGTCTTATTGTTCTGTCTCATCTTGCACCACAATCTCTTCCTGCCATCTAGTCTGTTGTCAGTGTGCCCAGTCAAGCCTGATCCTGAAAGCTCCTCGTGAAAGACCCCCAACATGCATAACAATTCTTACTGCAGATTGATGAAAACAATCCTCCAATTATCTTGACAACTAATTTGTTTTGTCATGATCTCTGAGTGACATGCTTCCTTTACTGCAAAGGACTACCTCTCCATAACTCCATCATTTGAGTAACTGAATGTGAAGCCAAGCAAATGGGATGGCATTGAGTACTTCTTTGCCCTCAAGTACTTGCATGCTGCTGCAGGTGCATGTTTCAACAGGCCCGTAGTGGAAAAACCCAGCCTACTCTATCTTAAGCGAATGTGGGGAAGAAAAAAATACTTGGCTCCACTGATCCATGTGATGCAGCCGTCCTCCCTCAATATGGGCTTTCCAAAGTGCATTCATACTGCAGAGACAATACTCCTGTCAACATGTTGCTATACGTTTAATAAGATGCATTACACAGAACGTGTAAATGTGACACCCCTTGCTTTGGGAAACCTAAGTTTTCTGACAAATATAAAAAATGTCATTTTGGCATTGTGGAATGTGCACCAGCTGCAGCCGATCCAGCACTCCCCTTGTCTTCGGTAGGATTGGGCAAGTTGTAACGCGACTCGAAGGAGGTGTGTACTGGGTGAGTAAGAGATTCACTCAACACTTTGTAAATGAAGTCATATATATCTTGCTCATGAGCCAAATTGAGCATGCATGGACACAAACAGGGATCAATGTTGGCCTACTATTACTAATATCACTCAAGATAAGAAACTTGGATGTCAAAATAGACTTGAATTTAAGGCTTTGTTTTACTCAGCCGAACATTATCAAGTATCAGGAAAGGGAGTGTCAACAAACTAAACACACTTTGGTGCCATTATTAACGATAAGCTTACCTTTGCTTATCACAAAAAGGGTCTGCAACTTAAACCTACATTATAATACTGCACCTCTATATCTGTTCATATTGTTCATAATATATCCTGCATATGTTTACAATGCTAAAACAAATTTAATTGCTAACAGCTGGCGTTCTTATAATTGGTGAGCATATAACTTCACTGTTATTACTTAGCCATTTACTTTGTTGTTGTTTTCCAGCTGTTTAGTCATATCGTGCACACTGGAGCACATTTGTGTCCCCTTGAGCACTATAGGGGGCTGCTAAAAAGCTTGTGAAGGTGTTTTTCTAGTTTTATAGGTAGGCTAGCCGAGGTATATGGTTTCATATTTCAGGCATAGTACGGAAAATGTGATTGGAGAGCTGCACTAAACATTCTGTTAGCGCTTGAAGCTCTGACAATCAGCTGTTCTAATAACTGCCCTGAGGTATGGTGGGGAGGAAAAATACACTGTCCTACTGTTTAATTTTTGTTTGCCACTCATGGTTGACACTTACTTTGACCATGTTCAAATGACATTATACACAATCTTCAAATTTGAATACAATCTACAAATGAAACCCAAGCAAAACATCTTTTTAACACGTCCATTTTTTTATTAAAGCAAAAATATCCTCTTTTGTGTTATTTGGTAGAACATGTGCAGAATAACATTTACAGGCATTCTCGTGGTATAATTAACAAAGCAACACGTTTGATCGATATTCCATTAATACAATTATATACTATAAGCTTTTTTTTGTAAACCGAGACCCTGTCAAATCATTATCTTGCCCCCCCCCCCTCCCTCTTTTTTTAAAAACAACATTGGAAAAGCACAATAAAGCACATCCATTGCATGAATTTACTTGGGATTACAGATAGATCTTTCCACATATCTTTTTACACCCAACCACCATTTTCTAATGAAAGACAGCGGCGAGGGGGAAACAGAGGCAGAGGTCCAGGTGATGAGTAGGAGGATGATTGATTGGATGAAGAGCAGGGTCACAGGGCAAGGCCGAAGGAAGGGAATCCCGACAGGCGCATTTCAGTTATTTATTCTCCTTCGCTTGTTTCTTCTCCTCGTCGATTTCTGTGTGGGGATCAAGAATTAGGAATTGTGTTAAGGCATTATTTGTAAACATAACACTCCTATATTCATCCATTTTAAAACCCAAGCTTTGATGTAAACAGCACAGAACAAGTATAGGCAAGTAAGATTTAAATAGTTGACTAGACAGTAGCCGAGGTGTCAAGATGGTTCTGAGTCTCGCCAAAATGACCATGTGTGTTCTTTTGACTGGAGTTGGAATATTTTAAGAAGCACTCATAGCAACTTCAGCACTGCACTTCCTCAAATTGGGGAATCTTGCAAAAGACACAAAATTAATGGCCAAAAAACCAAGGCGTTAGAAGACATACAATAGAGATATCTCAAATGTTAGTGTCTAGTAATGGGTCCAGTTCCCAAAAAAATAACACCACTGGATCCTCAAGGTCCCATAATGCAATTTAATAGCGTCATTTATTAGACAGACGGCAGCCAGACCTTCACACTCCACGCACCCAGTTTGTGTCACAGGCATTTGTTATCCGATAGTAGTCCGACCCGATAACCCCCTGATAACTTCACTTTGAAAGGCTTCAGGATTTAGACAGCTCCTTTCTGATAACAATCATTGTCACAGGCTGTCACTGTGATCCCAATGAAAAGTTTGACTTAACTTCTTAAAATCTATCACTCCTGTGCTGCAATGCACAAAGTGTAACCGAAATGTCTAACGGCTTCTCAGGTAGCTGGGTGTGTACGTGCTGTTAATCAGTAATGCCATGTTTGCAGTTGCCTTTCATAGTGAAAGACAGGGAGGAGTCCCAACTAGTGCAGAAGGTGGAGCAGGAGGAAAAAAAAATGGTGCAACCTGGACCAAGGTGAATTTATTTTGTTCAGAGCTTATCTCTCTTTTTCTCTTTGAAAAAACCTACCGGCCTGAGTTGGTATATGGTTCTTTTCATTTGTGTTGGTCTTCTTCAGCTTATGCTTGTCAAACGTCTTCACCTCTTCCTTGACTGGATTCTTGTCACCCATGTTGGAGGATTTTCTAATGAGAGACAGAGAGAGAGAGAAAGAGAGAGAGCGAGAGAGAGAGAGCAAACAAACATGTTGATACAAATCAAAGCATAACAATTATCACTGTCAACAGGGCATGACTAAATGATAAAATAAGGCATGAGAAGGCATTGAAGATAGAAGATTAAGCTATTGTCATTTTATCTTTTTATTTTATGATGTTATCTGCAGCACATGCCCGCACAGGTAGGCTACACACATCAAGCCCCACCTCAGTTGAAAATAAAAGTGCGTGGGAAAAAAGAACGACTGTTAGGGCGTGACATATTCCCATGAGATATTTTAGAAAAGACGATCAAGTTTTTTTTCTGCACAGCTTCTGCTTGTAACACCACATTATAAGAGTAATTCAATGCTGCGCTTGATTTTAGAGGGAGGCAGTGACTGGTACATGAAGATATCATTCCACCCACAGCTACCTGCGTTATCAGAGGGCTGCAGAGCTTTCAGGTGGGTGCGTCATGTAGTCAACCAAATAAGGATGTGACAGGTGAACATTGCGAGTCGCAGGTCCGTTTAGGAAAAATCAAGTCATGATGGAAAGTCAGACATGTAGTGAAGCATAAAGCGTGTAGAGGAACGCAGCGCTGCCAGGCAGGATAGCCTACCTATACACACATCCCGCAGTACAACAGAGTGATCAGCATAACAGTATCCCGTCAATACTGGATTGGCCTATCATAAGCGTTGCATAACACCTAGGCCTATAAGCCCTTGATACATACACATCGTTTCTTAAAATGAATTATGATATTTGCATTACATAATATTGCAAAAAATGATTGATTAAATTCGAATAGCTGAAGAGCAGAGACCACTATCAGAAACACATTTTACCTGGTGCAGGAGCGCGTAGTAAGAATGTCCTTTACAGGTGAGATGCGTGTGTGTGAGTGTATAATCTGTGCAAAGCCAACTGTTTAAATAGTGGCCACACGCCCTTGTGAGCGCCAACATGAACACATACACGCTGGCTCTCATTGGCTCCAAAAGCTCGGGGAAGAATTTTAATTGGACACGCTCGATTCCGGTCCTCCCTGAAATATAACAGGCTGCCCCTTGCACATAGCTGCCCGTGCATGTTTTGCAATGTTGTAATCTCAGGAATCATTCGTGTACCTGTTGTAGGCGCGCGGAAGAGAAGCTCTTGTGCCACTGCAGGCGTTGATCAGCGCACTGAGTCTGTTCGACAGTTGATGTGGAGGATTTGTAACCAAACATTGCCATCTAGTGGACGGGTTATGACACGACACGGTTTGAGATAGATCCAGCAGGAAAGTCAGAAAACAGCAAGTGAATACAAACTGAAACACATGACTGATAAGATGTATTTATTAATACAATGTTCTGGAATGTGCAATAACTATTATAATGTTATTCTGTGTTAATTTCTCTGGTATATGTTGAGTTCACAGACAGGCAGTTATTTTGAATTGGCTACATTGTGGATAACAAACATATTGATTGCAGACTTTGGTTTATTCTGTTTGCAACACAGTGTTGGATGGGTTGCCAGCATAGTTCAGTGCTTTATAGCTATAGTTTCCAAATGACGTACAACTGAATGGCAACAGAACATGGCAACTCATTAGATTCTTGCCCAGGACCCTCTGGCCACTGATTCCCACCCTGCTTTCCAATACCCATACTTCCATGCTAATTAGTACGCCAGAAAAAGATTTAGGATGTCCCCATACATGCATGTCAAATGCAGTTTGCCAAATATACCAGGATGCTCTCATTCATTCAATTGCATTTTGCAAGTTGCAAACCATCATGCTTTAGTATGTAGAATAGTAAAACCTAAAAGGTCTGTGATTTGGAATGCAGGGAGGGTGTCCTATCTTATTTATTCCAGTCCTTTAATAATTTGCAATATATTATGATACAGAGTAATATGTAATATCTGGAATACACACCTTGGACGTACAATTATAGTATTGAATTTACGGGAAGTTGTGGGGGAATCCCTAAATGGTCAAAGTCAATGCAGCTGAGGTCTACTCAGAACTTTAGTTGGTGGATTCCACTTTTCCCATAACCAATTTTGTTTAGAAGCTCCCAGCCTGGTACATTATATTACATAACATGTCAATTAAAACACACTTTAATCTGAGGCGATTTACAACTGGAAGTAAACACAAATTTGTACAAAATCCATGCCACCTCCCGCAATTTCTAACGCAGGCTTTCGTAGGATCTAAGTTGCTGATCCTTACAACAACTTCCCTGCTTTAAGTTCGCTTGGTAACCGTTGTCAGATTTCTTCTTCTTTCTAAGTCAATAGAAAATGCCCAAACCTTGCAAACCAACAAAAACATCAGTAGTACTCTCGCCAGATGACTTGAAATGTAAAATTGGTTACCTTTTATGACGATAAAAATGAAAAGGCACCTGTGATTTACCAGAACCGTAGTCTCGCAAAGCCAGACCAAACTACAGCAAGTAGTATGCCAGAACTGTATTCATCTTTTTTGACGCACAAACAAAGCCTTCAACTTGCTTGTGCATCCTGACACACAATATTGGCAGCGTTTATTTGGTCCATGAACCAGGCTGTGGCTTGTGTGGTTGCATAAGTGACTCTCTTTACAAGTCTTTTTCACTGAAGTTACAGGCTCCTGATATTGTGTCACATTGAGCCACTACTATCATGGCTTACTGGGACACACAACAGCTACTGTTAACGTCATTAAAAACACCTGAGCTTTTTCTACTGTCTATGACAATTAATTCCATTGATGTGAAAAAGGCATAATGGTTATGACACCTATAAAGGGGCTCCCTATGAGGTGCTGTTTTAGACCATATATAAAGATAGATTTGTATAGTGTACCACCTGCAAGAAAATGTGGTCTATGGGCATGCTTTTCTAAGGTGTATGTTAGAGGAAATGTGGTGTGTATAAAGGCTTTTTATATACGAGAAAATGTGGTGTGTGTGTGTGGTGTGTGTGTGTGTGTGTGTGTGTGTGTCTGTCTGTGTGTGTGTGTGCATACTTTCATTTGTATGTGTGAGAAAATGTGGTAGGTGTGCATGCATTCTTGATATACGGCCTAAAAGGCACCTCGTAGCCCCTAGCTTACTTATGAATGTGTATTAAAAAAGCAACCTGACTGTTTACTCCTCATGAAAACGGTAAGAATGACACCTGATAGAGTAAAACCCAATGGGCAATAAAAGTGTCAACATGTAAAAAGAAATCTGCGTAAAACAGTCGCACCATTATAAACAAATACAAACAATGAAAAAACCCCAACAATTTCCACCGATTAGTGTCTCTCTCTAAGCTTAAGAGCGTTTCTGCTGTCTGTCGTAGATAGCGGTGGCCATTCCCCACGTGATGCAGGACCTCAGAATGACCAGAGAGCCTCCTCGGTAGAGCAGAACCACGCTGCGCTGCCTGTTGTCCCACAGCAGCCTCCAACAGGCCGCGACCCCTTTCACCTCCCCTCCCACCTGGGCCTGCATGTTGGCTATGAGCACAGACAGCGGGTATAAAGACAGGCTGATGGCCATGGAGGTCAGGGCGCCTGAGATGAAGGAGGAGACCGTGGGAGAGAGCCCCTGTCCGGCCACCACAGCACGTAGTGGCTCCTTAAGGCCAAAGTAGAGGGAGCTGCCCACAGCGTTGCGGGCCGCGATGGGCAGGAAGCCTTTGTAGTAACCAGAGGCCGGTCCCTGCGATTTTAGACTGACAAGAACACTCTTTAAACTGGGCAGACTACTGTCATTTTTCCCGTTCTGCAGCACATTCTGCACCCGCTCAAAGGGTGTGAAAACCAAAGCTTCTACCACGCCCGCGCCAAAGCCAGCCAGAGCGGGCAGGGCAGAGGAGGTGGAAAGGTGGACGTTATGGGATGACTTTATGGAGAGCAGCTGATGGAGCAAGGTGTCCTGCAGGCCAAAGAGCAAGGTTCCATTCAGGGTCCTCATCAGTAACGGCGGGGCCACGCCTCTGTACAGCTTGGCGGGTCCCTCTTTGTAGAGCTGTCCAAGGGCCTGGTGGATTGAGGAGTTATGGAGCTGTTGACGGAAAACGGTTTTGTAGACGGGGAAGATGATGAGGGTGGGCAGGGTGGAGAGCAGGCTGGACGTCCCTCCATGCAAGAAGCTCTGGAAGCGAACCGCAGGGTCTCTAGGGCTCCCTTCCTCTAACGTGTGGTTAGGACTTCCTGCCATACTGGAGCTAAAATCGAAAATGAAACAGAAATGATTTCATTGTCACTCTGATAGAGGACAAGACATACTGTTATTTCTAAATAATAAGTTACAGGATGGAAAAGCACAGCAAAATAAATGACTCTCAAATTACTTATTATTATAATATGTTATGAGTAATATTTAAGACAAATTCAATTACGAAATTTACTTACCAAGTCAGCTGGCAACAGACAGAATAAAGGCAAAATGTAAAGCGTGGTGTCTGCTACTTTAATCCTGCTCCGTTCATTGTTGGAGGTTGAAGACAGTACATGCGTCAGTTGGTTGTCCAAAGCAGCGCGTGGAGGCTCATTTCCGATTCTTCGTGCAGTAGCGATGATAGCCGACACGTTTTTTTTAACCCCATTTCAATCCTACTACCGACAAATATACAATATGAAAATCTCGTCAGAAGATGAGCGTCAATCTGCCGGCGTCTGCGATAGGCCTGCCTCTTCGAGAATAACTATTGGTGAAGACGGTTTACGTCACGTGGCCAGAGATTGGTCCATTTGCCTATCAATCATTTTATTCCCCCTGCGGTGCAGGGTGTGTTCGATGACAAAATAAACCCTTTATTTTAGGTTCTTTATACTATCTATGGTTCAACCATTATCCGAATGACAATGCCATCATTTCGTCACTTTATTATTTATTTTAGAAAACAAACATAAATATTTGGATATAGGTTTTGTAGATGTAACCGTTTTCCCCCTCCTTAAATCAAATTGCATTCTTCACACTGACAGGAATTAAATTCCAGTGGGGAACTAGGAAATCATTTTGTCCACGGTTCACATTATTTAAGTCTAACATTGAAGATCATTTAAGTGAAAAATGTAAACTCCCTTGTCCTTATTCTCAGAAAAGAAAATTAAGGAGGCCCTTACCCAGGGACTACAGATGAAGAGTTCTTAGCTATAACCAGTGGAATAAATGTATTGTGCTTTATCCCTGTTTAACAACACAATATCCAGAGCTTATAGGTATTTATAAACAGTCAGTGTATAAGCCTGTGTATGGTACATTAATACTAGAAATAAACAGTGGCCAGTTGTAAGATTTAGCACATATTTTATTAAGAACCCATCCTCAGGTAAGTGGCACTTTCACCCTACTGAAAACACATTAAATATGCACATTTATGACAAATCCTTCCTCCAGACATACGGAAACAAAAAGACATCAAAGAACAAGAACATTGCAGGTGAACATTTCTTAAGGACGCTCCAGCCTGCAGAGAACCCCAAACTCAAAAACATGGCTTCTCTATAGAAAGACCTTCAACATAGGACCCCCAAAGGGAGAACCCTGAACACTGCAGGCAAACCACACTCAATGAAAGGCACCTCAACAGCTGAAAGAAACTTCATAGTCTGACAAGACACAGGAAGGGTTCTTCATCCAGCAATAAAATAAAAACAAAGCTAAAAAGGAGGAGGGGAAAATAAAAGAGGAAAAATTCACTTCATTTCAGACAGTCGAGGTACTCTTGGTTGAGTGGAGCGCCAGTGGCACTGTAAACTAGTTTGACGCACATTCATTTTTCCTTAATTATAATCTTCAGAACAGCAGAGTTAACACAAGAACAACATGACAAACTACACTCATTGATTTGTAACAGAAAAAGCACTGTAACAGCATTATGTGTCAGATTCTTCTCCTGCCCATAGTATGGGCCAGGGATATTTATGTGAAGAGACTTGAAATGAACTCCAGGATGGGCTGAAATGGTCAGGAGAAACTCTGTCTCTAAAAGGTCATGAAAAGGGGGGAGAACACCGTTCACAGCGGGATAAACATTATTTTTCCAAGTACAATAAATACGCCGGCCTACACGGGTGGCTCGGGACCGCTTCCATGTTCCCAGGCGTGAAGGGGGACACTGCTGGAGGGAGGGACTCCAATGAGTGTGGGGGGAGGGGGGTTCAGCATTAGTAACAGACATGACAGTTAATTCCTTTCTCTTCTCCATGGTTAGTTAGCAGAGCATCTTTGTTGTGTTTGGGTTGGGGTGGGGTGGGGGGGGGGGGTATTCCCTTTATCTCTTATTTGGTGTAACAGCACACGGTGGGGTGGTGGATATCATGTGTTACAAGGGGACGTGGCTGAACAGGTACGACACAGACTCGCCGTTGTGAGTTCTACGGATGGCCTCTGCAAGGATCATAGAGATGTCAATAACCTGAAGGGAGAGGAGAGGGGATAGTGTGAGTAGAACTAAAAAAAATACCCAACTAAAGAGCATACTAGCTTCTAAAACTGAAGATGTGCGTCTTTGTTTCACAACAGTCGGAATACAGCTACTCTTCATGGTAGGTATGGGACCATATAAGATTATATATTGCAAATTGCGACAACATTGATATATTGAACGTATTGAATTTTCATTCTTGGGACAATCGTGAGGGGTAATAATTCTGAATTGAAAAAGCTGTCAAGCTACAGCCCTGTCAATAAATTGATGTTTACGTGGATAATATTATGAATTGCAATAATTTGGGCCTGGATAATCATGACCATGATCATGATCATGGGCCCATGCATGCTCATTATAAACAATATATTTTGGGCAATTACAACTTTGGGCTCTGGGAAATCCATTTACATTGCAAACAAAATATTAATCAATCAAAATGATAAGTTTCAACCTTAAAAAATCAAAGTATATGCTGCACCCTGACCTGGATTTTGGGACAATGCTTGATCTTCTCCTCCTGAGGGATTGTGTTGGTGACTACCACGGCTTCAAAGCAGGCGTTGTTGATGCGGGAGATGGCTGGGCCAGAGAAGATGCCATGGGTTAAGATGGCATACACCTTGGTGGCACCGGCAGAAATGAGTCTTGAGGGAGAGAAACAGTAGAATGCATTACAATACTGGATACATCCTGAAACAGAGATCGTCAAATGGAATTCAGTCAGGATGTTAAGTCAGGACAATTGTAACCACAGAAGCTCAGTTGCCTGGTGTTCATTTGTTATGTTGTAAAGTTCAAAATTTAACATAAAAAAAAGGTACACAAAGGGGCTTACTTGTCAGCAGCATGACAGATTGTACCACAGGTATCAGCCATGTCGTCTACCAGTATGGCAACTCGATCTGTGACGTCTCCCACCAGAACCATGCGGTCCACCTCGTTGGCCTTTTTACGTTCTTTGTGAATGAGAGCAAAGTCTACATTCAAGCGGTCGGCTATTGAGGTGACCCTGCAAGGGGAAAGTGTGATGTCCATGAGTTACAGCCAGTGTGCACACCAAAGTGTATAAAGCACATATCAGATTTGAGTCAGAGATAAGTAAAGCAAACAAAAAGTCTTAATCAAATGTCAATTCCAAATGAGATATGGTGAGGGCAAAGCTATGCTCAAGGGTACAACACCTATGGCAAATGGCAAGGCATACCTCTTGGCTCCTCCTGCGTCGGGGGAGACGATGGTGCAGTTTTTCCACTCGGGGATGTTCTCTTTGATCCATTTCAGCACCGCTGGCTCTGCATATAAGTTATCCACAGGTATGTCAAAGAATCCCTGGAAAAATATATTAAGAGTGATATGGAATGGGATCAGAGGAGCTAAACATGGACAGACCAACAGAAGGCTTTGTCCTTTGTTGACATCAATATAAACCTAGGGCTAGGGAAGTCAGGTTGGTTATGTAGGTACATCATATATCAGGTATGAATGGGTTAATACTATTAAATAAAAACCTTCATAAGGACATTCAGTAAGGATAATGACTAAGGTGCTTTCATGTTGCTCACCTGTATCTGTGAGGCGTGCAAGTCCATAGTAATGATATGGTCAGCGCCTGACACCGACAACATGTTGGCCACCAGCTTGGCAGAGATAGGAGCGCGGCTCTGCAATCCAAAATAGATCTCTTCAGTCACATGGAATAAGTGAACTGGCAAGCATGGTTTGCTTTCTAAAAATAACACTTAACCGAGAGCCTAACCATTCAAGTCCAAATACACCAGTCAAATAGTACACAAGTTTTAGACACAAGACTTCAATGTTTGGTAAAAAAAAACATATTTTCATTTGGACATTTGACACCGTCAATCCCTGGCATATACCAAGATGGGTTTATGCAAAATTTACAAGTATGTAAATATGATGGCTAAGCACGTAGAAGCATAAAGCTTTCAATTTGGCATAGCTAGACAAGTTAAATCGGTTCCAAAAATATCCTGTAAAAATCTAGATTTACAATAATAATACATTGTTGGTAAAGTGAAAGGTGCAAAACATTTCATTTGTGCAAAATGATCAAAATGTGGGAATGAGAGGGACTAACAGGCAAATGTTTAATCAAATAAGAATGAGAGGGGGAGGTGCAGTTGTTGACTCAGCAAAGGACACATAGTGAGGGAAAGGGAAACAATCAAGCAAACTTAAAAAGAACAAATATGCCTTGTTGCGGTGGTGGAGTGGTTGTTGACGGACATGGCTGCATGCTCCTTGTCGTCATGATGCGGGATGGCAAAATGGCATGACAGAAGTAATTAGACAGATATCCCTCACCCCCACCTTGTCCTTCTTATCCTGCCGGGCGTACGGGAAGCAGGGGATGACAGCCGAGACCCGGGAGGCCGAGGCGATCTTGCAGGCGTTGATCATGATCAGCAGCTCCATCAAATTGTCGTTGATCTCCCCGCAACCGCTCTGCACGATGTAGACATCTTCCCCGCGTACGCTCTCCCCTATCTCCACGCTGCCAGAGGGGAGAGGTGAAGAAAACAAACAAACAGCGCTTAGTGCCATTGAGTCAATTAGCTCACCAAGATGATGACAGGCAGGAGATCGATGAGAAAGAGTAAACAATGGCTTGTGTCTACGTGTGATGTGCTCTGAACAGGGGTGACATTAAGGGAACCAGTAGCATGATGAGTCAGACAATTAGTTTCAATGTGTTGTGACATTATATGCTGTCAGTTTATTGAGGCATAAGGCCTGGCTTAACTACCATGTTGTTAGTTAGCATGAATTCCCAGCCATTCGTGGACTACAAGTTCCAAACAACACTGCGCGGCAAATTTCCCAGTGACAATACGTTTCTGATATAAAATAATGTACGCCAGGCTAAAACATTTGCATACTGGGTATTGTTACGTCTCTGTAATAAGATTCGTTAAAACAACCAAAAAAAAGCATAACACTCACCACGTTTCCTGGTTACTGAATTTCTTTGTAACAACCTTTCCCAGCTCAAGACCCAGGCGGTCTGCTATCTTTTGAGACAGGTCCGGATGCGAGCTACCACTGAATATTTTGATATTAGGCATGTTGTTGTGGTCCAGGTCGTCGTGCAGTCCTAGCTAGCGGCGGCAGCAGCGAGCAGCTGTCGAGTGGAATAGAAGAGGCCAAGGCAACGACAGGAAAATGGAGTCAACAGTTGACGAGCTACTCTTGGCGAGTTTAATGCGTTTCCCTACCTATCCACCATTATGTCCCACACATCACGCGTGCGTGCGGCTCTTCGTCTCTACCGTAGCGGCGCGCACGCTGTCGTTTACGTTACGCCGCCATGACGTCATTCAGGGCAGACCGAGTAAGGGCACGCGAGCAAGGTGTCCAACTCAAACTCCTACTATTTTATAGTCTATAATTAGCCTAAATGCATTAATGCAATTTAAAAGCGCAGTGTAAGTAAATGTAGAATTGTACACATAAATGTCGGTTTAACTGCCTCTTATCCCGCAGTTATTTTACTGCCTCAAATTGTTTAGCTGTTAAAAATCAAAAACAAAAAACATGAATGCTAGCGCTTTGTCAACGTTATTGTTTGGACACAACTATATTAAACCTCAATATTGATTGTGGGTTCTCTGGAATTGTTTGCTCCAAGGATATTTACCACCTTTCCTAGCATATGGAGGTAGCTATAGCTAGTCACTAGTGCAAAGGTAGGTTAAGAACAGACCATACAGTATGTTTAGACACTTAACAATTGCCAAGCTTCTTAGTGCTATCTATAATTGTCTCTATTTTGGCAGAGATTCCATGCATGTGCCTGGCACGCCTGGCACTCCTCTGAGGGCCTCTGAGACAACATGGCAAACATCTGATAACATAACAAATGTTCTTCACTGAAATGCAGTATGTGAAAGAGGTAAGAAAGGACAGTGCAGTACAGGTGAAAGCATTTCAGAGTAAGAAAAACACAGGTGTAGGTTAGTAGCATAACATTATCGATGACTGTTCTAAAATTGAAGTCATCATAATGTATTCATTTTAATATTTACACCTGTGCTTTTCCCTTCTGTGAAAATGTCATTTGACTGTGTGTTTAGGTTTGGCTGTTTTAAAAAAAAATGTATGAGTGTTCTCTATCATCCCACAAAAGTTATATTTTCACTGCACATAATGTTATTGCAATGTTTTTGGCAAAGATGCTCCCTCGGCTGGCTCAATCTGCTTCTCAAATGCTTAGCAAAAATACGAATAACACAGAAAAGGCAATTTTTTAAGTACGCCAGAATTCTTCAACAATCAATCATGTAGGCTAACTAAACGGTTTTCGGTGAGGTTTGCACTGTCGAGTCAACATTAGTTTTTGCCAGAGGACAAATGAATGAGGCAAACACAACAGTACGAACTTGCTGGCGGCATCAAGGGAGACAATTGCAGATAATTTATCGTTCACATGACGCCATTTGTCTGAAGTCATTCTAATGGATGTCCTGTGAATACTCCCAAGTTTACTGCATGCAATGTAATTTCCAAATTATCTGAAAGAGTTTATATAATATACTTTATTGCTGTTAAAACATGGGTTACTTTGTACACAGACAGAAAACCACAGTGAAGACAAGGTCATTGACAGTAAATAAAGACAGGAATGAATTGGTGCACACAAAGAAACAATGGATTAAGCCATGGTGGGCTCATTGTGTGAATGAAACACAGACATATCCACACAGTCTAGCAAAGCAACGGAACAATGACAACCACAGAAAATGTTTGTAATCGTAATGTTAAAATGTTGGCAAGTGCTGATGAAAGAAAATTAGCTGATATTCTTGTTTATAAAAATAATCACGTCCCATGCTTTATACTTGATATACTCATTAAAATATATGTTTTGCTATTAGTCTCTATGTTACATTACTACTATAAATATCTACCTTACAGACATGTTTTATTTTTTACTGTTTACAAAATAGTGAATCATTTGGTAGAAGTAGACGTGTTTTTCTAATCCTCTGAAATATTTCATTTTTACTATTTACATTTACAGTGTAGAATAATACATTTCCATATTGAATATTATTTGCAAAACATTAACATATTACCACAACTCCCCTTTAATTTTTCCCGTTTTTCCCCCCCTCCCACTTGAAACGTGGAAAATGATCTGTACAAACAGTTTCATCGCCTTCAATGGTCAACTTATCTGCCCTTGAAGTTCTAATACGTAAGGGAAAACATGCAGTACAGTGAAATATAAAACACTGCATATGGTTATGGAAAATGCCACATCAACAGTGAAGGAGAAACCGTTAAAAAGAGAGTGCTTGTTAACACTTTCAATGTTTTCTGAAACCAAGGGAACAAGTGCAAGAAAAGCTCATATCCCGATTTCCCTTTACTGGCTAAAACTTTCAGTGCCAAGTTTAAAAGTCTTACATTTGGGCTATATTGCTAAAGTAATGAATAGTGGCACTGTCCCCAAAAAGACATATTAATAACAAATAATCAAAGCTTAACAAAAACAGATCAAGTTCACAAAAATGCAATTCGCTCAAAATAAGAGCAGTTTAAAGACAGTATTTGGCTACAAAGTATGCGTTGCATTTAAATGAACCAATATTTGTCAAAAGTAATCATTTGCAAGTTTGTTTTTAAACATTAAACAGTACACTGTATGGCATTCGGTGTCCTAAAATTGGTTTATGTTAAATATGTTGACTTACTGTACCTATGGAAAACATTTTATCATACAGTATTTTAAATACCTTAATGATTTAATCCATAGGACTGAGCTACATAAAGGGAAAGAAAGTATTACATTTATTGTCTCTGGTTTCGTAGAACCCCAATTGTCACTGTTAATTTGGTTTCTCAGCACTTTTTTTAACAGTATGTCCAGTATACATGTTAGGCCAGCGCAACTGTAAAGCCTCTGGGATTCATTTCCAAAAAATAACAAGATGATGAGACACAAAGAAGATTTCAGACAGGAAACGGATGTGTTAGTTTTATTAAAATACATAGAAAACTACTTTGTGGGTTTCTTATATATTTTCTAGATTGCACAATGTATAACAGCACATAGAAAGCTAATTGTCTTATACTGTATCGGAAAACCTGGATAAAAAAAAAGGATCATTTGAAACAGGTAAGCTTTAGCTTTGAGGAGATGAATTATGTTATACTAGTGGTGTTGACTCAAGTGAGTTTTTCAGCAGCAGAGTGAATTAAAAAAACACTTTATCGACCATTATAATATACATTTCAACTTCAGAGCTAATTTCGGAGGTTGTGCAAAATTCTAGTGATAAGCTTACTCACTTGCAGGTGAATGGCTATATTTAAAACTATGATTAACGACAAGTGAGATGCAAGTGAGCCATGGATCAGTGATGGTGTGAAATACACTCTGTGCGTTAGTAAGTACTGTGTTGGTATTCTCCACAGCTGAGTGAGGTAACAACACTCGTTACTGTATAGTGGATAAGACTATAACTTGGGTCTCTGCTACATTGTCTGCCCTATGCAGGTGTGTTTCATGCCTGCACTGTTATATTGAGAGAATGGGCTTCTGTCAGTCATTGTAGTTCAGAACGTCATACTCGTCTTACAGTGGTTTTCATTTTTCCAACACGGTCACTGTCACATTTTCACTCGTCTCAGTGCGCCAGACATGGTCAACATAGCTAACCGTGATCTCCACTTGCATTACAACAATTCAACAAACAAAACACATCACCATCTAATCAACCAACGCTTTGGACTTTGAAATGAACAGAAGTCGCTACTTGACCAGATCTCTGAAATGTTTTTTTTCAAGAGCATACATGTATTTATGATGATTTATTATAATCTTTATAGTTCTCTTAACTCAATACAATTCAAATATATTATTCATGTTTTTCTTCACAAAACGTTATATTGTTTGCTAAGAAGACACAACTCAAATATACATTACATATAAAATATTATACTATAATGACTTATGTATATTGTTAATATTGATATGAGGTGTGAGTAGCCCTGTATCACCCAGTCTGTCATAGGGTTCTTACTCCATTGTGCATTAGTTTGGTGTATCTTGATATCTCAAAACAAGATCCACAAGGCTACCTCAGGGCCTGTAAACATGGGATGGAACAGCTGCATTGCAAATTTTACTGTGGATGATTCATTGCATTATAAAAAATGTAAACAATAAACAAATAATGAACTTGGATAGAGTAGCCACCCACATTCTGGACTGTTTTGATTACATCCCTTCCAGATTTATTCTTACTGGGCAGGTAAATGTTTGATGGGTCGCGTGAGTGAGCTCATGTTATTGGTGTTGGAGGGAACTTGAGGACTCAGTGTCTTTGTTGGCAAGCTGCTTGAGTGTCCCATTGATTCTTCTGCTGCACGCAGTAGCAAAGTGTAGTTGATAGCTACTTCCTCAACTTTTCTCAACAGCTGCAGCCTTTGGTTCTCTGTACGAACCCCTCTGACCAGTTTGATGAAGGTCTGTGTTAGTTCACACAACACTTGAAAGCTGGCTGTGACAACAGCAAGCATACGTGTGGGGCTTTTTTCAACACTTGCCACTCGCCGACAAGATGCTCTAAATTCTTTGAAGCGCACCGCCAGCTCCTGTTTGTACTCTGTAATCTGTGAGGGCTGAAGCCGAGCCTCGCCCTCAGCTTGTGGGCTGTTAGCACACTGACGCAGGATAGCTAGCAACTCATTAGCATCCAACTGGGCATTTAGGAAACCATCAGGCAAGCTGAAACTTTTCCCCTGTAAAGCCTGTACCCGTGCCAGACTCCCCTCCAGTGTACTACAGGCTCTCAGGTCAATTTCCTGTGTGTGTGGCTCCTCCTCCTCCTCCTCTTCCTCCACCTCCTCCTCCTCCTCGACACTGCAGCTCTCTGCATTAAGAACCTGGAGTGTTTTACTTACTACAGGAAAAGTATGCGAATCCAGCTCCATGCCTGGAAGGACTTGAAGGGGTATGGAATATGAGAGCTCATCCTTCTCACTGCTTTCATCTGCGGCTTCACACTTCCTGTAGCAGAAACAGAATGAGCAGCATTTATCTTTGTCCTCGCTGTCTTCACTGGGCATGGTCAGCAGCACCTCACAAGGCCCATCTTTGCTTTCACGCAGGAGCTCTTCTCCCTGAATGAAAAATACACCCTTTTTCCCCTTTCCCTCTGTCTGGTGAGACTGAGTGTGGACTGGCTCTATTGGGGTGGGGAGCCTCAGTCCTGTGGCCCTCACTCTCTCCATCTCTTTCTCTAGACTTTTGGCTTTGGGCTTTACCTCAGCATACACAGGTGTGCTAGTGCTGTTATCCAGCTCTCCTATGCTGTATCGCCTCTGTAGTTTCGTATATTGTGCACCTCCAGTGCAATCTGTTTGAGAAGTACAGGCGGGCAAACAGGAACCCTGCTCTCCCCTTGGCTCTCTTGACTCAAGGCTGGTAGAGCGTATTCGTGTCGTCTTGATCTCTAAGGTCTGAGGTCTCCTTGTAGCACCTTGGATTTGAGGGGCTTCGGAGATGGCTGGAGGGGTCTTTGAGATAGTTCTCTCTCTGCCTCTGTTTTGCGTCTCTGTTGTGGAGCCTACTGGTGTGTCAGGTAGTCGCATGCCCCTACACACCCGCTTACAGTCACAGCTGCGACGCTGCTCCCTGGAAATGCCTGGTGCCTTTAGGACAGGGCTGGTGCGGAGCTGGCAGGCACAAGGAGTGCCTGAGGGCACAGGTGAGGAACCCTGGGGCAAGAATTCTCCCTGGGATGACTTGGGTTTCAGCAGCTCCTCCAAGAACTCAAGCTCATACTGGCGGACTTTCTGCAACTGAGCCCTTCGTTCATCTGTTTCCCTTCGCATTCTAGCGGGGAACGTAGCTGATAAAAGGTTTCTGAAGCTCAAGAAAGGTCGTTGGGACTTCCCCTTTCCACTGCCTTGCTTTTTCGAGTCTCTGGCTGGGAGAGTGGAGACCTTATCTACTAAGTGGCTAGGGGTTGATGGATCATCTAAAATAGGTAAGGATTTTATGGAGCATTTCTGAGTCTCAGGGTGGGATTTGATCTGGACACCCTCTGTTTTGCTTTCAGGTGCTTCTTTCCTCTCTGCTTTTACAGGCAAATGTGGGGAATACTTGGTTTGTATTTGAGGGCTGGGTTTTGCTAAACTAGGATCTGCCCCTACTCTCACCGCATTTTCTTTACTGTTGGGCAGCTGGAGACCTTTGGCCCGAAGACGCTCATCATCTGTGGGGGAGGAAGATTGAAACATCACCACCTTCTGAACTTGTGGGTCTTTTACTCTTAGTTGAGGCCCAAGCTCGTGTTGCACTGGGCATGTGCAGAAAAGGTCATCAACTGTTAGAAGTTCTGTAGAGTTTGAAGGCTTCATGGTCTCACTAGAGGCAGTCTTGGCATCTTGGCACATAATAGTGGGAGAAATCTTAGCGGAGGCAGTTCTGTCCACAGGCAGGAGGATAGGTAAGGCTTGGTTGCTAGGGTCTGAATTAAGAGGTGCTGTTGTCTTCCCTTTTATACCTTCAGAAAGATTGTGGCTAAGTGTATCCCCAGAAGAATTTGATAGCTTCTGATCTTTACTGGCTGTAGCTTTCAGTGATGCATCCAAACCTTTAGGTTCCTCAGGTGACTTAGAAGGGGGATCAGGAGTTTTTACTTTGGTGGACTCAGAGGTTGCTTTTATTTCTGCTTTCTGTTCAGTCTGAGTAGTGTCTCGATTGCCCCTCTGTTCTGTTACAACACTGAGCACTGCAGAATCTTGACTCTGACTGACTTTAAAGGGAACAGTCTTGCTGAGAATGACTTGCTTGGGTGGACAGCCAGTACGGATCTGACCCATAGAGAAGGCCCCAGTCCCGATGGTCTTTGCAGTGCATCCAGGGATTGCCAAGGGAAAGTCACGGCGGCAGAGGATACGGTCCTTGTTGATATGGTGAGCCAGCAAGTAGGCCTGGTTCTGGTTCTGCTTCATAGCCGAAACCATTTCAGAAACGTCTGTCAGTTCAGAGGAGTTGGTCTCGTGGCCTGAGTCCAATGATGACTCGGGTGTAATGGCAGCTAAGACAATCAGGCCTGAAGAGGAAGGCAACACAGGACACTGTTAATAAACAACAAATATTAAAACAGATTATCAGAACACAATATGCAGCCGAGTCTTTCATTCATCTTAATGACTTAACAGAAAAAAATTATTCGTAATAGTTTTAATTTGTTCTGATTATCACTCCTTTACAATTAGATTGAAACCCCTACCCAGACTGTACTGTGCATTAGTGGGCTTGCCTGACCCAAGATGAGAGAACTGATGCCTTGCATGCATGTGTGTGCTTTATACATTTTCAAAGACAAGCAATATTCTATCTTTATGTTCATTTAAACTGAAAAACTATTTACAAAAAGGTTAATTTTAAATACGGCATGTTTATAAAATAAATAAAAATAAAGTTGTTAAGACATTCAACCTTGTTGTATACAATCCAGCTTTTTAGTTGCTTGGTCATGTAAATGTAGGTTTTTTTGCACCCTATTGTTAGCTATAAATTAATCTCGAACCTTCTACCTTGATTATATGCTTGTTTGAAGTTATCATACACACATTTCCCCATACAATTAAGATATTACAGGATATTCCTGCATTTCACAAGGAGATTCACTTCAGTAATAATAAAGAGGTGATTTTCTGTGAATATACTGTGTAATATAGATTAATTAAAAGGTAGCATTTTATTGGATCGCTATTATTGTTAATTATGTGTGTGAGATGTGAGCTGTGGCAGGACTGGGGCTGTTGACCTGCAGTCTGTGTTGGTTGTTGTGGGTGATGGGGGTAGTCCTCAGACGCTGCCAAAGCCTCTAGCGCCTGTAAAGTCGACACCAGGGCATCATCAAGCTCTTGGGCATGATCTCGGACTGTTCTCGTGGCCACATTGTCAATCAGTGTCACAGGCACATCTTCCTTGGCCTTGGCCAGCTTCTCAGAGGCAACCCCTGGGCTGGCATTGATCCGAGCCCTCCTCCCTCTCTTTGCATCATCCTCATCTGAACTGTTGTCCCTGAAGCCAGGTGGTGGGGCAGCGATAGCAGATTGTGGTGGTTGGAGCTTCTCACCTCCAACATTTGCTTCCTCCTCCTCCTCTTCATTCCCTGGGGGCGGTAAGGCCATGAGGTCAACAGCGCCTACATCTCGGGAGGCACAAGCACTGGAACAGTGTTTCCCTGAGCTCCCACTACTGTTTGCTGCTTTTGACCCACCCTCTGCCTTGTGCCTTGCTTTGCAGGAGTCACAGAAGTATCGTGAGGTTTTCTGGGATTGACTCATTGTCTGGGATCGGATTCTGAAACCTGCATTATCGACGACTGGGCTCTCTAACACCCCAGCTATTTCTTCTGTACTCTGCTGGGTGGGGTCTGATTTGGTACGGGGCCGCCCAGGTGGCTCTTGGGAAACAAAGTTTTCATTGATGTCAAGTTCAGCTTCAGTGCGTGCTTGGAACTCTTGAAATTGTTGTTGTTCTCGAAGATGGACATGACACAGGCCAAGATGCTGGGGCTCTGCTGGAACTAGGGCCCTTGCAGACCCCGTCTCCCTGTGTGAGCTTTCCCTCTCGTCTCCTCGCCGCCCTCCACTTGGCAAGCCGGTTGCCCCCGAACGTGGGTGGGCATGGTGGGAGCTTCTGTAATCTGAGGATAGAATTGTCAAAGCAGTGGAGAGTTTGAAGTGTTAAGAACTAGTGGGGATAGAGAAGATCCAGATTGGAAAGCAGAGGCGACAGCTGGTGGTCACATGGGGATTATTTGTTATTTCAAAGATGGTTGTTGAAAGTTGAAGTTTGTTTGAGATTTGGGGGTTAGATTCTGGTGGAATGGAATGGTATGATGATCTCCTCTGTATGTGGACTACAGGCAGAGACAGCAGATGGCAGAGCATCTGTTTGGACAGCAAATGTTTATGATTACAGCATTAACTTCACTGTAAAATTCCATAATGTTATCCCATTCCAATGAGTCAAGATTGAGATGAGAGGAGAGACAGCAGAGGACGCCATGGGATGGTAGATCCAGGATAACCTGGTTACTAAACGTAATGGTTTTCAGCCAATGAAGAAGCAGACCAATGCTTATGTAGATTGAACATAAAATGAAGATAGCCAAGTATTTCCTGAAATGCAGCTTCAAACATGATGCTGAAAGACACCTTCACCTATACAATTCTAAATGTGTGATTTGAATGGTTTGTCTTAGGTCTTTAAGTAAACAATGTTGTTTTCAGTAAATGTTTTTACATTTGATGTAGGTATAGCATATGTAAAAAAATTAATAAAAATAAACCTATGTAGAGTAGACTTCTAACATACCTGCCTTGGTCAGCTGTGACTGACCAGCGGTCCGGAAGTAGATGGTCCGTTTAGGGTCTACAAACAGCTTGTAGTAGCCAGAGATGAGGCATGCAAAGTTACTGGCTTCAGGCCACTCCATAAGTAAGACCAGGGGCTGCAGAGGGTAGTAGGGAGGGGAATTAGGAGACTATTTAGGGGACAGGCAATCAGCATTGCCTGCTCATTTTGTAATGACCTGATGATGTAAAATGTATAAAAATGTTTTGCAATTAATTCGATCATTTATAAAGTTAAAATGGAAAGTGCATTCCTAAAGAGATGGCATGAGCAATGAATATTGTGTCTGCTGCAAAATGTTTTATAATCAGTTATAATTGGACTGTTTATCTTTAGAATCTCTAGTAATACCTTGGCCTCATGGATTGTCACCTCCACACGGGCCACTCCTTGACTCTCTCGGTAGAGCTGGATCTTTGCAACCCTACTGAACTCGGTCAGAACTGTTGTCAGGTTGTTCTTCAGGTCAATCACATGACTAATGCCATGTCGAGGACCCACCAGTAGTGATGTTGCGGATTCTTTCTCATCCTGTAGCAGAACAATGGAGGTTTACAACTGTTTGACCCCATCACTATATTGGAACATAGCATCAAAAACCACTGATTAGGCAATCCCTCTTAAATGTTAAATCAGTCCACTAAAAAAAGCATGCTCCTTGTGTGACTCCATGCACAGCTTCAAAGATGAATGAGTACAATTATTGAATCAGGAATTAAAACAGATGCACATGTATTCCTGTACATATATTACCAGTCCAACCGTCTGGAACAGTATTCCACCAAAAGGTGGGAGATCGTTGAGAACACGCATGTACTGTAGCTTTCCTTGGATCGGAGGAACCTGTGAACAGAGTGATAAACAAAAAATGCTCATCTGTGGAACAGGGATCCTCCTCCAGCGCTTCCCATGTCCACCTGGGGGCACTGTTGAGCCACATATGTTGGTCCTAATATGTTACGCAACAGTTACATCTACAGAGATAAACGGCTTGTCCTATACATTGTAAGGCAGACATAATACAATACAATAAATTAACTGTATCTATGTATTTGCAGTGCTTATACATGTGTTACAATAGCAGTATAACCTCAAACAGTAATTATCCACAAATAATTATCTACATATTCCACTCGTGGAGATTGTTACAATTAATAACTGGTCTCATAATTTTTTATATGGAGAAACCTTGTTGCCAGATGGTGGCGGATGCTGGTAAGTCTTCAGCAACTGAGACAGGGTCTTGCACACATTCTTCTCCTTGACTGTTGGAAGTAAAGTCAGGGGAAGGAAAGGCTCTAATCCCCACTCTTTTCTGTGATGAAGACCAAAGGCAAAAAAGATGGCAAAGTTAGAGAAAAACAACTATTGTTAATCACAATCCATGGAAGATGTCACAAGTAAAAAAGAGTCAGACAAAAGAGTTTTTTATCCTCCTGCTTTGGTATGGCCACTCTGAGTTTATCACAAGCACAGTGGATCTATTCTGCTTCTATGGTTGTGATGGTGCAAGCTTTGTACTTGCTGCTAGGCGGAGGGTTTTGAAGAATAAATGAACAAAATGAGGTAGAGATGTGATTTCACGTAGTAGTGGATTGCTTTTTCTCATAACGACCTAGGAGAAATTATCCTTGAGCAATTTGAGTTTTTAATACAATTGAGATGAATAATTAATCATTTAGACATTTTTGAATGAACAGACTTCGATGTGGGACTTGCGGCTTTGTACACAAAATTGGCAATGGTATACAAAATGTAATACATCATTTTTTGTCTGTAATTTATCACAAGTTCATTTGAAAATTAATTTAGTTTGTGGACTCACTCGACATGCTTCAGGGAGATCTTCTGATTGGGCCGAGCGGAGGACACAGTGATGTAGATATGGAGCGCTGCCAATCGTAACGTGATGTCAGATTTCCAGTCCATGCTAAAGCGCTCCTTGATGACGTCATTGCGACTCTGTTGGGACATAGTTGGATGTTGTTTGTTACACAGCTGACAGCAAACAACACTGTTAAAAACTGGAATCCCTCTGTAAGTCATATATTCATTTAACTGCCAGAGACCACTTCCAAATTCATAAGACAATTTAAAACCATTTTTGGAGAGCTTCAAACAGGGCCATTGTTTCTTACTTTAAAATCTGTCAAAAAAATGATCTAATACTGTAAACAGTAGCATACAACTAGCTATCTTCCTTTACGAACATCTTAACATTGACTCCTTGTTGGCACCCCCTGCTCTTCAAGGAGACAACCCTCCAACAGGGCAATCAATCGAATGACACCCTTTTAAATCCTGATGTAATCGAGCACTTTACCTGTATATAGAGGTACTCAAATGCAGCAGGGTCCCTTCTGAGCAGGTCTGCAGGGTCCTTGGGGAAGAAGCAGACGCGGAACAGACACTTCATCCCTTGGAAATAGGTTCTATGCACCACCTGAGGAAATACGACAATATCAGCTAGATGGCCAGTTACATCATAGGCATTAGTCACTCATATCACAGTCTCATTTTCCATTAGTGAACACAGTGTTCTGCATCCTGGATACACTTGAAGCGCAGTGTATGTTCGCAAAGTGTAAGTGTATATATTTTTTTCTAATTGAAGTAATGCACACTAATCCATAATCCATAGAACTGTTGAACCAGAAACCAACTAGTACTACAGCCTGGCGGGTATCTGCCTCTGCAAGGCATACAATTGCAGAAAAGGTAAAGCTTTTGTTTTGGTGTCATGCACAAGTAGAAAAAGCATCTGAGGGGGCGCTCTGGTGGCGTAGTGGATAGAGCGCTTACCATATTGGCTTCGGCCTTTGTTGCAGTGGTCACGGGTTCGAATCCGACCCGTGGACCTTTACTGCAGGTCATCCCCCCCTCTCTCTCTGTCTCTCCATTTCAACTCTGTACTATCTAATAAAGCTTGAAAATGCCAAGAAATAATCTTAAAAAAAAAAAAAAAAAAAGCATCTGAGGCACTGTAAAAGTGGCAATAGCTTATTTCAAGAGGGTCGATCCGCGTTTCCCAAAAACTGTAACGTGATTGAGCCACACGCTACGTTAGCAACATGTATGTCTCCCACGATCGATTGCTGATTGAAAACAAAAGACAGACAGAGACAGGAGGAGGCTCTACTGTACACAGTTACAGCTTGAAACCTTAAAGTTGCACGTTGACAGTAACAAGAAGCACAGAACCTGCCGGGAGCGATGCATGAAGCGCACACTGAGCATTTCCAGTGTGCGACCAAATCATTTGCTGGTGTGACTGCAGGTTGCAACGGTCCTACTGGTGAAAAAGTAAGTCTAGAGCCAATTGAAGCATTTTTTCGCACATTTCTTATACATTGAGTTGTCTTACATGTGTCAGAGGCTGGTTGTCCTGCAGGAGATGCAACCTCTGATTCTGATCCAGACCACCTGCCTCCAGCACCAGGGCAAAGTGCTCAATGTAGCGCAGTGAGAGGCGGTCCTGCAGGGACGAGATCACATCCTAGAAAAATAGATGGAAAAAGATTAGAGACTGAAATGTATTTCCACAGTGAGAATACATTCTATTGCAACATTTATTTCCACCCTGAATTCACTACCTGTTTGTAAAGTGCAAGTTGATATCCTTTAGATTTGACTTTGATACCATATTTGTCATATTGCGCTATGGAAAGCTCACATCTTGCATCCTATTTAATGGATACATTCCTGAATGCCGGGTTGTGCAGGGCAAACTTTTGGTCTTGTGCAGATCAGTATCTGTAAATGGAGGTTTTCTCAAATCTTATGTCTTAAATATGCAGAGCCTATCTGAGCGGAAATTCAAAGCTCATCACATTGTAATGTAGGCTATGCCTAAGGGTAAGGATTCATTATTTCTTTGCCCTCATACAGTATATCAGAGACATTGACATTTAAAAGGATTACATTGTAGTGATACACTATAGTTTGTATGCACGTCTTCACTGTGGAGGCTCATTAACAGCTGTAAAGTATGAACACTAATGCTTTGCTTTGCATGAACACATTAATTGACATTTGCTGATGTAACCTTAGCAACAGCTGTCTCTGGAAAAAAAGGCCCAAGCACTTTTAACAGTACCTGGGCTGTTTGCATTAAATAACGCCCGGGGATGCCATACAAGCAACCCACAGAATGCTATAAATTGTAGCCTTAAGGGTGAAGTAAGCGGTTTATTTATGTTAATATAAGTGATCACTTACATAATGTGCGCGTTTCATAAAGCCGATCTCTCAGTCAGCTGCTTTGCATGTAATCGTCAAATAAAATTATTGGAGTATCCCGAAATTTTTATCCAATCAGAAGAGAGAACGCTACAAACCGACACTCGTTTCACTCATATATAGTATATACACTCCATGGTCTCACTGCCGGTGCACGCCAGAGCAACAGATGGGTGAATGTGTATGCGCCTACAATGGCGGAGCAGGTAAAAATCCTTCCCATTGTCTGTTTTGATGGTTTTTATCACAGTTTTGGATCTGAGATGATGCTAGATAACTTGCTGCTTGAAGACCGCAGTGCATTAATGTGGTGACGTAGGGACGAGCGAGGGGACTGCTAACTGCAGTAACTGACAGGAAGTTAGCTAAAAGAACCATTCCGCTTACAGCACCTTTAAATACTTCAGGGAAGCTTCTGTTTGACAGACATTCTAATGGAAATACATCCGGGCATCCTATTGTTTCATTGATTTAATCAATGAAACAATGGCATTGTCAGTGGCATTGTTTTATTGATCTGGGCCAGCTTATTATGCTGAATTCCATTTAATTAGGCTGACATCGGAAAGCTTCCACCATGTCTCCTTTAAACTGCCGCCATGTTTCCTCCTTTGCTCTCTCACTCTTACAGTATGAGCGGTGGAGAGATCTGTGAGATCTAATAGAGTCTGTTTAATGAGTCTGCTCGGGAATGTCAGACTCATCTTAGAGACGGACATAGAGACAGAAATGACCTCTGTCTGCCTGAATTCATTTGTTGCCTTATGGCCTTAATCACATTACTGAGAGCCTAAGTTTCCAAACTGATTACTTATGTAAATTTCAATGTTAGACAGGAGCGAGTTTTGGTTTAAGTGTTAATTTATGTGACAGCTCCTGCCCCAGTGCGACACCAGATTGTAAACGCTGCTATACTGAGAAATACAGAGAGCTTTGTGGAGATGATAGGCTTAATCAACTTTGTGTCAACTTGTTTGTTGATGGCTTGAATGTAATTGAAATAAATGTATATGAAAAAGTTACGCACTATTTTGAGATAAGCATACAGCAGAAATGGAGCAAGAGAGTCTAATACTCACTGTCCTTCTACCTCACCAGCTACTTGCTTACCTTGCTCATCTGATAGCCATTTGGTGCTGGGCAGGTATGTGTAGTTAGTCTTAATAGCTTTTTTTGTTGGAAAATATCCTGATGGGACCAGTAATGCTAAACAAGATGACACTAAAACGCTCCAAAGACCAGGCAGCTGCAGAGTTGGCAGATATTATCTGGCCATTACCTGCATAGGTATTAGCTGCGTCAAGTAAAAATCACCATTAGGTGTCATCCTGTAGTGAATACATACCCTCACAGTGGTACGGCTATCAAATGTAAAGGACTTAATCTGTCCATTCTCCAAGAACACCTTCAGCACATTTGGTATGAGAAGCAAGGAGTCGTCCTTGAGCATTGTCTGAAAAGATGGCCGGAGAAAACACCATTATTGCAGTGAAAAAACAATGGCATGTGTAAATGTGATAGAATTTTTTGTACAATACAAACACAATCAGCTGTAGTGATAGGTCTGTGCTTTGCTGTTGAAGCAAAAAAAACGTAGAGAAGAAAAAGGTAGTCCTTTTAGGAGTAGTGTTCAGAAACAAAGATGCCCTATGTGAACAATGGAAACATACCTTAACTGAAGTATGGACAGTCTGAGAAGGAGTGAAACTTAGGAGGCCAACCCCATGCTTTGTATCAAGATTAAAGGAGGGCTTACTCAATTGATCTATTCAAGATGTAAGCCATGCAAGGTTACTGCTTTTACTCAAAGGACTCATTAGAAGAAAAACGATGACATGCAGTTCACTTCATTCTTGCTCCGATGTGAAGTGACGGGCACTCTCCCTTTACCCATCACTCCCCTCCCCAATCCTGTTTTTATTTAATCTAACTGAAGGCTTTTTAAGAAAATGACTGTTCTCATTATGTATAGTTTCAAAGAACCCCAGTTGTGTGACCAGAAGGCAAGCAGGTATCTTAATGTAATAAGATAAGATAGGGGGATTTAATGTGACATGTGGCAAGGATGCAGAGGGAAACGGCAATACAGCTCAAGTAAAATCCTCCATAAAGCACCCAAAATCAATACTTTTATCTTTTTCCCTGTATTTTTTTCGATTTTTTTCTTTCTAATGATGACATTTGTAAGAACAGTAGGCAGACATTACCCGTTTCAGTAAAGGGATGTGGATTTATTGCAACAATAGATCTCAGAAAACACATTTAGTTTAAATGGAGATCTGTGTCCATAGCAGATGCCAGACAGTCTGTTTTTTAGAGAACTTAAGTGTTCAGAAGGCCCAGCAAGCTGTTATTCTCAACAGATTGGAAGCCTTAGTTATGGGTGAATAACAGATATTTCTTCATACTGATGCATAAAAGTAAGGGTGGACCGTTGGAGAGCCGCCACTCACGGGTTCTCACTTCAAATAGCAGGCCAATACCTTTGTTCTTTTCATGGCACTTTTCGACTATATGGTACCGGCTCTACTCTACTCGCCTTATTTGGGGTTCCACTCTGAAAAGGTACCTGGGTACCTACTTTTTTGGTCCCTAATCCTTTGAGGTTCCAGTGACCAGGAACACTGCTGACCACTGATTAGTCAGTTTCATCTGGGTCTAATTTCTTTCAAAACTGTCATCACGGACAACCACACTGAGGTCGCTCGACAAAGTTCAGCTTTTCCTCACGTTAGTGGCTGACGAGATGGTGCCACCCACAAATACAGAAGCAAACCAGTAGCAACACATAGATGCCTATGTTAGCCGCTAATGTCGTTATGATTACCATACAGAGAGGAGGTGCTATCATGGGTATTCTTGTAATGGAAAACCAGATGGAAAACCACCTCAAGAAAAGGACCCGGTACTAAAAGTGAATTGAGAAAACTAGAGCCGGTACTATGTAATGGAAAAGTGGGAGACTGAGCTGGAGCCGATTTGTCACAGTACAGGGAAAGTTTTAGACGAGCCAGCGCCAATCGCCACATCCCTTTCTCCCCCTCTAACTAAACATATGCCAATGTGCCTTGTAACCTTCTGATGATCAATAGTAACCTGTGGCCTCTGATCACTGCAAACAGAGAATTATTAAGAAATGTGTTTCCATGTTGTGGGAAGTTGGTGGCTGAAACATCTGATCGTTACAATTCAAAGTGTCCCCATTTATCTCTGCACCTCAGTACCCTGAGCTCTGATGAATTGGATACTGCCAGGTATTGCACTTGCACTGCCTAAGTGGATGGTAAAATCAGCTGTAATGAAAAGCAAGCTTGAGCTGCCTGCCCCAACACTCTGCATTGACTTTACCCAGAGGTTATCAGATACCTGGTGGTCCATGTGATGAGCAATCCTTTTCTGTACATCCTTTCATTAAGTGCAGGTAAATAGAAAAATACAATGATGTAATACTCGTTCCTCTGACTACTTCGTTATCGATTGTCCATTACTGGCATCTTTGTGCTCCCACTTTACATACACTTTTACCTCCTCCCCACACCCCACTTCAATTCAAATTCAAATTCAAAGAACTTTATTTTTCCCGTGAGGGAACTTCATTTGTGGTCAGGCACATACAAACAAGACATACTTCAACAATAAATTGTCAGTATCATGTACGAGAATAAATACATTCTTAAAAGCTAAAAACCCTGTGGGTAGGGAGAAGGCTTCAATAGGTTGAAGCCTGGAGTAATGGGTTGGGTTTGGCGGGCTGGGGGGCCTACTGTTTATTCAACAGCCTGATGGATGCTGGAACAAAGGTGGACATGGCTCATTTGGTTCTTAGGGGCAGGGAACAAAGTCTCCTTCCTGAAGGTAGCAGGTGGTACTGGTTGTTGAGGTTATGGGTGGGGTCCGATATGATCCGTCTACTTTTCCTGATGGCCTGTTTTTCAAATATGGCTGTGAGGGTGATCCTTGATCTTTGAGATGCTTGCATTAGAGGCTGTATGAATATTGTACTATAACCGAACAGGGGTTGGGCTAGAGGTATTTGTGCTTTCCTTGACAAGACAGAACAAGTTGCAAAGTTAATTTGAGAGGACGGGGCATGTAAATAACTTCCTTAACTGATAAGGCATATTTTTAATGGATATTTTCTATACATTCCTGTTTTAATATTTGTAGAATTAAAAACATATATTTTTATTTATTTATTTTTTATTAATGGCAAGTTTGGGGGCATGATGGCAGGGGCTCAAGCCCCCTTGGGTACTATATGTGCACGTGCCTGGAACCAGAAACAGGAACCTTACACACTAGTATTAATTCATGTAAAGTCTCTTATCTGTTAATTGCACAGTGGTCTAACCCAACCCACATAGCTGTTATGTGTAGCTTTCAGATGATTGATTAATGAGCTAAGAAAATTGCTGAACCTGATGGCGCTGTCATGTGCAACCAACCGGTTCAGATTGGACACAACCAGCCATAAACATTTCAACATTACTAAGTGATATTATGGCAGCTTTCAAAATGTTTGAATGATTTCCAAGTTGCTCCTTTGAGAATTTAAAAATAGGAAAGCATTTTATTCAAGGCCAAAGCGAAACATGATGAGTTGAACTTACTGTATCCGGGTCGCTGATGGACACTTGCTCTGAAAAGCGCACTTTAGGCGGGTTGGTTCGCAGGCGGGCCTTTTTGGCTGCACTAATGAAGGCAGACTTAGGTGACTGAGGATAAGATGAAAGAGAGGAACTTGTGAAACTACTGTACATGGAAGAAGAGACACAAATGAGAGAAAAGAACCCCTGTGAGTGCCAATGCTAGAGAGACATGAGTTTGTAGAGCTCGCTGACGCTGCTGCACTGCGACAACTGCAAACGTGGCTTCAACATGAAACCCACCAGCTTGAAGTTTACAATTTTTTAATGCTGTGTTTTAAGCACCAATTATGATATTACTCATTAAGAGCCAACATGTAGGCCCTTCGCTGCGCAACTGCTTCACAAGCCATTTGAATATAGGACTCAAGGTTACAAACGATGCAATATGATTTAAATCTTTGAATTTTTGTAATACCAAAATTGTAATACAAATAAATATCGTTTTAATGTACGTAATCAACTGGCAAAGTTTCATAATGAAATCTGTAGGGGATTTTTTTTTGGTTAACTCTAATCACCTGCAGTATCTCGCCTTAAAATATCCAGGTCAGTAAGATGGCTAAATAACACCTTGTATTGCTTCCATATGGATGGATACACAAACAATCTTTACTATATAAGGTTTCATGTATGTGCGTTTATGGATTTGTTCCGTGAAGAAAAAGAAGAAAAAATACTCTAATGTGTTAGGCATGGCCATGAATACTAATAGGTGTCTGCAGTGCATTAGTGTGCACTGGTGGAAGATAATACTGTACGCCGTTTCTGTATGATTCAGAGTGACAGGAATAGTTAAGACTGATGAAGGGTGAGAGACATCCTGAAGGATAGGAAGATGAAAGAGAGCGAGTGTCCCATTGTACTACCTGATGGGGCTGCAGCACAGTGAGAACTATAGAGTCTTTGCAGCGTCTATGGAAACACAACAGAGAGTGGAGTGGGTTAGATAACGCTGTGGACAGCAGCATGCTATTTAGATAGCTTCTCCGGGTTTTGGATCAGCCATTTCCTCGCTGTCCTTCAGCTGCAAAAGGGGACTGACTCATCCGCAGGTTTGTGTTGATGTAACGCAACACTGATATAAGATGCATCCTCATTATACCCACGTCCTCTTAAAGGTGGAGTCAGCGATGATGGAGAACGCTTGTTGTCAAATTTAATTTCTGTCAAAATCAGTGAATATCTTCTCAGAATCTGCTAGCTGACTCGTTTACAGAGCCTAGGCTGTGTTTTAACACCAGATTGCTTCTCAGCACACACACACACACGCACGCACGCACGCACGCACGCACGCACGCACGCACGCACGCACGCACGCACGCACGCACGCACGCACGCACACACACACACACACACACACACACACACACACACACACACACACACACACAGTACAGGAGATATTCATCAGGGTCTAACATCAGGGACAACAAGCATTCTCCAGAATCGCTGAGTCCACCATTCGTTTTCAATTTCCCGTGTTACTAGTCCCCTGGCCCGCCCTCCCCCTCCCCTCCCTCTCCCTCCCTCCTGGGATAGTAAAGGATGTTACCTTACAAGGTCTATGACTCTCTCTCGGGGCGCGTCGCTCACCGTCTCCTTGTTAATGGCCAAGATCTGGTCTCCAGGAAGAAGTTTGCCAAAGGAGGGGCCGTCTGCAGATAAGATGGCACCATAGCAAACCAGCAATGTCATATTACATGCCGGAAAAAAACAATGTTTAATTTGATTCATCTTAGGATCTTCTTAAAGGTGGAGTCAGCAATTCTCGAGAAAGCTTGTTGTCAAAATCAGTGAATATGATCTGCATAGTATACTGGCCTTATTTCCCATGGGGGAAGAAGAGGCGTAAGTAAGTAAGTAAGTATACTGTGTGTGCCCTGAAAGAAATCTGGTGTTAATACACAGCGTAGGCTCTGTAAACTAGTATGTTAACAAAGACGGCCCAGCGTAGCTAGCAACTTGCCCGTTTACTAAGCCTAGGCCGTGTATTTTTCTTTTACAGCCCACACACACACTGCAAGGACAAGTAGTGGATCGTGAGGAGATATTGACTGATTTTGACAACAAGCGTTCTCCAGAATTGCTGACTCCTCCTTTAGCTCTAATTTTCCAAAAGACACACACACTAACCAGCAGAGACGGAGCGTACAATAACAGGCCTCTGGCTGCCCGCGATGAAGCCAAAGCCTTGAGTCGGGTGGCGCTGGATAGTGACTTGTCGAGCTGAGGCAGGACTTAGGGTATCACTGTCCATACCATCCTGGCTCTCCTCTAACATTGCAGGGCTGCAGCGTATACAAACAAACACATACAGACACATGTATGATTAAAAAGATAAAAAACAAGCATTTTTTAAATCAGGCCTATATAATAATATATATATATATATATATATATATGCACTCAAAGCGCTTTACAGGGTTCCATTCGTTCACACACAGTCATACCGGTGGTGGTAAACTACAAGAGTAGCCACAGCTGCCCTGGGGCAGACTGACGGAAGCGAGGCTGCCATTCCGCGCCATCGGCCCCTCCGACCACCACCTCAAACACACAGCAATCATACACATTCACAGTGAAGGTGGGTGAAGTGCCTTGCCCAAGGACACAACAACCATGACACAGGTGGCCGGGCGGGGATCGAACCGCCAACCCTTGGATCATTGGCCAACCCGCTTAACCACCTGAGCCACAGTCACCCCAATATATATATATATATATATATATATATATATATATATATACACACACACACACACACACACACACACACACACACACACACACACACACACACACACACACACACACACACACACACACACACACACACACACACACACACACACAGTATACTGTAGGTGTCAGGGTCATGTGTACCTGTCACATGCGTTCGTGTGTCCATCCTGGACCTTGGCCATCCCCTGAGAGGAGGGAGCTGCATGGGACACGGTCGCACTGCAAAAGGCTCTCTCTGTTTCACAATCATTCACCTGCACATGAGAAAAGGGGAGAGAATATTGCAAACAAAGCAATAAGATACTCTGCTTTCTCCAAAGTACAAATACTCTTCTGTAGCATTTGGTTTAAAACCAGAGCTCGTCGAAGCGCAATGCTAAAAATGCAAAATATCTTAACAATCAAGCTTACAATCACATATTTCTTCCGCTGTCAACAAGTTGCATTTGGCTGCTCATGAGGCTGTGCGTTGTGTTGGAAAATTGAAGTAAAAATGTAGACATTTTCTCCCCCGTTGAAATATGTTTGCTAAAAGCATCTGACATTTGAAGACTGCCTTAAGAAAAGGAAAATAAGCAATTATGAAGGACCTTTATCATAATGCACATCCATTAGAAGGAGTAACACATTAGCGTCTCTGAATCTGGCAGGCTCTCCCTGTGTGTACTGTTCTAATGCTGTGAACCGCACATTCTCTTTTACAGCTGCCTGTGTGGGAGGCAGCGAAAAGCAAGATTACTGAAAGACCGTTCGTGAGCGTGCGTGTGCGTGTGTGTGTACCGGGCGTGTGGGTTTTCTGCGTTTCTGTTGGTAAAAAAATGACTGAAAGAATAATGGATGGAAAAATGATTGCGTGCGGGAAAGAGACACCCATTGTGATGTTAATGGTACAGATGGGCTGAAACAGAGTGAGAGAGAGAGAGAGGGAGAGCTAAAGAGCACATCGGTAATATTCAGGATAGCTATGCAGGGATGCACCGTCGAGAGCAAATACCTCTTCCTGAGTGCCACAGGCAGAGAACAAACTGTCAGTAACAGGAGCATGAGTCACATTAGTCGATAGTTCAGATTTATATTCCTGTCACTTGTTGTTTCTGATAACAGTGGCTTATGGGGGACCACGGCTCATTTACAATTCCGCCGATGCATTACTGATCTCTACCTTGTGTCGTGGGTATCAGATGAGGCTTGATGTATCCTAGATAGGCTTCTTATTGAGCTCAGTCCATGACCAAGAATCCATTACGCCACCTTGGAATTTCAATTATACTAATAATTTAAAGGGATTAGAATTCCGAATTCCATATTCAGCTGACTTTCAGAAGCTCATCTGTCTGTATGAAAGGTGATGCATGGCGGCGGTGACAAATGATGTCGCAGCAGCTGGTTCTGCCTCTAAAAAGAATTACATGTGTTTGATTGAGAGTGATTATTTTCTCCTTTGATTCTCCCCGTGGATTCTGACAGTGCGCTTCTCTAGCCATTTATTCTCTTTCTTTCTTTCCCCTCTTATCCGTCCTCTTCCCACCATCTATCATGCCTATCACCTATTCTGTGGGACCCTTAAGGAGCTGCCAGCAACTATAGCCGTCCATCAGGTGTGTGTGAATGGTGTGGGTCGCTGTGAAAGTCAGTAACTCCTACTTGGCACCTTTTTGCAAACATTTGTGTCTTCAGCAAGTAGACAATGTGAACAACTAAAGTATGAATAGCCTCCACTTACACTTTGTTCATTATGCACAGAGTCTTTGTTGAAGTCTGATAGTCCCTGGGTACTTTGTGCAAATCAAGATCAAATACACAATCCAAAATATTGCTGAAATTGTGGCATGCCTCCAGCTTCATTGCCACAGGCAGATTTATCAGCAGGCAAAGGTAGGCAGGTGCCTTGGGCCCCAAGCTACAAGGGGCCCATAGAATGTCTCATCAACTAATGGTTGAGATAGTTTTCAAATTATTATCATTATCATAATTTAATTCAATAATGTTCTTATATGTATACTAATCTTTCTAACATTCCATATGTTAAAATGGTATCAGATTGCTTTAAGGTGGATCAGATATTAATCTGGAGGACACACAATCAGTGAATATATGGGGGGGGGGGGGCACGATTGTCCCCACTCCCCGGATGGCCTGTTCTCACACTGCTCCTAAAGATCCAGACCTCTGCCAACTGTGCTAGGGCCGAGGAAGTGTACCGTGGTTGAATATAGAATGTAACACTCACACTGTTCAAACAAACTCGACTTTAGGGGGCAAAGGTACTTAGGCACAGTGTAGATTGCCTGGTGTGCGTGAGCCCTTAGACCCCAAAATTGAATGGCAAACAAAGGAATGCATCCTCCTCTGTCTATTTTGTTGCACTGTTGCTTTGTGGATGCGACACGGAATACACGCCGTTTTAAATTCCTCGCTTAGCTTCCTTTAGACATGAGTTTTGGTGTTCAAAATAAGTGGTGAGGAAAGGAGTGAACAGGAAGGCTGGTAGATGTAGCCGGGGGACACTGAGGCTTACACGTCTGCAAAGATAAACAGCCATTCAGCACAGGGGCCAACCTTTTACTGAGAGGACACAGAGGAATTCTGTCAAGAAACTATCCCCAAGGGCATCAGCAGGCAGGCCCGTCGCTATGACTACGGCGCTCTGTATAGCTTGTTGAAGCCCGGGAGGAGTGAAGGAATGGTGGGTGGATGAGAATAGTGATGTGGAAGGACACAGGACTAGACAGACACTCTCCCTTGGCCCTGTGGCCTCTGTGGACAGATGCCAACACTTCCTCTGGGCAGCAGAGGTCAGGGCATCACATACTACATGCTCTGCTCCACTGTTCCAGGCTGCACAAGCTCTATCAACAACCCTCTTTGCTTATTTTCCTCTCAAGCTTGGTTTATAGATAGGTTTATCATGAGGTTGGAGGGGAGTTGTATTTCATACAGCATCGTTGCTGAATAGTTACAGTCACACTGGCTTATTTATTACTTTTTTCTGTATATACGAAGCTGAAGTGGAAATGTAACACTCGTGTAACTCTATAGCAAAGCCATGATTCATACAAAGCTGCATCAGATATTAAGAAAATCAAGAATGATAAATACGTAAAAAAAACACTTATCTTCTTTTTGATTTTCCTCTATCCATCCATCAATCAATCAATCAATCAATCAATCAATCAATCAATCAATCAATCAATCAATCAATCAATCAATCAATCAATCAATCAATCCATCCATCCATCCATCCATCCATCCATCCATCCATCCATCCATCCATCCATCCATCCATCCATCCATCCATCCATCTCTTTTTAAGCTTAATATTTTCAATAAATATTTATTGCTGTGTTTGCTGTCTAAATGCTCAATCCATAGTGGTTGAAGTGTCTGGCAGTTCTGACCTGGTACATGACCTGGACAAAAGCATTTTATAAACCAATACAAAGGTCTCAAAACCAATTCCAATATTGTCATGCAAGGACGGCAGAGGGACGTGGGCTTGTGCCTTGACGTAGCTCTCCTTTTGGCAATCATTAACACACCTGCAGCTCAGTTTTATGGATTTTAGTTAATCTAAGGCTATTTCTGAGATCAGAGAGGAGGACTTTATGAAAATAATGGTAAATTGACCCATTTAATTGAGAATTCAGACAACTCCTAGAGGAAACATGATAAGAGAAAAACGTATGTTCAGATGTACTTTGTTTTACATAATGACATAAGGGGAGCCCATTTAAAAATACTTAATGTTTTTTTATTGTGGGATGAAACTGCATTTCTGAGGAGGGAAACCAAGCCGAAGCCCAAAGCTGTGAAAGCTGGATTCGGGCTCTTCAGGAAAATGTACCATGAAAGAACACAAATGAGTCTAGCCAGGGGGCTATAGATGTCCATAGATGAAGGACATTGTTCTCGATTGCTTAGTCACGCTTAATGAATCATCATCACCATGATTATCACAGCAAAGCAAATTGATTGTATGAAAACGTGTATTGTACGCAAACAAGTCTATTCAGTGCAGGTGCAGAGTGTTGTATTGTTTGTCGTCTTTCGTAAATCAGCATCTTTTCATTAAAAAAAATACTATGGATGGCTGCATTTTGTGAAGGTATTATATTAATTTGCCACAGACCTACCTTTGGTCCTCCTGTATGTGAAGTGTTTAGAAAAAAGTCAATTCTGAATGGTCCAATGCCCTCAAGCATTTGTGGAAAAACTCTAAGCCATTGTGAATAGAAATATTAAAGGCTGAGAGCTGGAGTCCTGCTCAAGAGAATTGGAATACTGAAAACCCTTGAGGAGAGGGTTAAGAAGTGGCCTCTCCTGTAGCTGTCGGTGAATGTGAATGCTTCAAAGTCCTGACTGACTTGACTCAGTCTCACCTGACTCACTAGATTGCCTGTTCTTTTCAGCATTCATTTCCTGTTCATTCGCAGAAAAGAATGAAAAAGCAGGTGGGTGAAAAAAATAATTTGAATAGTTATAATAAGAATGAGAATAGGTTTATTTTCAACACGGAGCCTTACCATCTCATCTTATATGCTACTTGAGTATACTTGATTCTTGGGGCCGCTGCAAAACATGTAGGTGACCGTTTATTATCAAGGAATTCATGTTATAGACATTTGATCTGTGTAACAATTTGGCCACAATATGGCAAATGGACAACATATTGTTACTGTTAGTTTAGCTGACTGTTTCTATGGAAGTTGTCCCTCCTTGTAGAAACACTTCTTGGCCGAAAGAGGATGATGCTACCTATTTATTTTGTGTACCTCTGTCAGATCGGTATCAACCTGATACATGATATCCATTCTTAACGATGACAGCCCTATTGAGGACAGCTTGGCAACATTGATTAATGCATTAGGGTAAATGAATGCAACATTATTTCTGCTGCCATTGATTCAGACATAATTAATATCGCCTATTCCCACATGAAGGGGTTACGGCTTAACCTTCTAGATGCCGCGTCTCAAATGCCGATTCTTAATTATGGTTTAATGGGGAATGAAAGAGGACATTGCAGTGACAATTAGCATGAACCTTGCATATGGTACTCTTTATTTATGTCTGGCTTCTTTCACCCTGTTGACGTTTGAGGAATTTTCACTTATTTTATTGTTGCACGAATTGTTAATGAATCTGATTAACTGCATCTGGTGAAAGCCTGAATTAGATATTGTATGAGTGAACTGCAGAAACTTGGGACTTCTGCTGCACTAATTGGAAATTGATGAGAGTCATATAAGTGACCATACAGTATATGTTATTGGAGCATTGCCTTGAGAGTCCAAACAATAGGTTATAATTCATGACTGACAGGCGGATAAAAGCCAATCGGTAATAAGAATACATCAGCATCGGAATTTTGTGTGTAATAGTCATTACATAAAACTACAGATTTCCGTGCTAAGTAATTTGCAAATGTATTAAAGGTTTAATGTCGGACTGCAATCATTCAGAGCGATGGAATTTTGTTTTTGGCGTGTGTGTGTGTGTGTGTGTGTGTGTGTGTGTGTGTGTGTGTGTGTGTGTGTGTGTGTGTGTGTGTGTGTGTGTGTGTGTGTGTGTGTGTGTGTGTGTGTGTGTGTGTGTGTGTGTGTGTGTGTGTGTGTATGTATCTGTTTATTCGGACAAATCGATAAAAAGTTAATAGCGGTATTGACTACCTGATGTTTCTCAGTCACGTTTTTGCATGTGTCCAAGCCAGAAAATGAACAGTTGCTATTCCTGCTACCGTATATCTAATTTTTCATTCATATGTTTTGACAGTCATGTTCCATACTCATAAATCCCATTCAATCACTGAGAAACCCTCTGTCAGCGTAAGGCGCAGGCTGCCAACATTTCGTATCAAATGTAGCAAATCCTTGAATCGGCAAAAGAAATCCTGTTAGGATTATGAAAGAGGCGACACATCAATCTCCCCATTGTGACTTGAAATGAGCCTTCCTGGACAAAGATACTGTCTGCCACACGTCTGGCCTATGGGAAGGAACAAGGCATTCTAGCAGCATGGTCACCACACTCTTTAATCTGTTTTCAATTGCTGGCTGTGATAACATCTTTGCTAAATACAGTATTTTATTTTCACACTTTTGTGAAAGGATTTGTAGTTTGGGAGTTGTGTGCGGTGATGGACAGAGCCATTTTTTTTGTCCTGAGAGAGCCAATCAAATGAAGCCATCGGTACTCGGACTAATCCTTTGCCCAGTGCTGCAGAACACAACCAATTCATTTCTGTGGGGAAAGTTCAGGATGTTATAAGAACGTCAGTCTTGGATTTCCTTTTCATTGTGAATTTTATCTTGAGGATTGGATCATTTAAAACCTTGGGCAGTTCTTGGACAAAAAGCATTAGCATTACTTTACAATTTTTTGGGGCAAATCCTTCCTCCTCTGTCCTTCAACATTACCATATAGTTATATCCAGTCTCTCAAACATACACCTGTTCAGCGCAGCCTGTGACACCTACTGTATATTCATACTCAGACATGTTCTTATGTACTAAAAAGTCTTTTTTTCCACTGTATCTCACAACTCATCTGCATTCCCCACTTGTCTCCCTGTTGCAGGAAGATTCTCCAGCCAGCCCGTCTCATCTCTGCTACCAGGTAATGACAAAAAACAAAACTCACATCTCTGTAAGCCTCACTTGACATGCTGGCTGCTTACACAGTCTCCACAATTGTCAATTCTGTCATGAGCAATATAGAGATTCAGACAGAACGATTGGAGCTGCAGGGCCCATGCTGCTGTCTGTCTGTCTGTCCCTGGCTGTGTTTAGTTGCTGTTTTGCCTGTCAGCATGGCAGCATCCTTTCCTGTCTTTGCACAAACACAGGTGGAAAATAGCAGTTTGCTAAAACCTGATACAATGCATCTCGCCTTGTTTTAAACAAGGTTAATGTTTCTTTTGTACACTGTCCCTGTTCAAACCTCCTCAGTAGGGCTAGATGGCATCCATTTAGCGAGCAATGCTGACTGGATTCTCACTTTCACTTTCTGATATTTTTGCCCACCTATACTGTTTATGGTTGTCCCTCTCTTTGCCACTGTCTCTCTGTCAACTGTCTCTTCCTATAATGTTTGGCCTCTGACACCCAAAGTTGACTGCTTATGTGATAAAAGATAACAGCTGTGGCTAAATGCAACTGTTTGACTGTTGATTGATGCAGCAAGGACAGAGAGAATTGGCTCCTCTGGCTATTATTTTTGTGTAAAATATCAACTGAATGTTTACGGGCAGCTGACTGAGTTGTTGGCCTCTTTACCTTTCATGTCTTGTCAAACGATTGGCCACTCCCTTTATTTGCACAGTCCACTGTTGGGACAGCAAGTCGAGAGGGTTGGAATGGTCAATTAGGTCATGACTCAGTGGAGTAAAGTTGTTATATAAGATGTGCAACTGTTGTGCTTAAATTACACAAAACTGCATGTTTTTCCTCTGGATAAATGCAGCAAATTATGCATGCAGAAATGTTTTCTGCCGGAAGAAAATGAAGACAAATTGGTGTGGGGGTCATGTTGACAAATAAACAAAACACTAACTTGGTAAGACAAACCTCTTAATAATTTGGGTAAGTTATCATCCGGTTATGTGATCAAGAATGCACCGAAGCTAGTCAGCAGGAGTTAATAGCTAAAAGTAGCTAAAAGTGGATGGAATGTCAAACTTCTGCTACTGCAGTTGTGGAAGTAAGACTGCAAACTTGATCAAACCTAAATAAACAAAGAATAAAAGCACTGGCTTGCAGGAACAGTTTGTCTGCTGTGAAAAAAAACAATGCACCCGTCTGGGGCTGGAACCCAAATCTGTTGGCAAGCAAGCAAAAGATTACGCTTCGAATCGGAGCACTGAGGGAAAGGAAATGCAATCACAAGAGAATTACATATGCTTTTTCGTGTACGTCTTTTGTTTATTGTGTGTCTCGACACGGTGTTATTGTCCAGGAGATGGAGATGGGAGAAAGTTAAGAAGGATCAGAACAAAAGTAAATGGGTTTTGGAGTGGATGTGACTCCTCCACAACGGAGTTCACTGCACATCATTCTGCTTTCCACTCCAAAGTCAATTAAGGAACACAAGGCAAACATAGAAAAATGAACCCGGCTCCAAAAATGAATTTCAATGCAAGCTGTAGCTTTGTTAACACGCTGACATCCTATCATTCTTACCTGGACTGAACTCTCTCTCTCTCTCTCTCTATATATATATATATATATATATATATATATATATATATCTCTCTCTCTCTCCTCCTCCTTGCTGAGCCACGTTAGCATCTAGACTGGGACAAATGAAGACGAATGATAGTCTGGCGACTTTATCTTGCCATGTCCTGTGCTGTTATCTAAACAGCATAAAACACATGTATCAACGAATGTCACACACCACCGATTCATTCACATGTACCAATAGACAGGGCTTAAATCTTTCTTCTAATGCTTTATTGTGTCACTGGCTAGATTTCTTTCCTATATCTTCGTATATTATCTACATAGAAGCGGGGGCACGCCGCCATGTTTTTACTGTAGCACAGCACAGACAAACTTAACGGTCTAATGCACTTTGAATTATAGTGGGTGTCTGCTGAAATGCAGCTGTTGGAAGACGAAGGAGAAGTACTACAGAATAAATAACTAAGTCCATCTTCACCTCATCACTTGTAATTGTGGAAAGCCTTGAGGCAGGAGTGGATGATGCCACCTTTAGTAAGTAGCTTCTGATCTTTAAATGGCACAGTGGCTTCTGTAAATTTTCCCAAAGCGAGGGCTTAGCAAGATAAACCACCAGATAAACTAGATACATACTGTGATATTTACACACTGTGCCTTTTTTATGTTTTTTATTTATGTTGTAAAATCTAAGATTGCGTCTGTCTAAACTATAGATAGAACTGCAGAAAGTGCTGAATGAGCTTAAAATTATGAACAGACTATCCGGGCATTGGATAAAATGAAGGAGTTGGCACCTTTTCAATTCTCACTGGGCATCCTGTGAGGGGGAAAATCTCCACCAGGCATCCAGTTATAAAAATCTGATGAGAAAGCAACATCTGCCTGGCCACATGTTAGAAAAGTTCCTTGGTTCCTCTTGCCTGGACTTGGCTGACCTGTTGGTCTAGGGCATTGCTGCTCCTCTCACTCACTCCTATACATTATTAATGTGATCATCGCGCCCCACGACCTTCACCACAACATGGAAATGAATCCCATATTCCAGAGTGCACAGACCGGCGTAACATACATCGTCCCTGCTAAAGAAAAGCCCTATGCTGGCTGCAGCTAAAGGTTCAGTATGACCAGGACCAGAGGTTATGGTGTGTCTACATATTTCTGCTGCTGACCGTGGGAGGATAGGGATGTATATAGTATGTACTACTGTATAGTATAGGATAGGTGTGAATTTATATTCCTAATCGGGTTTATTATCTGTGACTCTGACATGGCATATACATTCTTAGGTTGTTGGCCATGTCAGGTTAAAACGATAAGTTAATGTACTTAAAGAATTATTTGAAGAATCCTCTATTTGTTTCAGGCCTTTTTCAATCAAACATTCTAAATACTCTAACCTTTCAGCTTCAACTATGAGAGAAAAAAAGTTTTTACGTGAACTGATTCTTTGGGTTTTAGAATTGAAAATATTCAGTAGTTGAAGTGCTAATGGCTTAGTCACTCTGATTGATTAAAGATCATCAAGCGTAAGGCAATTAGTAGATTTTCAATTACATCAAGGTAAATATAGTTAATACTTATAACCATTGGGTGATTAATTGAATAGTAGATTGACAGAAACTGAATTGGTAACACTTTTGGTAATCCATCGTCGTTGGCTTCATTCATTTCATAAGCAAAAATGTGTCTGTTTCAGTTTCTCACATGAGCACAATTTGAAGGTCTATTGGGATGTTTTTTATGAGTTGTTAAGTGAATAGCTTTTGGGTTATGAGCTGTTGTAAGGACAACACTAGACATTTAAATTTAGGTCAACTTGGGCTCCGGGATATTACGATATTTCCACAGTATTCTCGCCTTTTTATAGAGCAAATTATTAATTAATTACTCAAGAAGATAATTGAAAGATGAATTAAAAGTAAAAATTAATTGTAAGTCGCAGCCCTGTTAACTAATGTTCTGACTCCCATATAGCCGCAGGCACACAGGGTGTAGTATCTGTCTGGTAATACATACATACTGCCTAATTTGATCAGCATTGGCTACCGTAAACCAGCTGTAGTTGCTATTGCTGCATTGAGGCCTAGTGAACTGCTTTTTCTGTTTTTTGGTGTTCTTATTCAGAGCATAAATCAGTTCTAGCGAGCTGCACCATTAACATTGACTGTCAGGGACCCCGCAGTTCAGCACAGACACTTTTTTTTCACGCTGGGAAAAAAAACTTTGTCTGACAGCGGGTTTTCTCTTTCAGCCAGAGTCATTTTAAAACATTGCTTTGATGTAAAAAAAAAAAGAAAAAAAAATAGATAAAATAAAAACCTTGAGCTTGCTTCCTTGATTTGAGCTCAATAGTCCGGCCTTCTCTCGGGCATACACACAGACACACAGACAGACAGACAGACAGACAGACAGACAGACAGACACAGACACACAGACACACAGCATGGTAGTTACAGGTGGAGGAGGTTAACCGATGTTCAGCTCTGGCGGTCATTGAGGGCCAGGATCTTGGCTGATAAAAGGCAGATGAGGTTTAAAGAAATGCAGCTCATCCATGTAATTGCTTGTTACGACCCCCCCCCCCCCCCTCCCCTACTCTGCCCATAAAGAACGATATTTTTATAGAGGGCAAGGGGCCGACTTTAATGCCGCACAGAGATTGCAGTGGCCCCCATAGAGGTCGTAAAATACCAGGGCAAAACATGACGGTGCTGTTTGATGAAAGCAAAAACGATAGGCGTTCGTTCTGCTTCTTGTTTTTATTCCTCTGCACTGCACTCCTAACACTCAGTATTCAGAGTCACCTCCCCAGCCTCTTAAATCCAGCACTAAAATGATGGATGCTGTGAACTTTAGACTTTGCATTTTATGCATCCAAAATAATAGAGGATTTTTTCGCTTTGACCAGTTTGACATCAGATTGTGAATGTTTTGCATACCTGTGTGACGCATTAACATAATGTCATAATCCCTGTCCACTGGGAAACTGATGAATTCTAGCAGTAAGAATCAGCTTTTAAACTAAAGGGAAGTGAAAAGCAGCCAAGTGTAGAAGCCTTATCTCCATCGCACTGGGGTTTGGTGAGTGCCACAGAGGCAATCTTCTTAACCTTCCATTGTGGGTCCTTTTAACCCATCAATGAGAAAGTATTTGAGAACCAGACACAGAGAAACATTTCCCGAAATTAAAAGGAAATCTGACAATTAATGCTGATTTATTGCAATAGAAATGTGTTAGATAATATGCTTTCATGTGTTAACCCAGTCTTTTACATATCTAGTGTCTGTGTGATAAATAGATATCCAGAAGGAAATATTAACTCTGTGTGTGTGTGTGTGTGTGTGTGTGTGTGTGTGTGTGTGTGTGTGTGTGTGTGTGTGTGTGTGTGTGTGTGTGTGTGTGTGTGTGTGTGTGTGTGTGTGTGTGTGTGTGTGTGTGTGTGTGTGTGTGTGTGTGTGTGTGTGTGTGTGTGTGTGTGTGTGTGTGTGTGTGTGCGCGCGTGCATCTGTAAAAATGTAGTTTAGAAAACTAAACAGAGCCACGGGGCATTACAAACTGAAACATTTTGAATGAGATATGAAGCAGAGGAAAAGGAATATACTATATATGTATAGGATGAGGAATATTTCCTAAGTGAAAAAGCGGCACAGGAAAAAAAAGTCAGCCGCCATGGTACAGTAAGCTTCAGTATAGATGGGAAGGAGATGCAGTTGCCCTGGCAGGGTTTTTGAATCTATGTTCCCGGGCTGTGGAGGTTCCACTTGACTACATTTGATTTGTCAGTCAGGAGATGAGAAGAGAAGAGAAGAGAAAGTCAGGCCTGCGTCGCATTATTCTCTCCCCGCAGTCTAGCAACCAGGCTATGGCTCTGACGGGACTCTAAATATGCATGTTATGATCCTACATAAGCTTTCTTTCCTACAATCCGTAATTACCTTAAATCTTCCAGACATACAAACACTGTACATCAGACAGAAGTTGTTAGGGTTGACAGTGCGGCTGCAAGCTGCAAAAAAAAAAAAACGGCCAATACACCTGTCTCCACGACAAAATAAATTCCAACCTCCTCCCGTTTAGGCTTGAGACCATTAGCTAACAGTTGCCTTAGGCTATAACTTTCCCACACCTAGTGAGAAAATGAAATGATTAGCCCCTCCAGGTCCGGGCAGCCTGCAGCAGTTTGCCCACAGCTGAAAAGCACCGGAGAGGCAGAGTGGCCCTGACAGCGGCAGTGCGGCTCTGTCTCTTTGCTGTCACCCTTCAGTGAAGCACGCAGCTCTCAGCAGCTCGCCTGACAGCGCCACGACACGGGGGTGACTCTCATTCTCTATACCAAATACAGCACGCTCACTCCCCCCCCCCCCCATCCTACTCCCTCTATTTGCTGCATGCCCATGAGATACCACCCACCGAAACCCAGCTCCACCCTTTTGGGATTGCCGATAAAGTGGCATTCGCCCACAGCTTGCTCTTTCGAAACTCCCTCCCCCAATTTTCTTAATTGTATGCCCTTGACTAATATTCAGTATGCGTTCCACACAGTGTAAACTAATTTTCCGACTCAGGCACATTTCCACAGAACTCCCTCTCCGTAATATTAATTCATTCATTGTGTTTAACTGCAAGACAAGTGATGTACCCAGCTCTGTTTTCCTCTTTTGTGCATTTCAACAAAGCAAGCGAAGGGCAGAATATTAATAAGGGTTGCCGTAACAACAGTTAACACAACAGTTCGGCCCGTACATTTAATTAAAATGCAACGATGACATGTTGTGGACACACCAATACAACACCTCATTAACCACCATATATACCCCTCTGCTCTCCCCCACTCTCACATTACTCACAGAGGTAGGGCTGGGTATTGAAGTTCGATACATTTCTGGCACCGACCGAAATGCCTCCATACCATCGAGTATGGAAAAATGTCTTGTCGTTAAACACTAAACTTCAATACCTAAGGAGTTAATCTCATCAACGTCAGTGAGCCAATAAGCACACAGCATGCTCAATGTGCCAAGTGCTGGTGACTATGTTGAGGCATCCAGGAAAAACACATTAGGTTACAACATGGGTTACGCTGTATGCATCAAAAAGCCATTCATACGACTGTCACCTTTTCATTTTGCACTGAAAACTATTTGCACTGATTCATTGCATTGTTTACATTTTGTTCCTTTGTGCTCGTATATTTTGTTGATTCTGCAGGGGCTCAGGAGATCAGCCATTTGTGGTAATCTGAAGGCAGCCACTGTATTCAGATTTCAGCCTTTGTAAAGTTATATTTGATGATATTAAATGTAAAAATGCCGATTTAATACATTTTTTTAAATCCATTTTTTACCAAAATGTGTAATGTCAACTTGTCGAAACAGACTTCATAAAATGACTATCGAAAAAGTATCATTGAGTAACCACTATCGAAGTCAAGGTATCGGTATCTGTATCGATATCGAACATTTCTTAACAATTCCCAGGCCTACATCGTCTTCATCACTGCTTTTTCCCCCAACTGCTATCTGGCCAGGAGAGTGAATTTGTTTATTGACGAGACAAGGAGATTATACTCTTTGTGAAGATTATATATCACAGAGTAAAATGTCTTGTCTGACGGCTGAGGCTGAGACTAAGGGTAGGGGTTGATTTGTACTCTCCCTGGCCCTGCAGTATGGGTCTGGCTGGTCTGGGGAGCTTCTATAACAGCTCTCTCTCCCTTTCTTCCCCCTCTGTCTCACTTCCCTACTGCCGCCGACTTATCTAGTGCTGGTATGTCTCAGTGGGTGTGCAGAGAATACCAAGTGGCTGCTCCATCAGGGTGTGTAATTATCTGGCCTGCTGGGCTGCCATGCTCCCGCTGCCTGCCCGCCTGCCTGCCCGCCTGCCTGCCTGCATGGGCTCAAGCCAGGCACGCCGCTAGCCAACCCCTGCCTAGGTTCAGACCAAAGTCCACCAATGTGCAGCGGTTCTCTGGCTTTTGTTCACTTTGAGGTTTTTCTAATGTGTTGCCAATTCTGTTTTTTTATGAATATGTGAATCCGTCCATCCATCCATCCATCCATCCATCCATCCAGCCATCCATCCATCCATCAAACTTAAATAAAGTAGGCTAGACACAACCAAATGAAGTCTTTGCGGTGTTATTGAGCATCAACTTTAGTTCCTTTTCTTAAAGAATGAAACTGCGGCATCATCTTTACTGGGGTATCACAATTCCACCTTATTTTAAAGATATTAAATGATATGGCAATTAAAAATGTATAGACATTGCAATGCAATTTTACCATACAGTGTACAAAATATGTTGAGTGATAGTGCCAAGTTAACCTTGTGTGCAGCAGGTTTAACATGCTGTATCTGTTTTGGGCCTGGAATCCTTTTTTACAACATAATCATGAAAACCATATTGAAATGATCCGACGCGGTTAGGGTTACTCTAAGCACTTGTTTGATGTCAGTGAAACGATCATGGTGTTGATTCAGTATCAGAAAATGTGTTAGCATTGTGTAGTCATCACTCAAGTAACTCTTTTATAGCTGTAGTCAGATAGAAATAAAAAGATATTACAGTGACTTTACATAACTATATTACAACTACTGTATTGTCCTCAAACGCACTAGGGCCCGACGCATATTTCGGAATTATCGGCATCGGTATTTATTTTTTATTTTTTATTTTTTTCAAGCAATCATGTGTGAAATGTATTGCTGTCCTGAAGGTAGCCTAAATGAATAGCATTAATGCTATAGCCTATTTACAGCAGCAGCAGGTGTGTTGTAATACATTGGATTAATTTACACTTGACAGTTCCCCCTGCAACCAATAGCAGAGGCATTGGTCATCGCTTGACTGTTAATAATAATAATTGATAGAATTTATATGGTGCTTTTTTGGAGGTCATTCAGAGACACTTTGGATCATAGAGAATCATACATGTAGAAAAAGAAAACAAAATACAGAAAAAATTAAAATAAGGTTTGAATTGGAGTCAGGTGTCATTATGCTTCCTTAAAGAGGTGACTTTTGAGTTGACTTTTGAATGAGTTTATTGAGTCTGAGATGCTGATGTTTGGGGGGAGGGAGTTCCAGAGGGTTGGGTGCAGTAAGATAAAATGCATAATGTCTGAATTTAGACATATTTGTTAGACTTTTTTTTTTTTTGACAATGCATATTGCAATAAAGAAAAAGTTCCTGTACTTATTTTCAACAGTAAAAGGTATATATATATTTAAGGGTTCAAACAAGTAAATTTTTTCAATATATATTTTGGGGATTTATTTATTTTTTAATCGGCCGATTTAATCGTAATCGTAATTTTTCTCTGAAAATAATCGGCATCGGCACTCCAACATGAATATCGGTTGGGCTCTAAAACACACACACACACACACACACACACACACACACACACACACACACACACACTGCAGCTTTAGTTAACACTTCCAACGTTGCTGACATTTCTGAGAATACATTTTTTTTTGTATAAGGCATTAGATGGAATATCCATACAAAGATCCCCAGCTAATTAATTGTGATCAATTACGACAAAATAAATCAGAAGCCATACTGTGTAGACAACATAGGCCTGTTTATGCTAAACTGTAATTATTGCCATGGAACCAAACGCTGTGTATAGAGAAATCAAAAACCCACTTTCCTGGCCATTACACCATTTCTCGTATCTTTCTCTCCTATGTGAGTGCGGAACAAACATCGCCTCACAGCCGCTTAATGAAGATCTACTCTTAAGATTTTTTAATCTTCTGTCTTTTGATTTGGCCAAATGGTCCTGGGACTCCTTTCGACACTCGATACTAGAGGCTGTCTGCTCTCTCACCCACAGTGTGGAGGAAATGAATACATGCATGGCTGCTCTTAGAGCTTTAATCCATTTAATGCACCCTGGGCAAAGGAGAGCACAGGGGGAATACAGAGCCCCGCTATGGTGCACATATCTAAAAGAGCTTGACTACTGGATTGGAGCAGAACCGCTGACGGCATGCACACAGTTCTTGTTGCATTTTTCATTGTCATATGTACTGTAGTAATTTGCTTGCTAGCATTAGTCAGGGAACTCAATATTTATATATAAAAAAAAAATCATGATATCTTACAAAGCGTAAATAAGTTTGCTCAATAAATTTCTCTTGGGCCGTAGCCGTGGCTTTAATCAATGACACGGTTCCCCTGCAGCGATTATATATTGACCATTCCACCGAAAAGTGTTTGTTGTGTTGTTCCAGCTGGAGACGCAATATGGCACTGTACCAAGCCCGGTAAAATCTGCAATGTTGTTATTCATTCTATAGGCGTTCACAACCAGCACAATTAATGGAGAGGGCAGAGTTTAAACACTTTCAGAAGGCACCATCTCCATTTATGTCCTCTTATGCTATGCTTACAAACTCCCAGAATTCATTTTTGTATGGGACTAGCTAGGGTTGCAAAGGGGTGGAAAGTTTTCCGGTAAATTTCCGGAAACTTACCACGGGAACTTTCGCTCTGGAATTTTGGGAATATTCAAAATTGGGAATGATAGGAATTAACTAAATGGCAGTCATTTAATTTTTTTTTTTTTTCATATCCAAACATTCAGACAGACATCCATGGAAACTTATACAATAAAAAAAAAACATTACCTTTGAACAGATTTATTTGTAAGTGGAACTTTATCAAGTTTTGATTATTTTATGAACAATCAATAATTTCACTGAACAACAAAAAGATGAATGACCCCCCCATTCAATAAATTAAGTAAATTGCCGCCCCCCATGTGATGGAGGAATGCACAGTGCATGTAGGGGGTGTGGCATCCCTGCAGTAGGATGTGTGCTTTGTGCAACTTGCCAAGTGTATTTGCATGAAATCTGGTTGTTTTAGTCAAGAGATTATGCTAAAATATATTTTCCCCAACTATTTAAAATCACAGATTAAGCCTCTGTAAACCTGGTCTAGTAAAAAGCAATATATGATATCAAGTTGGGTGTCTCAATAAGCTTTAAAACAAATCTGATTTGAAATTAAATGTTCATAAATATTACAAAACATAGTTGAAAAAACAGCTTCTTACAGTCTAGAACGTTTGCCAGGACTAAAATAACATAGTTAGAAGGATTTAGTGCATTTGGGTTGCTTTGAATTTAGTAAATTCCCGTTTATTCCCGTTTATTCCCGTTAATTCCCATGGAAAGTTTCCAACTTCAAAAATTCCCGAAATTTTGCAACCCTAGGAGTAGCCTATGAAAAGTCTACCTGTGTGGACAGATGGTCGTCTTAACTGCAGGCAGCCCACTATGGCGACAGCTGGCGGAGCGATGCATGAGTTGCAATGAATCAGTGCAGCGACTGTTGTGTGCACTCTTATCCCTGTAAATGGGCTGCGATCAATAACGAAGCTCCCAATCAACAACCGCACAGTGTTTACTGAGTATGGGGGAGGGAGGGAACCGCATGATAATCAATGTAAAGGTGCGTGGGAATAAGCAAGACGATTGCCCGGTAATGCTTGCCTGTCCTATATCGAACCTTCTGCAGGGACCATTTGGAAGAGATCAATTGCGGGAATAATCTTTATAACATAAGGACTGATAGATTGCCAGTACATTGCACCGTTGGGAACATTTGTGTCAGGGTGGTGATAGGAAAAACATTTGAGACACAGATAATGAGCATAGGTGTCATTTGTGCAAGCTTGTCACTTTAGCCCCTTTTCCACAGTGGGAACTTTCCCCAGTACATGCACTAGGAACCTTTTTTGAAGGAATTCAAACCCAGGAACCAGGGTCTACATTTTGTTTGTGGATAATTGATTTGCCCTCTGAAAAGTGCCTACTCAAAGGGTAATACTTTACAAAGGCTCAGGGAACTTTGGGGGGGGGCGGGGGGGGGGGGGGGGGGGGATGCTGCAGTGCTGAAGATCTCCGATTGGTGGAGTACTTTTATTTCACCCGCCATTTTTAAAACATCGCTTTTGCTGCTCGTGATCGTCTCCTTTCCTTCTTGATACCATCCACTTGCGTTGTAATAAAGAATGATCAACAACAGCACAACCTGAGCGTCCTCCATACAGACATGGAATGCAGTTACTTTCACTGCCTTTCCATACGTCATCAGCCTGATTTACATAACCATTCCGCAGTGGAAACACAGACAACACAGGGCCAGATGAACCTTTTAGTTCCTTGAAGAGAAGTATCTGGACCTATAAGTTCCAAGTGCTTTTGAAAAGTGGCCTATGTAGTTATTCCAGCTGTTCTTGGACAGAGGAATATATACATTTTCCTGTAACACTTTACAATACGGGTCCATTAATAGTTAGTTAATGCTTAGTTGATGCTATATTAAGCATTTACTAAGTGTTAATGCTTAGTTATTGATGGTTAGTTCATTCTTGGTTAAACATTATCAATGCTTAGTTAATTAATGCTTTAACTTAGCATAACAGTTAGTTAATGATTAGGAGTTCATACATTAATTAAAAGTAATTAACGGTTAGTAAATGCTTAGTTAGTGCTAATTAAGCATTATCTAAGTATTAACTATCAGTTAATTAATGTACCCTTATTGTACCCATTTTCCTTTTCCACCTCAATGGAAAGTAACTCAAATGTATCCATTACTTCACAATAAAGTGCAAAAAGCTATCATAACGTGGTGAAAGGTGCTGCTAATGACTCATTTAACATTAAAGTCTTACATTGCATGCTTTTGTGGATGAACGGATTTGCTTAGGATCTGTGAATGTCCCAGAGGCTCGGATGTGTTCACTTGCAGCCCATTGCCTCTCTCCTGTGTGTGTGTGTGTGTGTGTGTGTGTGTGTGTGTGTGTGTGTGTGTGTGTGTGTGTGTGTGTGTGTGTGTGTGTGTGTGTGTGTGTGTGCGTGTGTGTGCGTGTGTGTGCGTGTGTGTGTGTGTGTGTGTGTGTGTCTGTGTGTGTGTGTGTGTGTGTGCTCAGCCATGTGTGTGAAGTTTGAGAAAGCCACGTTGATTGCAAAGCGGTGGTGTTGTGACAGGGGCACAGAGAGGTTAGCGTCTGTTTACGCGTATCAGGATGTGGGGGAGCCAAAAAAAAAGAAGGAAGGAAACAGCGGGGACGCCAAGGAATGGGGTTGGCAAATTAGATAGCTGTGGTGGATACGCCAGGAATACATTTTAAAGTTAATAAAATGTGATCCTGTGGTCGGCGGTAGCATTGGAAACAGTGTCTGGAGCCAAAGATGTTTGCAAGTGCATGCTCAAGCCTTTTTACTGTGAACCTGGGACAAACAAATGTCTGATTGCATTAAGATAATTAACCACTGTAGGGTGGTGATATACTGGGTACTAAATTACAATTATAGCCTTCTTTTCTACTGCTACACTGAGCTTGCAGACACCAAACAAACCAAACAGAGCGCAAACTGTCGCTGGAATTTACAGATGATGTGCTCACGGACCATGTATGGTAATAAGGTGCTGCAGAAGAGGAAAAAAAAAAGATAGTGTCCCAATAAAAAGGAGCTGTTATTTGTGTGGACACATGATCAAAGTTGGCAGGGCCATTACGGCACAGGTTAACCAAGCTGAAAGAGCGTAGAACTGTACTGACAGGCAAGATGACTCTGGCTTTTTGTAACACACGTACTCGGGCTTGTCGAATTGTTTGTTTACGAGGCCAGGAGCTACAGGAGATTTCCTCTTCCTCATCTTCAAAGCCACGACTTTACCACTCAGATTGAGCACATGTTGAGGTCAGAAAAAAAGCCTAACAATGGAGATTCCCTTTCAATTAGAAAATAGTTTGATGTGGTTCATTTTTCCACAGCTCAAATCGTGAGCCCGCACACTCCACTTTATTTCCTCATTATAGTTTATGGATTTATTTTTTTGCTTTGACAATGACAGGGACTGGCAGGTGCTGAGCACTGATATGTTTCTTATCGTGGAGCTTCCACCCTTCAGCTCATCACAGTCCAGAGCACACATCACATGCACACACACAAGCACACACACACGCACACACACACACACACACACACACACACACTACACATCCTTTGGTGGTGAAGAAGAGGTGGATAAAAAAATATATTTACCTGTTTGGAAAAAAAAAACATAGGGAGAATGTTCTGTATTCTGACAGTCTATAAACACTGCATGAGGATTTTCTTTTTCACCGTATGAGGAAAATGTAATTCTTGGGTTTATCTTTGGGATTATAACATAATGTATGACCCGTCAATGTACTAGCTAGGTAGCTCTTGACTCAGAGTTCCTCATTAAGAGTATATGGCCCAAGTGCTGCATTACTCAGACTGCCGGACAGAATTTTACTTTTAAGAGCTGTAACCGAGAGGAAGGACTGGAGATGCAGAGCCAGGAGCTCCATGGTGACATTTCCCATTTGTAGACGTGAGTTGCGCGCACTTAATTAAGAAATCGCCTGAGACGTCAGCCATTCTCTTCTCCACTGTACCCTAGGAAAGCTTATTTCATGCTCCAGAAAGCCTTCACGTCACACACACACATGCAAAAGTGTGTGTGTGTGTGTGTGTGTGTGTGTGTGTGTGTGTGTGTGTGTGTGTGTGTGTGTGTGTGTGTGTGTGTGTGTGTGTGTGTGTGTGTGCGTGTGTGTGTGTGTGTGCACGCACGCGCGGGGTTGAGAAATACACAGATATAAACAGAATAATGAATCCAAGAAGATAAATCTAGAAGCACAGTAGACGTCGTGTAAAATCACAACATTGTTGTTCGGTGCTTTACAAATTCACCCCCAATATTCTAACAGGGCAAGCTCAAGATATTTCACTGACATTTTAAATTGCTTCATTACTTTGACATTTTTGTTCTTGTACACATACACCCCTACACACACAGATGTACAGTATATCAGGAAGTGTATGTGATCCATGCCATCCTTATGTTTTAAATAGAAATAATGGCCCCTCTCATTTTTATCTGAAATACCTGTGGACTCAGTGTGGCTGTGATTTACATATTTCTCTGGGCAGATTACCATGGCAACCTGTGGAGCATGGAACACATTAGTGTTTGTACAACACAGCAGCAGTGAGCCTGAAGGCTAAAGAACCAAGAGTGGTTTAGAGTAAGACACTGTGCCATCCCCTGAGACACATCTACATCATCCGCTTTCTCTTGCTGGTTTTCAACAAACTCTCTCTCTCTCTATCTCTGTCTCTCTCTTTGTGTGTGTGTGTATGTGTGTGTCTCTCGCTCTCTTCCACTCATCCTTAATCTTTTGCAAAAGAACGAACAGTGTCAAGATATGTCACTCTGACTGCACATACCTGGAGGCTTACATCAGTCACTTCAATGTTTTTCCTTTAATTCACTTGTGGACTTACATTGCTACAGCAATTTTCTTGTAGTGATTTAGGATGTGTACAAAGCATGCTATATTAAGATGATTCAGACTTTCTCAACACATATATTGGGACATTCAAATGTGGCGGTAAAGTGATACACAATGTAAATCTCCTCTAGAGTACTTCATAAATGCTCCATTTTACGCTTTTGATGCAAACAACCACGGCAGTAGATGATTGTGGTAGTCCCTGCACAATGTCAAAATATATTTTTATCGAAACTGTGTGCACCATGTATCCATGAAAATATACAGGCCGGGGTTTCACGTGGTTTTGGGAATAGCTTAATAAATTAATAATTAATAAAAAAATGTAAAACCTTCTTAGAATCATCATTATTAACATTATTATTCATGTTAGCCTTTTTTGTCCTAATTTACTTAATTCACAGCTAACTTAACATAGCAACCAAAAAATGTAACAGATGTTTCCTAGCGTTGACTCTCTTTAATATTCCAGCAGTTGGCGAAACAAGAAGAGAGACATGTCTTGGTCTTGAGAAGCTGCTGCATTTATTAACTGACACGCTGTGGCCCTATACTGTACATTTACTGCCAGGCTGACAATTTACAATTTACAGCTAATCATTCAGTTTAGCATTCCAGCATGTATGCAGCTTTTCCACTAATCTCTAGCTTCTCTTCTGCTCCAAACTGTTTGTGTGGGATTTGTTTATTGTTTGTTTTTCGGCTTCACTTCTCTCTCTCTCACACACACTCACTCACTCTCTCTCTGTCTCTCTCTCTCTCTCTCTCTCTCTGCCTGTCTGTCTCTCTCTCTCTCTCTCTGTATCTCTCTCTCTCTCTCTCAGTCTTAGCATCTGTGTGTGAATGCGCTTGCACATGCGTATGAATGAGTTTATGTTTGAGTGGGAGTCTTTGCCTGCTGTCAAGCTGCTGATTTCAGAGGAGTCAAAAAAGGAAAGTAGCAACAACAAGCATTTGGCAGGTTTGAGCGCCACAGGAACTCTGGATCAACTCAGCAGTGTATTGTTCTTTACTGCCTGACTCTTACTCTATTTAGATTGTACAAAAAGGTCTTAGGTATGCCTATCATATTGAGAAAAGCTTTATCGAGCAATGAATATTTGATTTGATTTGATTTGATTTGATTTGATTTGATTTGATTTGATTTGATTTGGTGAATTTGAATTTTGTATGTGCTGATAAAGGATACATAAATGACAAATAATTTTTTAAGAAAAATAATTCACATTGCACCCAGAAGGCTCATGTTGCCAGCCCACAGCAGCTAAACAATAAGAAGTTCCAGCAATTCATTTTCTAGATTTTCTTCGGTTTGAGTGATGTCAGGTATTTAATGCTGTGCAAAAAAAAGGATACGTATCTCTGGACTTGCATCCTAATCTCAGTATCATTATAATATACTATACATACGGTATATTCAGTTTCTTATACATGGATATCATCAAATAACATGTAATCCCTAAATGCAACTGTTTTAAAGGGGAATTTCTCCCATTTCAAAGTATGTTTGGTTTTGGGAGTACTACTGCCTATGTCAAAAAAGTTGTGTAAAACCATAGTCTGATAAATTGCCGCTCGTGTGATGTCTCTTGAGTCAGCTTCAATAGGGCCTGAAGACGACAAGTTTGAAAACTTAAAAATATCTGTGGTTATGAAGTTAGAAAAAAGTAAGCTTACTAGACATATGTAGTCTGGTTTAATCAGCTCTGCTGGAGGCTACAAGCTTCAGGCTACATTGGCTTTAATTAGCAGAACACCCCCGAATATTTCACCAAATTTCCACTGGTAGACCATGAAAATGGCAAAATGGCAGAAATGCACATCAGATTGTACCATGATCATGACATAAAATTAAACATTTATAACCACAACGGAAGGTATTGTGTATCTCCTGAGAGGGTGCTCTGGAAGGCAATGATATAGTGCAACAGAAATGAGTTAAACTGATACAAGCAAGAGAGAGAGCACATATAAGTTGACTTAATGTACCTAGTCTGAAATGGAATTTATGGGAATATAATTGTGTTCTGCAAGAATAAAAACTTATTATAGACATAACTGTGAAATGAGGCATAATTTCCCCTGGGGCTAATTCTCACAAAATTATTAATGCTGGAATTGTACTGTAGACCTCTTCTATGGGCAGATTAAATATTGCACTTCTAAACAATATAATGCAAAAATTTACTCAACATATTTGCCATTGTAAACTTCACTTTTTACAATGGTACAGTTTTTCCAAGATACAATACAGTATAGGCCTACCAGCTTTGAGTTACTGATGACACCGTTTAGAGCTGTTTCTACTGTACTCCCAGTGCACCCAAATTCATATTTTTAATATCTATCTAATTCAGAATTAATATTCAATGTTACTTTAAGTGTAGAGTTTCATAAGTTGCCTGCCTCACTCTCCATCATTGCAGCATCTCACATCCTCATTTAAGTCTATGCAGGGTGCATCGCGTGATCCAATGAAGACGCTATAGCTTCATGTAGGTGGCTAGTAGCTACCAGCTATAGGGGAGAACGGGGTAATATGTCACACGGGTAGGTTGTCACAATTGTTATATCTTGGAAGTAGAAGGTGCTGTCTGTTAAATTTTGTATGTAAATATCCACAACTGGGATCAGAGGTCACCTACATAGTCTTCCTTGGAGTTAGACTGCTGAATTTGAGGTGAGAGGACTGTTGGTGTTTTTCATGTTAAATTGAAAATATTTAGCTCCTCAGTATTTTTCTTCTAGGCTTTTACACAATGGGTTTATAACAAAACACTTGTTACCCTAAACAAGTGTGAAGGGTAAGCTATAGTTTAGATTGTTTTTAGCAAGCTAATTAGTTGTCAGATGGTTGTTTGCCTTGATGCTAGCAAGAAATTCCAGTTGGGGTTGGTCGTCACATTTTTTGGGGGGTTGGTTGTCACATGTTATCCAAAGGGTGCAGCCAGGAAAGGAACCCAATAACAAAAGAAAATGTCAAGCTGTATCCTCACTGACACCCCAGAGAAGGAGATAATAGAGCAGGAAAGGCAGCTAGCATGCAAAAGAGAAAAAGTGCAACAAAATCAAAACGACCCAGTGCATCCCAAACTAGACCAGTTGCCAAGGCTACTCCACCCCAGCTGGGGAAGAAGAAACAGAAGAGAAAGACACAGGAGGAGGAATCTTCATCAGATGAAGAGGATAGTTTGTGTTTGGTTTGTATGGAAACGTTCTCCAGCACCCGTTCAGGGGAGGTATGGGAGAAGTGTTGTATGTGCAACCAGTGGGCACACAATCTCTGCTTAGTTAGTGAGCAGACCCTACATTTGCAATCACTGTAACTCAGATAGTGAATGTGTGTATCGTGGTTGAGTGGGCTATTATTGTTAGACCTATTTGTTTTGTTCTTTATATTGTCACATACAGTAGGTTGGTCTTAATATGGATTTCCTTTTTGTTTATTCCTTGCTCATTTTGTGTTAAGATGCATGAAGTTATGTAGGCCTAATTTTTCAACTTGACAATGAAATTACATTTTCAAATTTAGTTCTGCTTTCTTGCCTTCTTTTTAAGATTTTTCCCATTAAGATAACATTGTGACAAACAACCCCATAGTGTGTGACAACCGACCCCTTGATGGGGTTGGTTGTCAAAATGTGTTAGAGTGTCTTTGATGGTAAATTTCTTCTTTATTACAATAAGTAAAAAGTCAGGGGTTCACATTTCAAGCCACCACCTTAAGCTTCAATTTAATGTAGGAATGACTATTGAAAGATGTTTAGGTGAGGAGCAATTCTCACTAGAGTAAAAAGTGTGCCTACTTACCCCGGTCTCCCCTATCATACTTTGTTGGTGACCTCTGACTACTGACGTAATGTCCCATGAGCTGGTGTAATGGATTTGATGCATCACGCTCTACAGAGTGCAGAAATTATGTCAAATACGCAAAATAATGTAAGTATTGTGGGACTTTAGTTTAATGAGACATCTGCCAGCGCTGTAGAGGGTCCCACTTTACCCCCGACATAAGTCACACTATGAACTAAATAATATTAAATCAGATGGCATCCACAGACAGCAGCAGACATTCTTTGGTTCTGTCCATTATACTGATTACCTAACCTGACAATACAGATCCCATTATGATTTTGTTTGCTCAGGGGAAATTGAAACTCAGGCACTGTTCTCTTGATGGATATTTAAGAGCTGAGACAAAGTTAACCATACTGATAGCAAAAGAAAGGTGACATTACATGAGTGCTTTCAGAGATGGACTAATACTTTGCTCCAACCACACGTTCCCTATTCGCAGCTATATTTCACTTGTCAGTCATTTTCTTTTGTGCTCAAAAGTGGATGTCAAGATGAAACGCTCCGAATTCTTAACGACTTCATTAGCGGGCCCCCTCTCTGTGATTAATTGGAGTGCTGTGTCACCCAGTGTGACAGAGACGCTCATTACCAGACAGTGTTGTGACAGGAGGCGAGCCCCATGTTGATGAGTCTGGAGACGATCACACACAGACACACACACACACACACACACACACACACACACACACACACACACACACACACTGATGTACCCTTGTAATACACACACAGACATGAGTAAGCAGTATCGTCATCGCACTCCATCCAGCCTTATCTAAGCATTATGATCCTCCTGAGATCATGAGAAATTAAGGCTTCAGCCAGTTTTTCACACAAAACAACAATCTATACCTGCGATCGACTTGATTGCAATTTCACAGTGTTGCCAGCGGTGATTAGCATTAACAGCAATCTTTGCTTTTTTTTCACCACATTCCCTGATATCGACATGCTGGCACAGGCTAAGCTGTGTAAGCACACCACCACCAAAGTATCTGGCATCTCTCTATCTGAGCACGAGTAGAAAAGACATCTGAGGGAGCCGCTCAGCTCAAGGGGCCCGAGAGATAAGAAAAAAGCTGCTGTGTTTCATGGCTGCTGTAAGCTCATCATCACACAACTTTGGTCTATAAAGAGAAGGAAGGAAAAAAACATGTTGTAGCCACTGTGCACGGTAAATTGAGGTAGCCATTAGAGGTGGAGCAGTGTGAAGCAAGCGTGAGCAAACATTGAGTGCTGGGTAATGCAGGGCAGGGATGAAGCGAGACACGGGGGTCACTGTGTCAAGATAAGAGGAATCTACTAGAGGGTTTAGGATCAATCCGCTGGTGTTGAACTGGTGAATAACTTCCCCAACAAGGATATACAGCCTGGCCCCTTTGATGTGTCCGTCTGACTGATGTTCACTCCATTGACTTTGACCAGGGAGTCTGGAGTCTGGAGTGCAACAGGGAGGGGGGGGGGGGATGAATGTTCAGCTCAGCATGTTAGGTTGAGAAATCTCCACGGTATATCAAGTTCAAACTGTTACTGTAGCAGACTGGTGTGAAATCAATTGGATCAGTACAACCGCTGAATCGGGTCAGATCCCTTAGAGTAAGAGAGCAAAGGAATAAAACGAGGCTACTTATTAAGAGTTGTAGTGTGTAAAAAAAGGTGTATTTTCTGGTATATCATCTCGTGCTGAAAGTTCTAGATTGCAACGTTTCCTGTCTACCCCTACTCGTTTGGAGAATTTACAGAAGTTAAGATGGCTTTAAAGACAAGAAGGTATAGATTGCATCATCCAACATTGTCTCAAATCTTTCCATAATATCAAGTGAGCTGAAGGTGTATTTAGTTATTTATTCTATATTACTTATTTTTCGTCTCCCATTGTTCGCGCATTTCCGGTATATGTAACAGCGCATAAAGCCGGCGGTGCAACGTGGCGGTGCACCCAGCTCCTATATAGATATAAAGCTCTCCTTTTAAGGTAATAAAAGAAACAACAATTTTTATTTTCAAGCGATTGTACGCTTAAACGATACCAATGAATACTATATTATATTCCATTTTTATCAAGTCTGTTCTGAAAAAGCCAAATCCCCTTTACTCACTGCGCCTTTAACCCGCTGCTTGTAACTGTGAATTTGCCTTAAAATGCAGCTTTATTGTGTATTCAAATACATCTATCATTGATTGAAACCTTTGGAAAGGATTAAATACAGCCTCGGAGCAGTTCTTAACCTCAAACGGTTCAATTAATTTGTGCTGTCCTGATAAATATCTGTTGGCATGTCTGCTAAATCCCACATTTTCCCTTAACAGTCTTAAACATTTGGAAAGGAATGAGATGCAGACATATGGTAAGAGCCCAGAACATTCCGGCTCATCTGCATTTGCATATAATTAGGTGACCGATTATGTAACAGTGGCTTATGTGTACCTCCAGAGTTAATAAGTACTTGACCTGCCAGTCTGAGCTATTATTTTCACCCAGTATGCATTCACACACACACACACACACACACACACACACACACACACACACACACACACACACACACACACACACACACACACACACACACACACACACACACACACACACACACACACACACAAACTCACACTTGCAGATCATGCAGGCAGCAAAAGCATAAACTATGCAAACCACACACACACACACACACACACACACACACACACACACACACACACACACACACACACACACACACACACACACACAGAGGCATGTGAAAAACAAGTTCCTCTCTCTCTCTCTCTCTCTCTCTCTCTCTCTCTCTCTCTCTCTCTCTCTCTCTCTCTCTCCTGCCATAGCAACACCTTCCATATGCTTGAGTAGCTGTTTGTGTTGCCCCTGGCAGATCAGAGGGTGTTTCTCTGCCGCATGTATCCCCGGCACATTGGGTCCTCTGTGTCTCTCTCCACTGTTTGAGGCACCGTTTGCTCAAATCTCTGTGAAGTGTTGAAGGACGCTGCCCCCTCTCTCCCCCAGCGGTGATACTGAAATATTTAGGAGTGGCAAACATGCTGCTGTGAAGCTAGAGGAAGAAAAGTCTGTTGTGTTTGCGTCTCTTGTGCTGTGAATGGTACATCTATAACCAGTCTTTCTGTCTTTGGTCCAGACTTAAATATTTCAACAGCTATCAGGACAATTTCCATACAACTTTTTACACAGACATTCCATGGTTCCCAGCTGACGAAGCCTAAAGCCTATTCCCCTCTGTTGACAACAAGAAGTTCACATTTTTCGAGTGAATTGCCTGAACAACTTTTGGATGCATCACTATGAAATCTGGTTCCAAACATTCTTGTCCACTTCAGCATCAATTCTGATAACCCTTAGGTCAACATTTCCGCTTGTCCAATAGAGAACTAATTCATATTGGCCTCAAATTGTCAATAGACGCATGTGGACATTAAAGCTACACTTCGTAACTTTTCCATATAAATGAATGTTGATTACATTCAAGCCATCGCCAAACGAGTTGACACCAAGTTGATTAAGCCTATCAGCTCCACAAAACACTGTCTGTATTTTTCAGTATGGCAGTTTAAAAAACTGGTGTCGCCCCCTGACACTGATGTAAGAGAAATCCCAAGAAGAGCCTTAGAAATGTTTCAGTTGTCGATTCTACTGCTTAGAAAAAAACCTGGACGTACAGCAGAAGGAATAGAATCCATGTGCGATCACCAAAGGCTTACCTCATGTACGTAGGTGCACCGACACAGTGTTGTTGTAAACACTAAGAATTACTCATGGGGGGCGACATAAGTTACGCACTGTAGCTTTAACATGTACACATTAGCTCAAAGTAATGTTGTTGTTTTTAAGTGAAGCCTCACAGGGCTGCTATCATGGGTGAATACTCATTACATTACATTTAACATTAATGAATGACACTTTCATTTTTTAGACTTTTTATCAAGTACAGAGTTGAAAGGGGGAAAGACAGTGTAGTGAACTTCCCGCTACGACAAGCCCTTAATGGTAACGCGCCCCACACACATCCTGCGTCTACCTCTGGAGCGCGTCGCGTTACCTTACTGCTGCCTCTCTCGGACTTTTCTCGGACACACATGCAACGTCTCAGCAGCTGCTGCTGCAGCGCTGCTTCTAAAAGCCCTATCTTTCTACATAGAGTTTTCATAGATAATTCCCATTAAAAATGAAGTTCTTTCATGTCATCTATGATGCATATGATTTATATTGAGTCTGGACAGTAATCCGTGCGCCCCATTGCCATTTTTTTTCTTTTTTTTTGCCATATTTTCGCTGGTTGGAAGTTTTATTTTGAAGGGGACACACCAGGAAATGGTGAAACTACAGCGAAAGCTGCCAGTATGAAGTCAAAATGACTCTCAGCAGAGTATTTCAAAAATCACTTTACTGATTTATACGGGAGAGAGAGAGGGGGGTGTGGTCGGGGAAGAAGAAGGCCGTAGACACAGATAGAGCAACGGAAAACTGTTGCGCTCATCATGATCTTTTTTTATTTCTTCACTATATTGGATCTCTATATGTGTCATTTATCCAAAAATGAAATGCCAGAACTAATTGAAAATTAGGTTTTAAATCCCTCGGATTTTGATTGCACAATTAAATCGTGAAATAAAGGGATTATTCGCGTATACGACTGAGGGATGTTTTATTTTGAAATAAACACACCGGGTAAACGTGTAACTAGAGTGAATGCTGCTGGTATGACTGTCAGTAGAGTATTTCTCTATCAGTTAAAGCACAGAGACGCGAGAGAGACGCGCTGCTCTCAGAAAAAAATAGGCGAGCCTCCTGAGGTGAAGGGGAGCGTCGCTGCAGACGTGCCTCCGACGCGCCTCAGCAGTGCGTCTGAGGTTGGATGTGTGCTCGCTCTACGTTGATTTCACAGTCTGTGACAAAAAGTCAGACGCAGACGCGAGGTAGACGCGCAGTAGAGGTAGGATGTGTGTGGGGCGCGTTAGGACGTCACCCGGTGAGCCACTTGCGTCCGGCGTGCCCCTCGTTTAGCTGACCCTTTTATCCAAATCGACTTTCAATAAGTGCAGCTAACCCTGGAGGTACAATCCCAAACAGCAAGGACGGACCATGTAAGTACCGTAAGTATGTTAGCTTCACATAGGCAGAACTACAAAGTGCCACATGTAAGTCTCACGTTGTTTCTTTGTTTTGTTTGTACAACCATCTTCTTAGCCAAGGTGCAGAACTCATGTTGTTATGAGATAATCACACTTGTTAGCTGCTTGGACTAGCTCCATAGAAAACATTAAAATAATGCTCAGAAACTACAGTCAATGTAGGGCGTATAATTAATTCTGCAGCAGAGATAAAATGACACCGGGAACGTGAATGATCCTGTCTTGATTCTGTATTCTGACAGGTCCAGAGGGAGTTTACACCTCGCAAACATGTTGTAAATATCAGCTCAGCATGTGTTCCTACTCTCAGCTGAAATGAGAGACACACACAGGGGGCTTTTTCATTTCAATTTACCCCGATGCTCACACACATTCATGTGTTGAACACGGAGGCGACAAAATACATGGCAGTGACTCAGCATAGAGGAGGTCCTAACAAGCATAAGTGGTCACCTCTCAGAGACAATAAGTGGGCCCATTAAAAATGCTATGGGGGATAACAACATGGCTTTTAAGCTTGTGAAAATTGTCTTTCATATGCTAATTAAGTGGAAGAATAGAATATTATATTAATTGTATGTACAGTACATTCCCACACAACTGCTTATGACTGCAGCAAATGTGATTATGGGTATTGACTGCAGCCGTGTACTCTGCAGCATTATTAAACTCCCTCACACACACACACACACACACACACATACTGTTGTGGTCGTCTAGCCACTGGATGATGCACCTAGCTATAACAAAGGACCCACCACTATGCATCAGCTCTCTGCTCATTGGCATGGAGTCAAAGCAGAATTGCAGATGTGAGCAAAAGCTGCAGAGGCCACACGCACACAGACACAGACACACACACACACACACACACACACACACACACACACACACACACACACACACACACACACACACACACACACACACACACACATTTGTGTATTTCTATCTTCGTGAGGACACTAGTTGACATTATGCATTCCCTAGCCCCTTACCCTAACCCACACCATCAAAACTAAATGCCTGACCCTAACATTAACATAAACCATACAGTAATTCTAAAATCAACCCTTAGTACTAAGTCTTAACCCTAAATAGAGTCTTTTTAGAAGTGAGGACCCGGCAAAATCCGCCTCACTCGGGTGGTAAAAAGCTAACACTGGTCCTCAGAAACTTGCCTGTAAAAGCACACACACACACACACACACACACACACACACACACACACACACACACACACACACAGACCGCTGCTGCATGTGTGAATCCTAGACAGAGTTTGTGACCGCTAACAAGATTTCGCTTATGTTTTGCTTGAGAAAAGGCGAGGGAGCGAGAAGGTTAGAGGGCGAGGCATTGGGACTAATTATGCGTGACTCATTCTGAATGGCCTATTAAAGCAGAGTGATCAGTCAGCAAGAAAGAAGAGGTGACGCATTAAATTCAAATGAAAAAGCCCCTTATAAGCTTTTCGCCCGTGGTTTCAAGTTGATAAAAAGATTCAGCATTTAATCCTTGAACGATTATGGGTTCCGTATCCTTTTGTTTGAGCAGACTGTAGTCCTTTTAGCTTTGACTTTAGGCTTTAGCTGTTCTACTGTATAAACAATCCCCCCACAGTGTGATACTACAGTGTACAGCTTTGCTTCTTAAGGATGGAGTTTGAAGGGGGAAGATAGGAAGTGTACTTACGAAATCTGAACGCTGACTGGCGGACAGGAAGATCTCTTTTTCTTTTCCACAGACATTCACACACACAGGCGTTCATGCGTATAGTCGAAGGTGTGTGTCCCTGTTGAGAGACACAAAAGCACAACATACTTTAAAGCTCATTGATTTCAATATGCTTGATAAAATTCATAAATGGCCATATGTGATGGGTTAAAAAAAAGGAAGTAAATGAAAGAATGTCAAATAATATACAGCATATGCTCGTAATAATATGATAATGCAGCGAGACTTATCCAAATACTGTTAAGCACAGTAGTGTGTGGGAGAGTGAAGGCGGGATTTGGCAGGGATATTGTTTCACACTGTTTCATAAAATTCATGTTTTTTTTTAAATCCACCTGCTACAGCAGACATCCAGTGTTCCCATTGTTCATTTCATCCATGTGCTGTTGAGCAGAACATGACTTCATTTCTCATTCTGTACAGCAGCGCCACAGACAGCCACTGCATGGCCAAGTAGAAAAAAAAAAAAAAAAAAAAAAGAGAATTCTGTGTTATTAAGACACTTGGTATCAGCTCTGCATAGGTCAGCTGTCTCGCTGAAATGTATATATCACACAACTTGATGTTTTCGGGCTGTGTCTGTTCTCATTTTTTGGCACTTTTTTTCAAAAAACGTTATAACGGCATTTTAAACACCAAACTGTTTCACACTAGTTTAATTTGATTGCTGATTGCCATTTTGATTGCTTGAAACAAAACCAGACTGTTGTAGTTTATAGTTCATTAAAACTATAGTGGTAATGGGTTTAGAAAAGACATGAAGTGTGTCGGAATTTTTCTATTTGGCTCCGTGGTCTGCAATGATGACTCTAACTTATCGAACTATAACTTCATTCACTTTCTAAGCATTTAAGATAGCTCTAATTGGAAATAAGATCACAAGCACACTTTCTAATAAGGGTGCTGACCCCCACTTGAATAACTCTCTAGCTGTTTACCGGGCTGTTTGCACACTTTCATGGTTCAAAGGAATTCATTAACACTCCCCTGCGTTATTACAGGACATGGAAAACCCATAACATGCATGCTTGGCCCCATAAATGTTCCCAATGGATTGGTGTCACAACATCAATGCAAAACATTATTACACAGATGGCTGTGAATATACCGAGTCAACTGACAACCGCTGAGTGCCAACATGCCGATTATTAATGCCAAAACATTGAAGGCTTCTTGTATTCCCCCCGGCACAAACAAGCTTTTTATGCACACTTTTCCACTAACAGGTGAAGCATAACTGCAGTAATTGTTTGACAGGGCTTTAAACAGCAGCAATGCACAAGGGTCACAATGTTTACAATGTGTACAGTCCCTTGAACAAACCTTGAAAGAGCCCTGAGGAGTTTTCTCTTGTAAGCAAAGAAAGTTTGAGCTCACCTCAAGGCACTGTGTGTATTTTGTAACGGTCTAACAAATATGTTAATTTCACTTCCATCCCCATAAAACAACCTTGACTACCTTGAAGGGGCCTTGAGGAGTTTTTATCGTAAACAAAGAAAGTTTCGGCTCACTGCAATACTTTGTGAATATGCTAACGGCCTAAAAAATACATTTCCATCCCTATTCAAATATATATATATATATATTAAACATCCATATTGACTTGCTTCCATACACATGTTGGCCCACTGCGGTATTTTCGGCACATTATATTGAAAATCCACAACCATCTTGTGCATGAGAACACCAACATGGCGATTTACTTTTTTAAAAAAACATTGTGCTTTTAGTGGTAAAAAATACATAAAAAACTCCACAGCCTTGTCTTTTTGTGTGAGCAGGAGAGGTCTAATGAGTTAGTGTGCAGTGTGTGGGTCCTTTTCCCCCATCTCCTTTCAGGTTGAACAGCCGGGCACTGACAGTCTCCTTTGAAGTTGAAACATCTTGTTACTTTATAACTTAGGTAATATATGGTGTCCATAGCAACGGACTCATTATGTCCCTGCACTAGTCCTGCCATGACAGTAATGATGGTCTAGAAGAGAAACCCACATATTTTAGATTGTCTCATTGCTTCAATGTATGTTGATCACAATGTCTTGTCTGTATTTAAATATCCACTGATTGCAGCACGAAAAACACCTTATTTAGTTTATTTATTATTATAATTTTAAGCTAAACTTATTTAAAGTTCAGGTCTAATTATATGACACCTCGATCACTGAAACAAGCTGTAATTTAATATTTCATCACAAGAGACAGACTGACTGAAAATACTGTGTTCCAGTGTTTTAATAGGGCTCAAGAACATCCACATTCATTTCATAATTGCAAAAAAGAAATAATAATGATAGGTTTCAAAGACAGGACAGGACACCTGCAGCTTTTGATGGCAGGGGGCTGAAAGAGATGGGAGAGTAGATGGCTTAACTCCTACGCAAACAGCCCACCTCACTGCTTCTTACACAGGAGGAGGTATTTTTAAAAGTCAAAAATAAAGAATCCAAGATGAGAATCAGATCGGATACGAAGGTAGGAGGATATTAATTAGCAGCATCAAGGCCCAGTGGTGGTTCATGTAATAGGAAGTAAACGTTTCAATAGCTTGCACATAGCGAAGACCGGCTGCTCATTCCATGGTTGAATATCAGGCTGTCTTAACTGCTACTGCCGCCAACCGGATCTGTTTGTCCAGAGGTAATGTGTGTGTTGTTTTTTTTTAAGATGTAAGTGTCCAAAGAGCACATACAAAACGCAGAGTTGGACAGAACAGTGAAAATAATTGCAAAATAGTGCACACAAAGTGGGGTAAAGGTTCAAAAAAGTTGCAGGAATTGGAATACACTGTTTACAGAGAGTGCCAGAGTGAGATGGAGAAGTAATATCAAAAGCCGATGTATTACTATGTAGAACATCAGATCAAAAACAAAGCCTTGCATTTAGGGTTTTAAGTCTGAACATTTGTGTGGCAAATGTGAAGGTTGAATTTCTAATATTTATTGTATCCCCCTGTGTATTGACATTGATATTGACACTGGAAAGTAAAAAGTCAGCTATTCTGAGGCACCGATTACTTCTGACTACTAGCTGCATCACTGAGCTTGAATGCAGGAAGCTTGAAGGCATCATATAGAAACTATGACATCATTCAGATTTCAGATGGGATCAACGGTGTTATCTAGAACTGTGAGAGCAAAATCTAGAAAATTGTATTTGGCAGAGGAGGTTATAGTTGTATGATACATTCATTACAGATTGCATTTACAGCTGTTTGACACCTCTGAACCTCTCAAACATGCAGCCACAGACCATTATTGGCAAGTAATTACTAGGCATTTATCCAATACAATACATGAGAGATGTGAGCAAATGGGAGTCACACAGTGCACACACTGTACGGACAGGTAGCGGACACTGAGGTGATATTCACTGATTTTGACAAAGAGTGCTTGGGACTAGAATCGCTGACTCCACCTGTAATAGACGCTCAATCAGTATGAGTGCACTTTAACTACACTAGTATAATAATATTGATTGAATACACTGAAAATATACAATACAAGTATTTGACAGCCATTCTCTCAAAAGTGCACTTGAAATATTAAACTCAATTGTGACTTACAATAGATTTCACAGTGCACTGCATTTATTAAAAATACCCTAATGATAGCGTAAAGTATCCTTGTAATCCCTTTTCAGCGAGTATAAAGTTATAGCTACAAATGTACTGAAAACCTACTTTGCAATATTTCAGTGCATTTTAGATACACTAAACATACATTTTTAGCTTGGGTATTCAGACCTTGTTTACACACATACAATTCCCGAAGCCACACAATGTGTCTGCACCATTGTGTGGTCCTGCTTTCCAATGGCCCTGACCCATCCCTCTGTTGTTGTGCTGTTTTTGTCTTCTAACAAGGCCTTTGCCAACCGATCGTTGATGTTGTTGAATGTCTCTCCAGGTTAACTGCTGGTGGCCTTGCTGTGTTGAATCCTAAAGCAGTCAGATGGCCCTTTCCTGGCGCCATAAATAAATCAAAAACCATAACGTTTCAACAGGCTCTTTACCTTTCTGTCTGGTCATCTCATCCATCTTTCACCCTTTTCAAACAAATGAGGCTTATTTCTCTCCTGTTTCTCCTACTCACTCACCTCCCCTCACTTTAAATCTCATCTCCCCCGGCCGCCCCCCATCCATCATATGACTGGTATATATTCAGTAAACAGAGCCTGACCCTTTGTCCATTGCTTCCAGACTATACTCCCCTGCAGACCCATCCCCGTGCATTGGTCTCCCTGTCAGCTCCTCCCTCTCCCTGCCTCCTGTACTTTCACACCTTTCTGCTGAGATTATTTCTGTGGCCACACCGCAACACACACAGCCTGGAGTGTGTGTGTGTGTGCGCGCTCCCTTAGAGAGCTTTGATCATATCATACACACCTGATGCTTGCTGTATCAACAACCTTACCTTTGCTGTCCATTTGAACTATTTCTCTCGAGCAAAGTCAACTAATGCTAGCGAAATTAAATGAAAAACTGTAACAAATACGTTAAAATAGTGAAGCCTGAAGCCAGGAACAAAGCATTATCTTTGTACATTGGCAGCTTTGTCACGTATTTCTCATTGGTAGCGTGTTGTACACTACATCCATAGATCATCCCACGGAAGCTGGCTAGCACCTGCTGTGTTACTATGGTAACATCATGGGATGTCTCACAGTAGGTACAATTAACCATCATCAACAATTAAAGCTCATTAGCCCTTTGGACCCGGACATCAATTCTTACAAACAAAAAATGTAAACGGAAAGAAAATCCTTCATCTTAATGAATGCAGTGGAGGTACTGTACATAAGATAAGTAACCCATCATGTGACTGTCAGAAGATGCACATGTTCAAAGGCAGAGAAAAGCAGGATTTTTTTTTTACTTGGTGCTGTCTGCGTTGCCAGACAAGCATTTGGATCCTGGAAGGGTTTCAGCACCATGGACAGCAACTCATTGGTTTGGGTGACATACAGCTCCGGAAAAAAATTAAGAGACCAGTCTGGCTTTTTCTCAAATCTTCATCTCTACATTACTTAATAGAAATGCTCTTAATGAACATATTTTTTTGGGGGGAAAAATTTAGTAGAAAGGTTTTCAGTAGTGTATAGTGTTAAAACAAAAATGTTCATTCTACTCAAATACATCCCTTTAAATAGTAAAACGAGAAACAATGATTATTTGGAGTGGTCTCTTAATTCTTTCCAGAGCTGTATTTCTGGTAATTGCCACATTGCCTGAGTGCCCTGTTCAAACCACAGCTTGTGGAAGTGTATATAATGAGTACTGTAAATTTGTACTGGAACATAAAAGTGGGATCAACAATATATCAGATGACATGAAAAACACAGGAGCCGAGGGGAAGTTATACAGATAATAAAGCCGTTAAATCACGTTTTCTAGAAGCATGTCGGTGTAACTGCACATAAAAGAGAAATAATATCACTTTGAAAGGTTGATTATTTTAAGGATAAAAGGATATGATTAAGTATGTATGATGAAATTGACAGAATGTGTCATATTATTCAAGAATGTGTCATATTATTCGTATCAGTCCCATTCATTGTTAATATGACCTGTTAACCGACTGTCATGCTGTCTCTGCTGATCAAAGGGAGTCCTAAAACCATAGGCACCTCACGGCCGACCACTGGATTAGTGCAGAGCAGTAGACTGTGTTGAATTGTGGGAAAGACTTATCTCCTAACACTGCTCTGCAATAGAAGCATTGGCCAGGCTTATGTCAGACATACCTGGGTGTTGCGTGAGCATGCACTGAAGTGTTCAAGGCTGCATAAGCTTTTTTCTTTTTAGGAAAACACCATGTTACAAGATCAAGGCCTCTACGTCTACTAAAAATATGATACATTTAATATACTACGTACGGTATATTTTATTAAATTGTTCTTATTTTATACATCTGTCTGGATTCGTCCCTACGCTGCATGCACCTATCCCTCACTATCCTCAACTAAAAAGCATTTTCATATTGACTATAAACCTTTTTTTAACCAAAATGTAGATATACCATTTGAATGTGTCTTTAACCAAGGCATGCAGTTCACTAGTTCAACCCTCAAATTAAAGAATAGCCCCTCTGGAAGCTGGCACAAGAATTAGGAAGGATGAATAAACAAATCGAGAAATGAAAACTCAAAATTAAATTTTTGTCACGCAGTTAGGCTGGAAAGAGAGCCCACTTTATTTCTATTAATTGCCATGTACTTTTAAATAATTTCAAACCAGCGTGCACTCCGCTGTCCTTCAATAGTTAGTGCATTAGATAACCTTCCTCCTGTGCATCCACCAACGTCCTTTGTCTCATTGTCATTCACTGCATCTCCTCTCTAATGGAAGCGCTAAAGGGCTTTAAATGAGGGTAACATCGTGGTTTAACAATTCAAATATATCAAGTATTTTTTTGCATTAGTGGTGATGATGCAATGGGAAAGGTTGAGGTTAGTTAGGTGTCAGCTAAAAGCCTGTAATAAAGTGGACTCTATGTATGCCAGGCATGAAGATAAGGCCTGTAATTGCCCGGGGTTCCCGTATTGACAACATTCACCCTTATGTCATCAAAGGCTATGTGGTGATAAGGGGAAGGTGCTTTGGATTTGCCTCCCTTTCTCTAGATAACACAAGCCTGCGGCCAATGGAACTGTTGGATGCAAAAGCTATTTGGATTTAGATACCCATAATAAACCTGCTGAAATGTCCAGACTTAGAGATATCTCAGTGGTCCAGCTGTTTTTCAAGTGTAAATGGTTTCAATTTATTTCATACAAGGTGTGTGTGTGTGTGTGTGTGTGTGTGTGTGTGTGTGTGTGTGTGTGTGTGTGTGTGTGTGTGTGTGTGTGTGTGTGTGTGTGTGTGTGTGTGTGTGTGTGTGTGTGTGTGTGTGTGTGTGTGTGTGTGTGTGTGTGTGTGTGTGTGTGTGTGTGTGTGTGTGTGTGTGTGTGTGTGTGTGTGCGCGGGCGGGCGTGTGTGCTCACACATGTACAGTACATATTGAATTGTGTGTTCAGTCTTTGATCGTGGCGCTGTTAGATGTTCTTGCTTGCCCACTAACCCGGTTAAGTTTTTAATGGAACGCTGCAGGTTGGCCTTTCCCCACTCTGCCCTATGCTGTGGGCAGGCTTAGCTTGGGGGAAAAAAGGAATGCTTGCTAATGAAGAGAGTTTGGTCCCCATGAGGGTTGTTCTCTGCAGCTAGTTTTGTGCTCGCAGTGGGAGTGAGAGGTTGAGAGGTCTTCAGGCACCACGAGTGTCTAGGGAGATTGAGGGGCGAAAGGAAGGAGTGGACTTCATTTGTGAATATGCATGCGGTTAAACAGCACTTTAGAACAGCACTATCAGTGAAGTGCAACACCAATTTTATTTGATAAATATAATTGAGCACATTTTATCAAAGATAGACAACATCATGCATAGAAAAACTAAAACTCGAAACACATTATAAAGCAGTCTAAGAGTGCATAACCCCAGCCTACTGCCCTCCAAATTCCTGACACTGGTTCTATGGGATTTTTGAATGGTTTCATACAATACACCCTTTGAAAGACAGTTGGGGAAGGTAGCCAGCCGATAAGCATTAGACTGACCACAAATGAATGCTAATGTTGCTATGTAGCTGGATTTCTAAGTACTGTTTGCTTACAATTGCACTAATCCGCTTTATAAGGTGATGAATAAATCAGTAGGTAATTGATACAATGTCGATTCTGAAAAAAAATGAAAAGCTTTTTCTCTTTGTCATCTAAATTATTTACCCGGTTTGCTTCCTATTTGAGTACATTTCTGGGAAGATTTGTGATAAAGCTATTTCCTAAATAAATGTGTAGCCTCTAACAGTGTCTTTAATAAACAATGTATTTACAATAGGCTTTCAGCACAACATCCAGGAGTCTATGCATCACAGTTTAGGATTCATGAGCCCAAAGCAAAAGTGGTTCATAATTGGACAAATGGTTCCTTCAGTTATGACCTTGTTCCTTGGATAACGGCCTAGTCTTTTGATAAATGTAATTTATATCCTTTAAAGGACTTTTTTCAGATTTCCCGGTAACTAACAGACGAAACAAGATAAAGTCATAATGTCCATGGCGTCCTCCCTCCCTCCCACTGCCACAGTCAGTGCCAATGTTACACCCCTTTGTGGATTAGCAGTTCTTTACACAATCTTTTATTTCTCCTCCAGCATATATCTGATGATGCCCAAAGCCCCACTATTTAATAAGCCATTCTTACAATTAGAGCCACTTGGGTATTATCTCTTCTTACATTGTGCCCCATTAGCTTTTTAAACGCCTTGTACTTATTTATAACTAAAATAATGTGCAACGGTAACCTACAGGAGCTATACTGATTCGATATGAGGGTCACTCACATAGACCTTGCCAGGCTGATTATGATTTACTTTGCAGCTTGATGTTTACCCCCCAGGCATACATGGTTAGTATTGGTTACCTAATGATTCTAAATACAAAAGGAAAATGGCCTCAAGGAAGGCAGTGAATAGGTAGGTGGGGCGACTCATTAATGTAGTTTTCTCAGTCTCTTTCTATTCTCTGTTTCTTGCCAATTTCCAATCCCTTTCCACACCTCAAAATACTCTCAAATTGGCTGCTCTCTTGGGACTCCAGATGCTTGTCTTTGGAATTATCCAAATGACTAGGATCATGTTTGAGCTTGTGTTGGGCCAAGAGGGCCCACAGCTTCATAATAACATAATGAGACTATTCTTTGTGGCCAAAGTCTTAATTGTTTTTGCTCAGTCAGGGGTTTGGGGTTCCAGGGGCGCGGATAATCAGATAAACACAACATTTGGTTTAGTCAGCGTAAAAAGTGAATGAAAAAGAAGAAAACAATTAGACCCTGGAAAGTAAATAATATAACTATTTTACTTTCCAATTATGTTTTCTGCATCACATTAAAACAGCCAGAAAAGCAGCTCGCTTGATTTTTTAACCTCTCTTAAAATCAAGATTTAAAGGTCACATATTATGCTAAATGCACTTTTTAAATGTGTTCTAACATATCTATGGGTCCAAGGTGTGCCTAGAGACTGCCAAAATATTTTAAAAAATAACAATCTCTCCTTTTCTCACTCTCCCCCTTTCTGAAACCCCCACCCCTCCCCCCCCAATATACTCCAGTCAGAATTCTCCCCTTTTCTGACCTCAAAAACTGGAAAGCCAGAAGCTTCCACTGTGCAGCCCACACCCCTATTTCTTATTGGTCCACAGCCCTGACAAACAGAGGGCGAGGCGTATCTGGCTTCGCTTCCGGACAGGGGGCGGGGGGAGCTCAAAGATTGTATATTTACGAGGGGAGCTGCAGCTCTTTTAAAAAAATAGGCCATTGTGAGATTAGCCGAACATCAGCATAGTACAATAAATTATCTGAAAGTTTTTTTCAGCAAACAATTAAAGAAAAACGTATTAGGGACCACTAAGACCGTATAATATGGTGTATAATAGAACCGAAAAGTGTATAATATGGTAGCTTTAAATAAATAAATGAGAGGCTCAGTTGGGCGATTTATGAATCATTTATTTGGTGATGGCCCACTCCCATGCATTCCTTGGGAGTCGTAGTTCCAGCAAATCAGATAAAGGTTCAAGGTGTGGATATTGAGATTATGTGGAATAAAAATATCACATCCAATTTAAAAATCCTGAGGTATATTTTGAATTGTAAAGAAAATGGTCCAGTGAGACAAAGATCCAAAGTCTTCTGTCTATTTCAAGCTTGAAGGAAGTGACCAGTCTTTAAAAAAAATTTGCAGTGTATATTGCTGCCTGAAATATCTTATGAGAGGGAAATCAGTACTTTTATTCAAGTACTGTTCTTAAAGGTTCATACGGTTCATACACATTATTGCAGTACTTCACTTGAGTGTTTCTAATTGTATATTCCACTTTATTTCAGAGTTAGACATTTTTACTCAACTACATATTACCCAAGATCAGCTTTTAAAGATTATGCATTGTTATAGATTAAACTGTCCAATAGTATCGTAGTTAAAACTGGTAGTAAAATGCTGCTTACTCAGTGATGCATCAGTAATAGTAATCCAATGGTATCATGTATAGTAGTATAAGACTCAGAGGACACTCACATTTCTCTGCAGGAAGTATTTTAACAATGTGGTATGTTTACTGTTACTGAAGTGAAGGATATCAACACTTCTTCAATTTATTTAAAATGTATTAATTTTATGTTTTTTTAACCCACCAAACTATATGATGACTTTATTTGAATGTATAAATTAGATGCAATAATTATTTAGGCATTTATTTGATTTGAATCACTATACAACCTAAGGTAAGGTCATTTTCATTTCACTTGTAGCTGGTATAATTGAAGCCTACTCATTCAGTAGTTCTATCATGTCTTCTGTGAATGAATGAATGAATGAATTTTTTATTATTGTGTCATGTCCAAACAAGGACCCATCCCCTTCTGGATTATAAGACACCAACAACTGTATCAAATTAAAATGATAACATTCACTTCCTGTAAATGGTGATCACATTTCACAGTAGGACAACAAGGAAATAGATGCAAAGAAAAGAAAAGAAAAGAAAAGAAAACATAAAGATCTAATTTATAAGTGTTTTTTGTTCTCTTGGCCCAGGCCTTCTCCAGATAGCCAGCAAGGGCAAATACCTTAAAGTCAAAGAGCCACTATAGCCTGTCTGCATCATTCATCCACATGAAATCAACATCACCACACTGATCGAACAATCTCTGACGCAACCCATGGTACAGAGGGCAATAAAACAGAAAATGAAACTTGTTCTCCACATCAATGGAACAATAATCGCAGAGTCTTTCCTCCTCTGGGACCCCGCGGTAAAGTCCTGTCTCCAGGTGCAGGGGCAAGATTCCAGAGTGTAGCTGGGCGCACAGTGATCTTTGCTTTTTAGATAAAGGAGCACACACATATTTCTCCTTCCTGTAATAGTTCTTAATCGTAGCATAAGTCCTCAACTTTCCAAAATCTGACAAAAAAATAACCCCAATCATGTCTCAGCTCAGGCCTGAAAGCCTGACTGACAAATTGTAGGTGTAGAGTTTCAGAGAAGTGGTGATTTAGGAGAGGTGGAGGTTCATATTAATGGATCTGTCATATTTGGTGCTCGGTAGGGACTAAAAGTCAGGACGTCTCAGCCTCAATTTTGAACTTTATTTTTTAAAATCTGTCTCTTTCGGGTCACCCACCTTTTATGGAACTGAATTAGGCTTCAGAATTGCTTGACTATGCCCTTTTAAGTCTTAAGAGAGAAATTCTTCTCATTCAAAATATGACTAAATGAAAATCTCAAATCTTAAGATGATGTGAATTAGAGCACAATCATGGTAAAAAAAGGCATCATCTCTTAGAAAATATTGCCTCATAACAGCCTAATCCGACAAAAACACCATTAAAGCAAGATACAAGACACTCGCATCCACCTGACCTCTCTTGAATAATTTTCAAAAAAACATCGTATCCCAAGTAGCACTGATACACAATAAAGTTCTCCTTAAAGCCCCTATCTCACTGGGCTGCGACTGTTTGCGACCAGTTGGAGACACAAAATTGCGACAAAATATGCCAATTTGCGTCAATTTTCACTTGCAGTCTCACTGAGTTGGTTCCTCACGACACGTTTGCGAATGTCCTTGCCGGGAGTTCGCATTTATGTCTCACGAACGTCTGCCGAGTGTCGCACGAACGGAATGTCAGTCTCATTCTTGTCTCAAAGCAGTCGCAATTTAGTTTCATACGTTGCCAAACACTCGCCAAACCCTCTCAAAGTTGTCTCACACTTCTCACACTTTCTGACTCGCGGAGACTAAATTGAGAAGGGTTTGCGACGCGTGCGACACACCTGCGACCACTCTGAGACTAGATTTGTCGCACACTTTTTTTGAACATGTTCAAAATTCATGCGACAAGACTGCGCGGCTCTGCGACTCATGCGAGGAAATTGAGACCTCCGCGAACGTTTGGAGACAGTTTAGAGACTCGTTTGCGAATGCAGTCTCCAACTTGTCGCAAACAGTCGCAGCCCAGTGAGATAGGGGCTTAAGTTAGGGTGACCAGATCCCAATTCACCAGATGTGGGACAAAGACTACGTTTGTGCGGGACAATGCGGGACAAAGTGCCGTTTTTTTTAGCAAAATAAACCCATGTCATTTTTGTGCTGTCAGCCATCATTTTGGCAAGATGGCTGACAGCTCTGCTACCTGTGCAGCTCCTCTGAGCTGTTTAACTAAAGTTTGGAGTTCAAACGTACTTCTTTAATTTGTTTTTTGAAAGAAGAATGCCCCCCAAAAAAGCAAAAGAAGAGATGGATGAAATTAAGCAATCTCTCAGCAACATCCAACAAGAGATTGGCAAAATTGCCACGCAGCAATCACAGATACTTAAGCTGATTGAACAGGTAGACGGCCTCCAAAGGCAACTGGTCAGTCTTAAAAATGAGAACAAAGAAAAGGATCGGGAAATAAAAAACCTGAATGGAAGAGTGGATGAATTGGAGCGGTGCTCGCGCATGGAGGATGTGGTGGTCACCGGTCTGAGGACCAGACACCGCTCCTATGCAAGTGTCACAGCCGGGGTGAGTTCCCCGCAGACCGAGTTGGAGACGCTGGAGACCCAGGTCGTTCGGTTCCTCAGCGACAGGGACCTGCCCATTCAACAACAACACATCGCGGCGTGTCACCTTCTCCCCCGCAAGCAAACCAACGCGCAGCAGCCTCCGGCGATCATAATACGATTTGTGAGTAGAAAACATAAATCCGAGTTATTGAAGCAAGGACGCAAGCTGAAGGGGACCGGTGTTTACTTAAACGAGCACCTCACGAAAAAAAATGCGGATATCGCCAGAGAAGCCCGCAGACTCAGGAAAGAAGAAAAAATCAAGGCAACATGGTCAAGGAATTGTAAGGTCTTTGTTAGACTTAATGGAGCCTCACCGGAGGAAGAAAAGGTGCTTCTCATAAGAGAGATCAATGAACTGGAGCAGTTTGAGGAAACTTAAAGGACAGCTTGTCTGTCACTGCAGCTGGCCTACTCCCGCGATCACCGTAAGGATCCATTATATTTTATTAAAATGTTATGGACCGTGTCTTCACCAGTGTCTGGCCAAAAGTTTTCCTTGTCACTCAAGAGTCTCGACCCACAGGTATGAAACTTGTCCTACTCTATGTCCTCTACTGACTTAACTCCTTTAAACGCCGCAACATTCTCTCATGCATTCAACCCATTTGAGCTTAATACGGACAATGATGGAATTTATGAGACTTTTTTTAATCCTGATATGATTTATAATGCCTCAAATACTGCCAAACTGTCGTGTGATTATTTCACCGAATTACAGCTCAATAGTATGTTTCATGAGGGGGACAAATATTTATTTTCTACTCTTCATTTGAATATCCGCAGTCTGTCTAAAAACTATGATTGTTTGAAAGTATATTTATCAACACTGTTACACTCATTTTCTGTTTTAGCTTTTTCTGAAACATGGTTAAACGATGATATTATCAGTCTTTATCCTTTGTTGAACTATAATTCCACTCACTCCTGCAGAAACAACAGAACAGGAGGAGGAGTTTCTTTGTACGTCTCTAATGCTTATAATTTCATCACAAGAAAGGATTTGAGTGTTGAGTTTGATACGACACTTGTGGAAACTGTATTTATTGACATTGCATTAGGTAAAAAAAGCATTATAGTCGGCTGTATTTATAGACCACCTGATTCAGATATAAATACGTTTAATGACGCATTGTATTCTACTTTAGAAATCATTAACAAGGAAAATAAATTATGTGCATTATTGGGTGATTTCAATATTAACTTGCTCAGAGATGATCTGGTATCCACGACAGTCTTTCTGAACACACTTTACTCTGTACATTTCTATCCTTTAATTACCAAGCCATCTCGTATTACTAGATCATCAGAATCTTTAATCGACAACATTCTTTTTAATTCTCTTGATTATGAAATCACTTCGGGTTTATTGATGTGTGATATTTCAGATCATCTTCCTGTATTCCAGATTGTTCATGCTATTGATCCTCCTAACTCTAAAGGTATTGATTCCACTTGTGGCCAATTTAAATTTCGTAAATTCACTAGAAATAATCTGGAATCTTTCAAAACAGCCATCAGGTATGTCTCCTGGGATGAGGTTCTTGGGCTAAATGATGTTGTTGCAGCATACCACCTATTCATAGTACTTATTAATTCTGCTCTAGAATCATCTTTTCCCTTGATCAGCCCTAAATCTAAAACTAATTATTCTAAAGGGAGACCTTGGATTACTGAAGATCTGAAGAAACGCTCCCGTAAAAAAAATAAACTCTATAGGAAAGCTATTACGAACTCCACCCCTTCTAGCATAGAAATGTATAAGAAATATAAAAACAAATTTATAGCTGATATAAGGAAAGCAAAAAAAAATTATTATGCAGTAAAATTCACTCAAGCTTCAAACGATATCAAGTCAACCTGGAACCTCATTAATCATTTGTTGAATCACAAGAAATCAGAAGTAACTGCACCTGTAGAGATGCGTGGGAAAGAGAGAATTCTCTCAAACCCTAACGAAATAGCTGATGGCTTTAATAATTTTTTTGTTAATGTTGGCTGTGATCTGGCATCAAGTATCTTGGGTACAAATGAGAACCCTTGTAACTTGATTAAGGGGCAATATCCTCCTCTCAATACCTTTGTACCTCCAACTACACAGGAAGTCCATAATATCATCATGGAATTAAAGAATTCAGCCCCAGGTCATGATGGCATAAAGAGCATTTTGTTAAAAGAAACCACTGATCATTTAATTCAACCGCTAACCCATATTCTTTCTTTATCACTCCAATCTGGAATTATTCCCCTCCATCTTAAAATTGCTAAAGTTATCCCTATTTTCAAAACAGGTGCTACTGATGATTTCGGGAACTATAGACCTATATCAATCCTGCCTTGCATCTCTAAATTATTGGAGAAATTAGTTTATGCAAGAATATCCAAGCACTTAACTGATAATAGGATCCTATATGCTCACCAGTATGGATTTCGTAAAAAACATTCAACAGAGCATGCATTACTCCAGATAACTAATATAATTTCAACAGCTATGGACAATGGTGAGTTTGCCATTGGGATATTTTTGGATTTAAGTAAAGCGTTCGATACGGTTAACCACAGTATTCTGATAAGCAAATTAAATAGATATGGAGTGGAGGATATTGCCCTGAACTGGTTTAAGAATTACTTAACTAACAGAGAACAGTATGTGTCGCTTAATGGCTATTCTTCTACCAAGTCCAGAATTATACATGGGGTGCCACAGGGCTCAATACTGGGCCCTTTATTATTTTTGATCTATATAAACGATTTAGCCATGTCTTGCAAACATCTTTTTCCTGTATTATTTGCTGATGACACTAATCTCATAGCAACTCATATTGATTTTAATTATTTGATTGACTGTGTGAATGATGAATTATGCTCTATTGCCAAATGGTTTCAAATTAATAAATTAACACTTAATGTGAAGAAATGTAACTTTGTGATCTTTTGCAACATAAACAAGTCTTACCCCAAAGAACAAGCAAAAGTACTTATTAACGGATCTGAAATTATACAAGTAAAGGCTACTAAATTTTTGGGAATTCTAGTTGACGAAAGACTTAATTGGTCAAATCACATAGACCTGGTTTGCAAAAGGTCCACAAAGATGATGGGCATATTAAGGAAAGTTTGTCCTTTAATTCATCCTTCTGCCCATTTAACTTTATATTATAGTTTTTTGTTTCCTTTCCTGAACTACTGTAATCTGGTCTGGGCAGCATCATATCCCAACCATCTCAAAAAATTATGTATTATTCAGAAGCGATTTTTAAGATTCATCTCACATTCAAACAGATATGCTCCGTCAGCACCACTTTTTATTAATTTTTATATATTTCCAATTCACAAATTGAATATCTATCTCATATGTTTATTCATTCACAAGTTTATTTACAGAAACCAAGATCTCCCGGAAAGCTTTCAGACTTTGTTTACTTATTCATTTAACGTACATTCACATCGCACTAGACAGAGCACCAATAACAACTTATCTTTACCCTTTTCCCGCACATCACATCATCAATTTAGTATATATTATAGAGGCCCGGCTTTATGGAATGTCTTACCTCCTCTTTTAAGATCCATATCATCCCACTCACTCTTTAAAAAGCAGCTTAAAAAACATCTTATCTTTTTGTGAATCTTCTAATAACCTCCTGTCTTCTCCTTTGTTTTTTTCTTTTTCTTTCTAATTTTTTCATTATCTTTGACATGTATTTATCAAATTTTTTTTTTTCCATCTATTTTTGATTATTTTGAGTATTTATGTACCTTGTCTCCTTAATTTCTAGAGTTTATTTGTTAGCCTGAATATGATTTCATTGTGATTATTGATAGGGGTGGAACTCTGTACAAGCCCATTGGGCTTCGTTCCCTCCTTGCACCATTAATTGTTAATGTGTGCTAAATAAATAAACTAAACTAAACATGTCACCACCGGTAATGCCAGAGACACGGCTTTCTATATTAAAAAACACTATCTTTAGATCAGCGCGCAGCAGTTAAGTTAGCTACTGTTAAACAAATAGAGCATTAAGGCTGCGGCTTCACATTAAAAGCATTTCACTGGCTTCACATTAGCATTTCACTTGACAAACGTGAGTTGGCTTTTATTTTGAAGTAACAGGAAGGTAAACGCTGAAGCAGGCAGCACCTTCACAGAGCCCACTGAGCCCAGCAGCCCCGGCAGCGCGATACACACAAACGGAGACACACACACACAGAGACAAACGGAGAGACGCACACCCACACACACACAGAAACTGAGACTGCTGTTTATCCTCACAGCTATCGGATAAATGCCAGATTATAAAACACGCATTTAAAAAGGGGGGCTCACTGTCAATAACAATGCGAGACAACGTCTCAATTTGCGGGACGTGTGAAAAGTAATGGAAATGCGTGACTGTCCCGCACAAAGCGGGACATCTGGTCACCCTAACTTAAGTGCTATTGCTATATGGTTTTGTTTTGCACACACTGAGAAAATGTGTGTTCATTTTTGGGCACTTAGGGAAGGCAATATTAATAGTGCATTATAAATCCTCATCCAATAAAAAACTGTTGTAAGCTTAATACTTTTTCCCCAGCCAGCACAATTCTGTTGCATTCATCTCTAGAGATGATTTATACTGTGTGCAGACTCTTCAATAGTTAAATATAGATGAGAGAGAGAGAAAGAGAAAGTAATTCTCCATGTTTGTCCATTTTAAATCCTCTATTACCTAAGTGCATATGTATCGTAGTATCTTTCGCGGCCCACTCATCTCAGCTCTGGAATGTGTCCTTGATTACATGAACGCACCCTGTGACCAGCATGAGGGCTTTACGTCAGCAGCCAGAAACACCAGTGACTAATCATGTCTCTCGCTGCACTCTCGCCTGTTCTCTTATAGGGTCAAAACAGAGCCCAAAAATACACCCACACACCACCACCACTTAGGTACTCTGTGCTGAGAAAAATGACTATTAATCACGCTGTACAACAAAGCTCAGTAACAATCTAGGCGGCAACATCCCGGCAGCCAGAGATATGCAGTTCTGATTTTGCAGCGAGGCAAAACAAATACACTTGATTGCAGCCAACCTTTGTCTGATTTTCAGAATACAATTACCCATTCATTTGCTTTCATATCTACTGGCACTTATCATATTGCACATAAAGCATCCCGGTCTTTTTTTCAAAACAGGTTTCGCTGTAGCTAATTTATTTTTGTCCATAAACTAAACTAAACAATCCAAAACGCTGGCGTTAGTGGTGTCGGATTAGAAAGAAGAAAAATAAACACGTGTTGTTATAGGGGGAATGGCAAATTATGTATTGTATGACAATATGGACGACATCAACAATAGGCTAGCTGCTACCAACAACGTATCATTGAGTCTATGTGAGCCATTGCTTTTGAACTAAACCTGCATACATCTAAGAACATATGCTTATGATTTGGCAGAAAGAAAACAAAAGAGATAATCATTTTGATGATTTCCTGATGCCTCCCAGGTGCCAATAAGTCAATGACAAGGTCTATAGTAATAAGTCGGCCACTTCCAAACATGAGTGTATGATGGAACACAAGCAGGCAGAGGCTGAGTAGGATGAGATGAACCTCGCAAGCCTGTACTCAAACAACAACAGAATATATGTGGGAGTGACAGCTCATACCTTTGTCTCTTTTTTTGTTGCATCTGATTGGGATTCTTGTCTTTTATGGATCAGCCAAAATACTTATCACCATCCCCTATTATTTTTTAATTGATGGCTTAGTTCTTTAAACAATTCTAGGTCTAGACATCCACTCTACCTGAATGCGCTCCCATATATTTATAAATGATATATTTGAAATCTAACAACCTTTCGGTGGCCCACAGCACATCTTCTGCCAATTATAAATGTAATATAAACGTAGGGCTCTAATGCTTCAATGGCCACTGCCTTGAACTCTTTAAAAGTCTCAAGGGAAAGTGTTAAAAGCCTTGCATCATAACAGGTTTAGCCCAGTGCAAAGCTGGAGGCCACCTAGCCTATATACTACTGTAGTCATCCAGAGGAAGCTATTAAACTGAGAGGGTCACAGAAACAGTGAGGACCTTTGCAAATGTTCATCGCAATGAAAATCTACAGGAAGGAAGGAAGGAATGCTGGTTGACAAATGTTGTTCATATACATTAAAAAATTATTGCAAGCACGTCCGTTCTTGGATTCTGTACAACGTAGTAAATATCTCTTCTTCTTCTTTTTCGTATTTGCTAAACATATGATGACTTACGTAAAGCAAAAGTTTTTTTTGCTTAACAATCATTCTATACTTTTACGTAGATTGTATGCCACATGGGTTTCAATAAGCAGAGACAGTCAGTCAATGTCAGTCAACATTTTTAAAAGACTAAAAAGTTTCCAACAATAAGTTTTACAAAGCAGAGTCACTGACGCATAGCATTAACGATTCCCAGCTCATCTCTCTGTTTGAGGAAAAATGTCTGACAGGGTTATGTAAATGCAAATGAGGTTTGATACAAGGACTGCCATGAGAATAAGAAGCTTTTGTTTTACAATTTTCTCGAAATTATTCTCAATTCGACAAAATGCTGTATCCTCACTGGTAATAGCTGAAGAGATCTCCATAGGCTGACTCATGAGAGGACCTAATGACTCAATGAGTGCTGCGGCTCGCCATCTGAAATGAAATGATTTGTGCTGATAGAGCCTATCCATTAGGATAAGTGAGGGAATAAGCCTGTCTTTTGAAGCCATAGGAAAGCTTCTAATCCTGGCTGTGTGTGTGTGGCGATGGTGGTGTAGGTTAGGAGTGAGACAATGTTACACAGGCTTAATTAAGAGATTAGCCCTGTTTGCTTGTGTTCAGTGTTTGGCTGTTGCCACACACACACACACACACACACACACACACACACACACACACACACACACACACGTTTCTCCTCCGAGGGTGTTGACACAGTGTCCACATGCCCTTGACTACAGAAACTATTTTGTTGGAAAGCTAGATTCAACTAATAGATCAGCTAAAAATTTCACACCACTACAACCTTTTCATACAGATTTTGCTTGGATTTTTTTATACCCAAGAACAATCAACTCGTCTATGTTAGTCTCATGTGTATAACATCTACCACCCTTTCACCTTAATCAATTTGATTTAAAAATAATCAGTCAATTGTGAAAATTACATTGAACAAATCTGTGATCTACGTATAGTTGTGTCCCTGGGGGGTGATCGCTAATATGCAAAACAGCCCAGCTTGCATTTCTGCAGGCACCGTAAATTTACAGTGCAGAACTGGGATGAGCTCATGGGAGGGGGGGGGGGGGTGGTTGTTGTGAGTAAGGGATAAAGCTGTGCGCCATATCCCCTTTGCCCAGTAAGCATTCTGGTCACGAAATCTTTTAACGTCATGCTTTACGTAGCGCCATAAAACCAAGATCATTAAAAGCACCTGCACTGGACCACTAAAGCTTGCCTCATTTGAATAGAACTATGTACAGTCACAAAATGCAGCGTTCTGTCTGAGCCTATACACAAAGACAGTGGAAAGTAGTCAGACAGCATTGGCACACACAAGGGATTCCTCTCTGCAGGAAATGTTGAAGGTTGAGGTGACCATTGATTAGAACCAGCAGAACAGGGTCATGGCCCCAGCGCCCGCATCGACATCGATACGTCAAATTTGCCCTTTTTCCTCTGCGCGGCCCTAGCCATGACTGCAAATATCCGGCTGTCAAATCTGTGTGTTTCCTGGGCTGAAATACTTGACATTAAAATATGTGACCTCTGGCTGGAATATAGTCATCAAGAAGTCTATACAGGTCAGTGTGTGGGAAAACAGTATGTGCAGCTGTCAACTTTATCACATATGAGGTATTTTTTTATATACAGTTCTGAAGGTTTATGTCTTGGTATACTACTGTGGAATAATACACAGCTGGATGGCTAAAATCAGGCATTCAAAAATATGTTAACATGATTTTAAACTGGTTCAAAATGATGACTACACACGATTCCTTTATAAAAGGTCATAAGACAAAAAAAAGTTGGGAACCACAGGATTATGTTATGTATTGTATATTCATATGTTTTTTATGTAAAATCTTAAACTTAAATTAGTGACCCCAGTGTCAAGGGTTTGGAGAAAAATGTGGCAAATAAATTTAGATAGCAGTAAAGTAAAGTAAACCCATCAAAGTAAAGTACAAGTATATGTTATTATTGCACTTAAAATACTTCAGTAAATATAGTTTACTCAAGTAAAGAAAAATATCTATCCCTTGAAAGTGTATACTAGAAAAAGAATCCTACAGTTTTCACTTGAGCTGAATGCAGCATGGGGGACCTCTTCTGAACATTAAACACTCCCAGAGGTCCACACCTGTCTTCAGCTCACCATGAAGATGTATTGCACTGTAGCAGACCTGGGTGAGGCTGCACGTCCAACTCCAGTTACTCCAAAGTAACACTATCTCATAAAGGCCACTTGCATCTTGACGTTACAGATCAATACATTTAAATATTATATTAATATTTAAATGTATTGATTATTAATGAATGTTCATCATCAATGTGTCTGTATGCCATCGAGCACTGTCCGTATAGTTTCACATTATGAGGTGCATTTTCTTTGGGTGAAGGGCTTAGTTTTCATAGAATACTGTAGAATGCATTCTGGGATAAAGAGGTTTTCTCCCCACAAAGAAGATTTTCTCTTCTCGCTGCATTTCCATCCCAGCTTAGCCTTGCGGCCCCGTCTCAAGAGCCAAAGCCTTTAGCACTCAGCCACATTAAGGCTACCTCCTCCATGCATCACCGTGTGCGTGGCAGCTGGCCTGTCAGCCGCCAGAGCCTGAAGAGACGTTGCAGCCCTCACCTTTTCCCCCCCTCAAGTTATCAGAAGAAGAGCTCTCACTCACTGACAGTCTGAATGAGTCAGTCGGTGAGCGATACATGCCGAACACTGTGTTCAATGCTTTCATTTGTATGTGAATGTGAATCAGCCCTTTGAAAGCGTTATCGCTTCAGTTATGTTTTAAGAACACTTGGCCTTGGAGCTTTATGCCTCGTTTCCACTAGGTAGTTTGGTTCGGTTCAACACGACATGGTTCTGTAGGGCACGGTAACCCTAGATATGGCTTGTGTTTCCACTGCCAACAGCTCCTCTACTTGGTTGGCGGGGTTTATGCCGAGAGAGCCACGGTGAAAGTACATACAATCTATGGGTCAGAGCCGACGTACGGCACTGGCCGCGATAACGTGACATCGTAGCACAAGTCACAGTGTAGCCTGCTGATAAATTCAATGAAGAGGAAAAAACCCATACAGTAAACAGACCTTTTTCAGAGGTGACCACACAGGGCTGTATATCTCTCACACAGAAATGATAATTCTGTTGACCAATCAACCGACTGCAGTGTGTAGCTCCATCCTTTTGGGACCCTTTGGCACTGCTTGGTACCCCAACTAAAGGGTGACAAAAATAGGCATGGTTCTGCGTGCCTATTTTGTCCAACTTTTGACAGTGGAAATGCAAATGAACTGCGTGTCGAGCCACTCCGAATTGAACCGCACCGCTCAGTGGAAACGAGGCATTAGTGTGATCCGTGCCCGTGCTTCTGGTAATCACCTGCTCAGGTCCTCTTCTCCCAGCTGCTAGAGGATGATTTAGGTAAGGAGATGGAGATTAAACAAGGCTCTGAAGTCTCATGCTTTTCAACAGCCTCTGCACTCTATATGCCAGCTGCCATATCCCCCACCCTGTCATCTCAGTGGTGCTCTGAAAGCCACGGCACAAAAACAAGGCAAAGAAGTCGGTTTATCTGCTCAAAAATGCTCTTTTTTCCCTCCGGAATGACTTCAAACAGCCACTTTGGTGGGTGTAAAAATAGAAACTGCCATAAATGCATTAATCATTTAACTCGGTGTGACTCCAATCAGTTGGGTCTCACTGTACCGTTCGCTAAGTATTCCCGAGGTTCGGGCTGCGGAGGGGGAATAATCACAGAAGACAGCTTTGTTCTTCTCACAGCCATGTTCTGTGCTCTGATCGCTATCTGAAGAGTAACATCTGTCTATCTGAAGCCAAGAGCTTTTGTCAAACCAGGGCCCCCGCATCCTTCTAAGAAAGCAATCCACTTAACACACGCACACACACGTGCAAGCACACACACACACACACACACACACACACACACACACACACACACACACGTGCAAGCACACACACACACACACACAAACACACATACACACACAAACACACACTGTATAAGCATATAGTCACAAATGGCTAGCATATGCATCAGCACAAACACAAGGAATATGTCTCAGTTTCCCCCTAATGCTCTGACAAAAAGACTATCAGTGGAGCAAAGTAATCATGCAGCCTTTTCAGGGAAGCTAAAAGCGTTCCCGCTGGATGGAAGGAGAGCGTGTGTTTATGCGAACTGCTCTGCAAAAAAGAAATGTGTTATTTTTGAGAATATACCCAACTGTCTTCATCCACGTACTTATGCAATCAAAGAAAGCACATCTGCGAAGGGGGAGGTGAGCCATCAGGGTGGTTATTAGGAATATATTGTGGTGTTGGTGACGTGCAGCCCTAGCTCCAGGGGCCCTGGGCTGATTTCCTGTCTGTCAGACCTGATGAGCCTACGAGACAAGCAGTTATTGGCCTTGGATACACCAGCCAGGTGTCATGGAGATTACAGCCTCTAGCTGGGAGCAGCACCTTTGCCCAGAAAGATATTTGGCGAAAAAAGAGTGACCTGCCACTTGTCCTGTTAGGGCCTCAACTCTGCCAGAGCCATCTATGAAGTAACCAACTGCCATGAGAATCTTTCTGTAGAAAGAGAGAGAGAGAGAGAGGCATGTTTGTGCTTCGGAATATTCTAATGTGAAGACATGGAGTGAATGATGCCATTTGGTAGATTGCATACAATACACTGCCAACACTGTGCAATTAACATGATATAGCCATTGCCACATTTTGCACTAGAAATGAATGTATTATTCTTTCACGCTACATCATCAGCTTGTTTCAGAATGGAGACAAGTAATGTGTCTGTTTTGTATTCCAGCATTTTAAACAGCCATCACAACACCAGGTGGGCAATCAGAGACATTACCACAGCTATCACACCAAGTGTTGAGAGAGAGTTTTTCTCTAAATTGGAAATCATCTTTCAAATTGGCAATCTCCCCCAAACAACATTGGCCAACCGGTGTATCATCTTCAACTTCAACTTTCACTTTATTGTCCCAAAATGGGGACATTTGCCATGCAGCCAAAACACGTAGACAACATGCCGTGCACTGAATTAAATATGATATTTAGGGGACAGTGGGGTGACTTGTGCCAGCCGCGAAGTAGTGCCTACCCTTGTTTCTAGAAAAACAAAGAAGAAATTGGAAATGCGACTACATATTCCTACATCTTGTAAAGAGAGACACATGGAATAAGATGTAAACACATTTAACACAAGCTTATATAAAATATTGTACATTGGTTGAGATCACTGCTATTTTACTTCAAAATCGAAGCGTTTGCGTTCTGGCCAAAATTGACAGGAAGTCCTTAAAGCAGCTACGAGTATCAAGTAAATATATTTTAAACAGCCCCATGTTTTCTCTGATAATCATAAATTACCTTTAACAGCAAACGAGACCATCAGTGCAAAGAAAGACGTTTTTATATACTGTAGTTTTTATTACTGCGTTTGGTCTGGTCGCACACCCAGTCCGATTTTCGGTTCGCGCATGCAGGCTCTATGGTCACATATCGGTATTGGTCGCAGATTTCAGTGTAGCGCTGCAACGCGATTTGAGAAGCCTATCCCACCAAGTGAGGGAAGGGGAGCGGGAGCCTTGTTTGAGTTTTTTGTCGTCATAATGACTGATAACGGGGCTGAACCATCAAAGAAAAAAAAGAAAATGCAATGAAGAAAAGCTAAAAGGGAGAGTGATAGACGGGCGGGAGGAGGAGACACTGCATCAACTCATTGCAATCAGGTGTGTGTGGCACTGACCGGCATTAGTTGATGCAGTGTCACTAACCACTCTCACGGAGCCGATAAAGAGTCCGTGCCCTCACGGCTTTCAACACACGGACATGCACTATATTGCGTCCTAATCAATTGAGACTGGCACGACCGGCACGCGCTATAAAACAGCTTTACGACAGCTGGCGTCGTAAAAATACTACCGCTTTTGTCCATAGGGGCCGCCAACGGACAAAGTTACTTGTAGTGGCTTTAAAGTGATCAGCAAGAAAAAATTTAACTTTAGACAACATTACAGCTACAGTATGACAAACTTCATCTGCTGATCAAGATCATGTGATAGGATCTAAAGCTCCAGACCTTAACAGTCTAAATGGACGTTTGAACACAAAGGTCCTGTATTCAATTTAGTTTACAGTAAGTTAACAATATAGTTTTGGAGTTAATTAAGTCAAGATTGTTGCAGCTTTTCTGTGGCCTAAATATCACATCAGGATAAACATTAGATTAGAAAATTCTATGTTTTCAGATTTGTAAGGCAAGGCTTGCAAACAGTGACAAGCTGGGGGGAAGGATAACATATTCTGTTTTCAAGGCCACAGGCGGAGGTTATCAACATACTGAAGCTACAGTATATGATCAGATGTCGACTGAACCACAAACTGTGACAAAGATGACAAAGATAAGCTGACACAACACCTTACATGTCAGAAAGCCTTCCTATATTTATCACACTGCAGTGCAGCATGTTCAATATGGAGGAGCTTACAGCTACACATACCGTATAGGCCAAAGACATGTTTCACCTTCAGATGCATGTTAGCCTGGATGGAGGGCTTATTCGTGGATACATTCCATTTGTAATCCTTTGAAAAAATATATCCATATAGAAAGTCATTATGAATCTTATTGTTTTCTGGAAAAAAAAGACAAAAACCTGCAGATCAGCTGCTGTGATTGTACACGACGGCTTCGTGAAATTAACTTAACCAAAATGATATGGAGCGTGCGTGCGTGCGTGTGTGTGTGCGTGTGTGTGTGTGTGTGTGTGTGTGTGTGTGTGTGTGTGTGTGTGTGTGTGTGTGTGTGTGTGTGTGTGTGTGTGTGTGTGTGTGTGTGTGTGTGTGTGTGTGTGTGTGTGTCTGTGTGTGTGTGTGTCTGTGTCTCTGTGTGTGGATTGCTGCAGCAAACTCTGAAAGCTGATTACAGTTTACTCAATCAAATCGAAGCCTGATGTGCACATATCCAATTCCCAACAGGCTTTCTTTCATGAATATTGTCTTATTTTGACTATTCCTCCCCCCATTAGTTCTTGCCTTATTCACGGTCTATATTTGTTCCGATGTGTTCTGTCAGCATATTTGTCAGGAAGATGTTCACTCTGCAATGTAATTTACAGAGTCAGTGTTTGCTCTGTTCCCAAGAGGAATGACACGCCTTTAGCTATGGATTTGTCTGAATCCAGACTTTTCACCTCGGAGACAGTCACTGAATGGAAATATGCTCGGCAAGGTGCAATTTATCACTGTTGCTCTTCTCGTACTAATATACTTCATCAACAGTGAGTTAAGCAAACATGTCTTTCCTTGTTTCCAGTAAGCGGTGCGCTTTCGATACGGTGTGTCCAGGCTCGCATTTATTTGCGTTTCCACTGTCGAGACAAGTTGAGAAGGGTGCCAAAATAAGCGAACCAAGCTGCACCTATTTTTGTCACCCTTTTCAATGGGGTACCATTCCGTCCCATAGGGTCCCAAAAGGGTGGAGTTACACACTGCAGGCCATTGATTGGGTTACCTTGCCCTGGCAAACCATGCTGTACCAAACCAAACTGTGCTGCTCAGTGGAAACGAGGCATTTGTCCTATTTCTTTTTTCTTCCTGATAGAACACTGACTGAATACAGATGCAGACCGGTGTGTTTACAGCAGCGAGGCAGTTCAGTCACACATCTGCTCTCTTTCAATCAGAGAAACTCTTGTCTCCTGGCACGTGGTCTAAGTGCCCTTCATTACAGGCCCATCCACCTACAGAGAATCTACTCCACTGCTGCTGCAGACCGGGGTCGCCCACATTACCTGAAGACCATTAATTAACCAGGCAATAGCTTCATCTTAACAGTGGCCCTCAGCTGGGCCAAACAGCTATCAGTTAACGGCCGTAAAACATTCTGGACTAGATTAATGGCGATTCTGTTTTTATACATCAACTTAAAAGACATCCAGCCAGGCGGTAACCACAGGCTAATGTCAGGAGGGAGAAGATATCAGAAGTTGATGACCCTTCATTTTCCTGCAAGACTCCCTCTGTGTCTCAGTGTGTGTGTTGGAGGTCATATTACTGAACAGATTGGAGAGGATTTAAATGATTTAACCATAGCTGAAATATGAGGAAAAACTACTAATTGGGGATAGTTTTGTTGAACGGCAGTAGCTCAGTCTGTCTGGGACATAGTGTTTGGTGTGGACTATTCTTGGGATAATTCTAAGGGTGTGGACTGGTAGCTGGAGAGGTGCCAGTTCACTACCTGGACAGGGCCAGCGTGACCCTTGAGCAAGGCACCAAACCCCTAACTGCTCAAACCACTGTCACTATGAGACAGGGTGCCCGCTTTGACATCTCTGCATTAAATGTCAACTATGCAATTTAACAAAACAATGTACATTATATATTGCATATGGGAGAATACCGTGCATCATGTCAATTATTTAAATCAGGTACTGAATTAAAAGTATTCAACCACTAGAAGCGCCATGGAGAAATACACAAAAGACACACAATGTGTTATGCCTAGAAATGCTTAATGTAAATGTAACTTGTATTGTGTGAGAGAAACCTCAACAGGATATACTTAAATGTTTTGGAAACTGTATATAGGCTATCCCATGTTTTTCAAAAACCCTTTTTACGATCTTAAAGTTCCATTGATGAATTGATATAAGACGTCAAGCTGACGAAAACATTTGATTTCTATAGTTAATAGATATTGTTTCCACATGCGCAGTAAATCCTTGTGCCTCTTGACAGTAAACATCCCCATATTAATCTTATCTGTGTCCGTCCAAATTGAATTGCATTGCACACATAAATGTGTTTGTTTATAATTTAATAATTCCTACATTCAAATAAATAAGTAAGTAGAACTTAATTTGCGTATAGAAATCTATCAAATATTTTTTTTGTACCTAAGTGGATGGCACACGATCAGTGACGTATCCCATTACACGTACAGTACTGTGCCAGGTTTGAAATATTGCAAACTAAATAAGTTATTCATGCGTGACGAGAGCTATTTACGTGAGGACGCGTTCTGCATAATACAGCATTTGGCGTGTCTAATTACATTAAATGTTGGCATTGGACTGCATCCTTCCCTCGGGCAAATGGAAATGTAGAGGTGGAAGGGGTAGAGGGTTTTAATCATTCAGCAAATCCACTTCTCTATTTTCCTCAAAGAGTCTGAATCCATTAAAAATTCAAAGTAGGTTTGAAAGTCTCCACACACAATCAGGGTGTCTGTGCTGCAGCTTTGAGTGGATGTCTGTGTCAGTACGTGTGTGTGTGTGTGTGTGTGTGTGTGTGTGTGTGTACGTGTATATGTACGTGTGTGTGCGCATGTATGTGAACATGTATGAGGGGGGTGGTGAGGGGTGGGGGGTTAAGAATCAGGCTTACATTATTAACTGCTAGTGGGCTGCTCTAGCGGTGCGTACGGGTGCATGAGTGAGCACACCCTCTCTCTCTCTCTCTCTCTCTTTTACTCACACACACACACACACACACACACACACACACATACAAACACACACACACACATACACACACATAGCATGCAATGTGCAGACCTGTGGGTTGAAAGCCATACAACCACAGAAACAGTCTGTGGGTGACTGTTAACCCAATCTCTGTAGTTTTCAAAACACAAGCAATTGGTGATTCATCCGGCACAGTAGCATCAGCTGCTATTCTGAGCACTTCGTCTTAGTCGTGTGTGTATACTGTATGGATATGTGTAGTGTTTATTGCAGGATATATCAGGGCATTATGCAACAAAGTTTCATCATATGCAGTGAAATGACACTCTTTTGACTAATTGGCAGAGCAGACCACGTTTTTCATCTGCTATGCACTTTAATCTACTGTGAATATTGTACATGAATGTACATGAACGCGTAGCCTTCCGCTCAAATTTCATTTTCCCTTCAATAGTCAGTCTGGGGGTGCGGTGAATTTCTCAGTTTTCTCAGGAAAATCTACAGACGTCCAATCAGCGAACAGAGCGAGTGGCTGAGAACGATGACGTCGAAGTCGCACTCCAGTTTCAGTTGAATGCTGCGTTCCTTTATACTCGGAACTCGGAGATTTCCGATTTGGTAGTTCCGAGTTCCGTCCTGTCTGTGTTCCAGTGCATCTGCTCGCAAAAGTATGGACGCCGACAACCTTTCTCGTCCAAATAACTAAACGTTAGGCTCTCGCAAGTTACCGTTGCCAGGTACCGGTAGATCCATAGACCACAATATGTAGTGAAGTCGGAAATTTCCGAGCTCCCTGTACAACTGGAACGCACCGTCAGAAGCTGGCTCATGACACACGTGACGACCAAACGTTATGCGACGATTGGTTGGCTAATCCAGAGTGGCACTGGGCAGATCCAATAGTTTTAAACTTCAACAGACACCCGCCTCCAAGTGAGTGAACGTTTGCCAATTACAGCACTTCCAGACCTTATGTACAAATGAAATGAAGTACGATGGTCTGGTTGGACCAGGCTAATGAACGCGAGCTTCACAGTTACAATAAAATGTGCAATTATGCAAATCAGATAAGCCCCCTTCAAATTGTTATCAAAGATCCACATTCCCATAAAAACAATCCAAAATGGACAAGTTAAGATGATTTCATTTAATACCATATAATGGAGCAAAGCCTGCAAGCTAGTTCAGGCACGCTAGTCGAGTCATGATGCTACATATACACCCGGCATGCCATACCCCTCTATACAGCCAAATGAACACATTCTCATTATTTGTCAGTCTGTTTAATCTGCATGATTTTCCATGTCTCCATCTGCCTTGCCATTGCTGCAGCCCTACATGCCTTCATGGGGGCGCCATTATAGCTGTAAGACCAAGACCAGTCTGCAGTACTTACAACACTGTCATGGAATTAAGTGCCATTGTGGTCAGATCATATTTGGAAGCTAACAACATTTAGTTATTTTTTGACATTTGCATTGATTGATTTCAATTTTTATTTTGAATAACAGAAATTGTTATATAGAAAATACTGACGCTACACAAAACACAATGCATACTTAGATACATAAAAATGAATTAATCCTGAAGGCTATGAAATAACTCACACTACTGGCAGAATATTGTGTGTATTGTGATTAACCTGTAATCCCATATATATACAACAACAGCATTGAGGGTTTGGCTTTGTCTCCAGCTCTCCAGCTCTACTGGTAAATAGCAGTAACACGTAGTTGTACATGTCTGTGAAACATGATTGTTATTCATGCAACATCTCATGCAGACACATCTGCTTCTCCTCTCGTAAATATATGATTATGTGTCTCTGATTGTTCCTAATTACACTCAATTAGGCCTACAAGTATAAACGTACATGCCTCTTTGCATAAACATGTGTGTGTCTGTGTGTGTGTGTCTGTACATTTACATAACTGAACAATAATGCACACATGGGCCGTATATGTTTGGAGGGATCATTTTATAATATTGCACTATTTAAAAATTTAAATTATTTATATCATCTTGGGCAGTTATAAGATCATCTGTACATCGTGTGCATTTTTTACTCTTACATGTCGATTCCATTGTGGTGCTATACTAGTTTTGCAACCAGACATTTGACTGTTTAAATCAATTTAAAACTTTTATAAAAATCGCCAATGTAACAAGCTATAGACCTGACCCAATCTGTGTATTTTTTCAAGGACATTTTTTATAAGAAGGGTTAAATAGTTCAAGAAAGTAAGTAATTATGTTGGACAACAAGTTTTTAAGCAAACGCACGCGCGCACACACACACACACACAACCCACCAACCCACACACGCGCGCACACACACACACACACACACACACACACACACACACACACACACACTTCTAAATATGTCAAAGTATTTCACTCATTTTACACCTTTGAAGTGGAGCTCTCGATTATGAGGGAGATTGTATCTTTGGTTGGCACTAGTGCTTCGGGGAGGGTGCACAATACATCAAAGTACATCAGATCTCTCTCAAATCTCCACAAAAAAATACAAAAAGCGTGAGATTGAGATGCATTCTCAGCCCTATACTTCTAACTTCTATCTTTCCTCAAATGCCCCTTTCTCATTGGCTGCTTGCTTTTAAAACAATTTCCCATCAGAAAAGAAGTAGACAGTATAAAGCGGTGCTCCGTTTACAGTGATCATTGTTTGATTTTACATTTTGTTTGTTCTACTTTACTTACTTTCGACTTTTTTAGTTAGTAATGCATTAGTAAATGCTGATAGCACACAATTAGATGATACTAGCTTGTCATGTTTATGTGGCTATTTTAAATGTGAACATACAGTATTTTGAGTATACTGTAGGTTTCAGCTAAAAGGTTGAGGGAAGACAGTGAGTCAGGTGTTAAAATGAATCTAATTTGGGTGATTAGGTAAGACTTTATATTCAGGGTACATGGATCATCATGAATTCATGCCTGACTTAATGCGTGCAAATGCATGAATTAATTCATGTAACTGAACACTCAGTAAATCACAAGGAAAATGGTACTCATGCATGATTTAACACAGGAACAATACATTAATTAATGCACCACCCAAGATATTTCATCATATCATCATGATCGTTGAGTTATAACTGATGATCATTTCTTCTTCATGTGAGGTGTGCAGTTAAAGTGACAGGCCAAAAGACTGACCCGTCACACCAATATACATTAGTATTTGTTGAATACAGAAGATGTTAAAATGATGACTAACAATCATATATTTATCATGCCTTCCTTATGTTTGTTGCTCTTCAAATAAAGTGGTGACCTGTTCCATCTTATTCCAACCATTTATGATTTATGATAATTAATTCATAATATTTACAACTTTTGATAATTCGAAGCCAACCAGGTCAAATTAGGGCCACATACATGATGAATACATGAATGGTTTCATGCATTTTTTTACGGATGAAAAGGGACATATTTCAGCGTGTTATCTCTTTCGCCATAGCCAACACAGATGAAAATGTTGTTGTTTTTCTCCTCGCACACCTGATGTTAAATCCAGGCTTACTGTACGTTATATATACATCAATGCGCCCCATAATACCATTTATTAGTTCATTTCCGAACATAATAAGAGCACACCAGTGTATTTTTTTTTGGGGGGGGGGCAAACATAGGCTACTGAGTGGGTTTCATTACAAACAAGTGTAAAACAATTACTGTAAAAAAAACTATTCATCATACAGCAGTCTGTGTAGGTCTGCCTGCATCTACGTTGAATAATGCTCATACTTGGAGCAGTTACACAGGGCGCTTTACACTCCCATTGATCAAGTGCAGATTAGAAAAATAATGCAAAATCCAGTTCTCACTTCCTTTACGCTTTTAAGAAAAACTGGTTTTGTTCCATTCATTTATTTTGTTAATTTCCCCCCGTGGTCCGCCCATTTGAATATTGGAAAAAGTGCATCACTTTGTAGCATACATTATGGGACTCTAATTATCTCTGCATGGTAGAGGTAACTGCAAACAGTGTAGGTCCACTGTTCACAAGTCTACATACAGTAATTTGCACCATCCATTTTGTGATATTAAGTTTGCCGTGGTGCATAGTTGAGGGCTTGCTCAATTCTCCTGCAGTAAAATGAAAGAATTAATCAATTGCAGAATGAAAAACATGTTTGATATTTTAGAATAAATAAAATGAGACTGAGCTGCACAGTTTGTTGTACACATTATTTTGCTTTACATAAATGGTTCAATGTCTCTATGAGCAATGGGTTATTGTTGAATCTTTATCACTATCTGCTTTGAAACTCCTCTGATCACAACTCTCAAGTCTTGAGTGACCAAACTAGACAGAACGTTGTGTGATTTATTCCAGACGAAATGTATTAAAGGTAACTTCTTGTTGCTCCAGCATAGAGAAATGTGAAGGAGCCGCAGTCTTGGTTGAGTTGGCGGCTCCACTTCACTGAGCTGGGCTACTGTATATATCTGGTCTAATAGTGAAGCGTTATACCGTTGAGACAACTTGTTAGCAAACGGCCCACATTCACTAATGATCATCGTTAGTGATAGTGTTCTCAGAGCTGCCACCTGCGAGACAATTAAAATATTATCAGAGGAGAGCTTCTTCAATCTCCAGCCATGACTTAAGTTGTTGAATGTGTATTGCGTGGGCAGTGAACAAGCTATTCATTCATTCATAGTATTGTGTAAGAAACTGAATCTCAAAATACTCAAAATGCACCGGCAAAATGTACTTTCTATCACGTCTGGGGCTGGCAGATTGTTTTCTACTCGGCAAGGGGAAATGTAAGGATCATCAATCATCTGCAACTCTTCATTCATACATGCAACTCTTTTCCGTCTCTGTCTGTTTCCCTGGCTTGCATCAGACCCTGGGAATATATTGCTTTTTTTTATATCTTAATCAGAGACCTTTTCATTGTCTGACTCTGCATATGACCTGAAGGCAGACAAATTGCTTCTCTATTCAAACTGGATACCTAATGGACATTGGATAATAGGGAAACGTTGGTAGCAAATACAGAAATGGGAAACAAGTACAGTTTTTTGTGATGGATCTAAAGGCTTGGGTTAGATGGTTGTACACTTTCTTGTTTGTAAAAACCTTGTTTCTCCTTAATGTTAACTCTACATGAACTGAGATTCATTATTTAGACGTTTTCAATGGACCATGGTTAGTCACTACACTTTTTTCAAGCACTGTTCAGTTTTGAGATTTTTGTCGATTGCACTAGTATAAATAAAAGTTTCAAAATGTACTTTTAGGTGTTTATTTGACTAAACCTTGTCTGTTTGCCTCTGGATATGTGTCCTATAAAACCATCTTTAACGGCCATTAATTTGTTGGACGACTCTGAACAAAAAAATCGCAACTTTTAAAGCACTTTTCAAAAATCTAATACAACAATAATTGTTTTAAATGTTAGTAATCAATTAGCAAAGTGCGGGATGATAACTATAAGTCATTATAAAATATTTATTTGACCCTATTCACCTGCAGTGTCTCGCCTTAAACTGCTAAGATTAATACTGTTGTGCCAATCTCCATGAGCTATCTCAACCTTCTATGTGGCCGTCATGTAAACTAGATTTTAAAAGGAAGAGGGAGCGACAACACTACAGAACCAGAGAAGGATGAGAGGGTCAGGGTGATGGAGAGTGAAAGACAGAGAGAGAGAAAAATCCATTAAATTCTTTTGAAATATTAAGTAAAATACAATCTGAAAAAGAATTCTGTTTTCAAATACGTTTCGCAGTCCTTCTGTGAAAGACCTTCGGCACTGAAATATTTAGTACATTCTGGACTTCCACACACGTGTTGACATGGAGTGTGGACTACGAGTGAGTGACTACTGATGGCTCTTCAGTTTAATCTACCCCCCCACCCCCGGACCCACTCACTTCCCCTGCAGTAGCAACATCTCTGCCCACCAATTTTCCCTCGCTGTACAGCATTTTCTAAAACTGTCCTCACCTGCACAATGGGAGTTTTTGTTACGCCACACAAAACCATACCACAGTTAGTCAGTCCTTCTGTTTCCATTCCTGAGAAAGTAAGAGTGCTGAAAAGCTAAACCTAATAACAGAAATATCCTCAGAAGAAACATAGCTGGTCCGGTGTGTTCGCTGAACCTGCAGAAAAAAAACACTGCAGTCATCTGTTTTCTATACGTAGAACGACACACACGTTCAGGCACACCAGATGGGAGTTTTTATGATGGCCGACCACAAAATGTTAATGATATTAAGAGGCAGACCTAGGAGCGCCATTGTGACTCAGAAATGGAACCATGTAATTTTTCGCCCTTGGCTGTGTTTGCACTCTGTGAAACAAAGACAAAACATAAGTAATCAACATGATCCTATAGCAGTAAGGATTTTGCTTTTACTTTTCCTGCATTATGTGTGTGTAAAGCATACATATGCATGTGCAACATTATAATTGTGTGTGTGACAGAGAAACAGAATGAAAATATTTCCCCCAACAACTATAAAAACATCTCCCGAATGATGAAATGATGCTTGACCCCCGAGCGCTTTAGACTTTGGCTGTTGCTCGGCAATGGACCTTCCGGCCCCGAGAGCTTTTAAAGTTGGAGAAAGGTTTTCTGCCTCGGGTGTTTATGTAAATGAATTCAACCATTTCCCATATCCGTGTGTTAACCCTTAATGTGAACTGCTGCATTATGTTCTGTATAAAAGTGACTGATTTGTATGTATTTGTTTAACCTTTATAATACAGGTAATCTCAGTGAGACGCGGGGTATCATTCTCAAGAGAGACCTGTTTGGGACAATACAACAATGAGTTACAGACGGATAAACAGATTCACCAGTAGTACATATGATGAGAAGATTTAACATAATAAACAAGAATAAAAGAAAAAAAAAACACAAGAAAAAATGATATTTCCCGCAGCCTTTAATTTGTTTCAAATTTCGTGATCACACTGGACAGCTTAAGATCCTGCCGCAGTGTGTTCCAGGTTGAAGGGGCAGAACAAAAGAAAACCGTTTTTCCCCAGCTCTGTACAAACTTTTGAACATCAAAGGTTATGAAGGGCCTGGAGCGTAGGTTATGACTGCAGTGCTTGCATCACATATAACTGGATAAATATGTTGGCAGCAGTCCTAGGATGGATGTGTAGTAGATAAAGTTATACTGATGATGCAAAAGTCTACGTATGGAAAATGATGACCAATTGACCAGAGAGTTGTGACAATGACGAGTGGTTTATAACCACCAATGAAAATCATATTTAGAAACAAGATTTAAACTGTGTTGCAAATGCAATCAATGATAGGCTTTTGTGAGCAAAAAAACACAGGCCACTTGGCTGGAAATGCTGTGTGGGTGCCAAGGCATTAGGCTATCAGGGCTGTGGCAAGAACAGTTGAACCTGGCTTAACATTTGCCGGACCACAACATGCCTGTAAGGTTGTAGATTCCTTTGTAACGCATGTCTTATTTCTACCGTTTAACTTGCTGATGTTGTGACAAAGGTCATTCATTTTAGTGTGAACGTGGGCTGAGAGTCAATAGGAAGGTAGAAGCTACAGTACTTCAGGCTGTACAACATACTTGGAGGCTAACTGCTAAGGTCATAATGCTAACATGCTCACACTAACATTGACTATGCGTTTACATGCACAGCACCACTCCTATATTAACCCGGTTAAGGCCATATTCAGAATAAGACATTGCCATGTAAGCAGCAGTTATTGCTCATCTTAATCAGAACGAGCTCATATTCAGAATGAGCCTTAACCCTTAAGACACCTGGAGTATTCCCATCTTAATCACAATAGTGTGGCATGTATACACCTTAATCTGAATAAATATTCTGATTGGTGTTTTTGCTGCATTTTTCGGCACTTAACACAGTTTGCGACCCATGCCCTGGTTTATGGCTGCCAAACTAGAGTGTGTAAACATGCAACAAGGCTCCTTAAAATTGTATTATTACCAGAAAAAAATGAACTGACGTCAGGCATCATGACGCTTCTACCACGTTGCTGGTTTATCCATTATATGCCGATTGACATGTTTACGGAAATATCCCCATAGCTTCTGCGCATGTAAACACCTTATTTGGAATATTGTCTTAAAAAGGAGTATGGACCTTAATCAGAATATGCTGTGCATGTAAACGTATTCAATGTTAACATACTAATATTTAGCAGGTTTAATGTCAAGGTACATCTTAGGCGGTTGGAATATAGTTTGCATTAATTTCAATCAAGGCATTGGACAACTTTAAATGTTGACGCAGTGGTGCTAAATGAAAACCAATCAGGGTATTGTAATTAATCCCTGGGAGTGCCTTTCTCAGATGTGAATGGCAATCTGTCCATTATAGTTGATTTGAATGACATTTGGATCCCACTGACATGTACACTCAAGTCAGGAGAAGATTGCAGATATACAACCTCTCCCTGTCATGGAGGCAGAAAGATGGTCATGGCACACACACACACACACACACACACACACACACACACACACACACACACACACATACTGTATCTTAGAAACCCCATTATACAAATTGTCGTGTTTTTGTCTTCTCCCTTCTCAGTTTATAGTTTGGGATGGTGGCCAGATTTTGTAAATGACTTCACACTGCGCTGCTCTTCTGCGAAGCACCAGCGTGATTCTGAGAAATGCGCCGGCACAAAAGACCAATTAATATGCAAGTTGTTACTCAGATATTTATCGCTCCAGTAACACTGCCAGTTATTTTAATTTTGTTCTTCCTCTTCTCATATGCATTCTGAGGCCTTGGTCCAGATTGGCCCTCGGATACAGCAGTGGTATCAGCGGGTTGCCAGGGGTGACCACAAGAGTGAGTGAACAAGAACGTGTTAGAGACAGAGAGATGTGTTGTACAGTTTTCTGATTGGCTCTTTATTGGCTCATGGTGTCCTGCTAGATTTTATCTATCTATCTATCTATCTATCTATCTATCTATCTATCTATCTATCTATCTATCTATCTATCTATCTATCTATCTATCTATCTATCTATCTATCTATCTATCTATCTATCTATCTATCTATCTATCTATCTATCTATCTATCTATCTATCTATCTATCTATCTATCTATCTATCTATCTATCTATCTATCTATCTATCTATCTATCTATCGCTCTTTTACTTTTGATACCTTAGAAATGTTAAAGGTTTCCATGGGAACTAAATGGAATAGTTTTAAGGATATTCACCTTTGGTTGTCAGACTTGACAAAATGAAAAAAAAAAAGGATGACATGTCATGTGGGAGTATTGGAGTCCATCAGTCCTGCATTTCAAACAGGATTCCTCTGTTAAAAATAAATTACAAATCATACTCAATTCAAATGTTCAATTCAATGCTACTAAATACTGTTGCATGTTGGATCCCTGGAGCGCACATCATTTAGCGTGCGCAGGAACGCCGCAGGAAGGAATACACTACATTGCCAACCCTGCTTACTCTAATCAAAATGAGCGTGTGCTATCCGACTGCAACAAATGTTTTAATGTTAAAAGGAGGAGTTCAACGCTCAAGAGGCATGATCCACATCAGACTGCACGTCATGTGTTCGGGATCATGCAGAGCTCTAAATGACTAGCACAGCTGAAGACGGAGATCAGGCTGGATTTACAGAATCAACTCCAGCAGAGCAAAACAGTTGGTGTGAGTGTGTGCATTCATTAGTATCTCTGAGAATGGTCCCGTGTCTTATTGCATCCGAGCTATCCACTCATGCTTAACCACCAGCGTAGAGTGTTTGCAGGACAAAAATGATTCACGTTGTTTCCCCTCATTTCAATGCCCCTCACTGTAATTGGTGTAATCTGTAGGTTTTATTGAGTGCCAGGTCTGTTTTTTAATGTGCTTTCATGTGCCTCTGCAGAGCTGCCCGCCTGTGCCAACTATATGCCTCTCCTTATGCATCACACCTCACTACTTTGATGCCAATTTTTGGAAGCATGTCCAGGCTTTGTATTTGCCTGTGTTAGACCTGTTATTGAAGAGCCCTCATTAGTGAGCCATGGTATCTGCAGTAAAGGCTGCCCCACAAATTGTGTTCATTTGTTCTTGCCTTTCCACCTTGGGGCTGTTCTGCTCTCTCTAATGACTATGCAGAAGTTGACAGAGAAGATACAAGAGCAGCAGTTTGTGAATAACAATGTACAGCAAGATCACATAAATAATTGAGTCAGATTTCTGTCCAACCTCACTTGGCTCTACCTCCACCTGTGATTAGACCAGATACCCCTGAATCTAACTGTCTGGGCAGTTAGAGCCAATCAGAGCAGAATGGGTTTATAGGAAGGCAGGGCTTAAGGAGTCAGGCTCTAAATTTGACCTTTTCAGACAGAGGCTGAAAAGAGGCGATTGAGTTAAAGCACGGTGAGAAATATAAAGTTTTTGTTGGACACTGCACCATGAAAACAGTTTTTATTAGGAGCCCAAATGATCATTTTGGACCTGAAAATGAGCATAATATGTGACCTTTCAAAGATCATTTAAAAAAAAGTGTCTCGAACGACACAAGAAATCCCTAAATAAACCAACAAGTGCATTTCCCACCCAATCCACCACAGACACCTACTCTATCAAGCACCAGCCTAACTACTGTCAGGCTGAGTGGCATCTAGATAGATGTTGCGACGTGGCATTTAAAAATCAGCCAGCGTCCACTCTAAAACACGGCGTATAATGGAAAAATATTGATATTTTTTTGGCATATGCTGAATGTGCCGCCTCCAGATATTAATCGTGCTATTCGCAAAGAGTGCTCGCTCCCTTGTCCCAAATGCCGGCTTTGGCTCTGTGCTCCACCAGTCTGGTTCCCTTTTTCGTCTGGCCTTGTCCGGCTTCTCTAACTTGCACATCCACATGATCAGATCAATGAAGCCCCGGCCATCAAAGTAATGGCTTTCCCTTCTGTCCATTCCTCCCTGCTCTGCGGCCCTGCCTCGCGTTACGCTGCTGTGATGTATGCTCCGTTCAACGGCACAGGACAGCTCATCTCTCTCAGCCACAGGCATCCCTCTGAATAAGCACATCCAACCTGGGGGCCAATCGCTGAAATGCACTTTGTGGGGCTGTTGCTGCCTCCGTCATTGGCATTGGAAAAAGCACCATAAACATCTCACAGTCATGTAACGAGGCTTTTTATTGGATGGGTTGAGGGGAGACATGTCCTGTATGCAGAGGGGGAGATATTTCCTGTATGCAGAGGGGGAGATATTTCCTGTATGCAGAGGTTGTAAACAGACCTTTAACCGTGTTTTCTGCACAGAAAAGTCTCAAGGCAGCAACATTACATATTTATATTCATCCCATCCTCTCATAGCTCCAACATGTGTTTGTCAGCGTGCAACCGTTCTGTCTAATTATGCAGAAAATCACTTTTTTGCCTTTTCCGTGTCCGTCCCCAGGCTTCTACTACTCCAACTTTCACTTAGCTAAGCTTGGTGAAATACCACCCGTCATCACACCCAATGGCTCTTCCTGCTCCCCAGCTACAGTAAGCATCTTTTCTCTTCAAACTGTTATGGCATTTTGTCAAATCACAGGCACTCTTAGCCACACTGATGCTGGCTGGGATACCCTCAAAAAACAGCCTTTAGATTTGAATTTGAATTGAAATATTGCTGATGGGTGAAGATAAGAATTAAAAACAAAGCGCAGTAGAAAAGAGCAAATCCAAATGCCCCCCCCCCCTCTCCAGAGAAAAACACAGCCAAAGCCCACTGGTTATGGCACTCCAATAAATCATATGAAATGCCATGGACTTTCAGTCTCTCTCTCATTCTCTCTGTCTCTTTCTCTCTCTCCTGCTCCCTCCCTCTTGTACCTTCTTTATCCCCACTGACATTCCCCAGACGCCTGACGGATATCGGACCATGTCCTCCAGGAGACATATTCCATTATCATGCTGCCACACCGCTCATCCACAGACCCATCTCCTTTCTAATCAATGTCCATGCAGCAGCAGCAGCACAGCAGCAGCCAAGCACTCACAAGCCCCACGCAGCAAAAACACATCACTTTAACAACCAAGCCAATACACAAACACAGATGAGAATCAAAGAAGAAAAAGTAATCTATATGTGATACATATCTGATTACTTCACATCTGTGTGGATCAATAAAGATAAAGGGAAGCCAGCTTGTGGTTGCCTCTTACCTGCGTGTGCCTCTGTGGTGGGTCTACCTCTCTGTGGCTGTGATTAATGATGAAGACCCCCGGTCCGCACAGCCATGCCCTCCTATATGGGCATATGCATGTGTGGTGGCAGATCAGAGGGCTGCCTTGTTTGTTTGCGCCTGTCAGTCAGTCAGTCAGGGATCAAGGATCAAGTGACAGAGAGAGTCCTCCCAGCCGGCGGACCTTGTCTAGTGCATCTCCTTCTTGTGTCGCCCCCCTCTCTCCTGGGTCATTCCAGCCAGTGTCCCCTCAGCAGCCGCAGAGCCCCAGGTGCCAGGGACGAGCCAGCCAGCGTTCGGTGTGGGGGGGATGGGAGGTGCTTAGAGGACAGAAGCGGACATGGAACGGCGAGCAGAGCAGCAGCACCTCCTACTCCTCCTGTACATGTCTGTGACTGCAGCCAGCAGTGGACGACACGCTACAGCTGGAGCCTCCGTTTTCTCCCGGTGCATGCGTGTGTGTCAGAGAGTGTGTGTGTGCGTTTTTGGTGTGTTTGCCAGCTCCACTCTGAGCCTGTGCTGTGTGTGTGTGTGGAAACGGAGTCTCTCGCTCTTCACTGTTAATGCTGCCGCTGGCTCCAAGGTGCTGAGGCAGAGTGTGTGTGTGTGTGTGAGAGGGAGGGAGAGAGAGAGAGATGGGGGTGATTGAATGGGAGGCGGAACGGCAAGGGAGAGTATAGGAAAGGTTGTTTTCCCTCCTGCTCCATCTATCGGTATCAATTTAATCAGATGCATGGCAATGGCTGAGTTAATGAGTCATCCATTTGTTTGACACAGAGAAAAAAAGAGGAAGCAAAAGATGAACTCAAACAGAGCGTGCACATTACCTATTTGTGCTTCGCTTGTTTACTGTGTGCAAATTAGAGGTATAGAGCGATTAATCCGCTTATTGGCTGACCACCAGAGAGACACGCAGGTAAGAGGCACCACAGCTGGGGCTGATCTACTGGATTTCCCTCGTAACTGATCCACTGTGGAGCAATGTTAGCGCTTCATTCATATTTAAACTAAATATTTAACTTGGATTTTATTCTCTATTTTAATAATAACAGACAGCTAGACAGAAATCCTGAAATCCCTTGTGGCAATATTTTACAGAGCCAACATCAAGCCAAGTGCAAAAGACAATGTATTTTTTTTCAAGTATTTTCGGTCCGCATTTATTTAATCAACGTTCATTTAAGTTTAATTTTGTTTGTCTAATTTGTTAATAATATTACATTGTTATATTTCATCAAATGGAAAAAAAACACAATGGTTTGACATAGGCATTATTAATCGGTATTCGTCCGACATACTCTCTCAACATCGACATTGCTCATTCAAAAAATAAATATTAGTCTTGCACTGCTTAAAAAGCCTGTTTAAATTGCTCAGTGATTAGAACTTTATTGCGATGCTATTCACGCACGTCCACACACACACACACACACACACACACACACACACACACACACACACACACACACACACATAGCCAAACATAAACAGACGAGAGGAACATCTCAACAGCAGCAGAAGATCTCCTCAGGCTGTTAGTACATCAGCAGCACAGAGAACCTACAGCCATAACAGGCTACCTGCCTCCCAAGAGTGATATATAGCACCTCAATATACTGCAGGGGATAACAAGATGAGAGGGGAGTGGAGGGGAGGGGAGCCTCTTTTCCACTAAGCGGTTAAATTTGGTTTGGTTTGGTTAAGGTTCGGCTGGGCATGCATGTTTTTGCAATTCCACCGTCAAATGTTGGGAAGGGTTCCACAATGAGCTAATGGCTTTTGGTCCCCCTTTCGTTGGGGCACCAAACCATCCCAAAATAATGCACTGCAGTTTGTTGATTGCTTGACAGAATCATCATTACCGTGTGAGAGATAAACCGCCATGTGTAGTCACCTCATGTCGGTGTGCAGCTCTTTGTTTATTGTGTAGCGTTTTCCCTCTGCATTGATTTATCTGGCAGGCTACACTATGTGCCAATGCTATGCTGTCACAATAGTTATGTAGCTGCTAGGGGGCCATCGCCATTGGTCGGCTCTGACTTACAGACTGTTTAACCTCTGACCGCGGCTATCACTGTCCGTCATAAACCGTGCCTACCAAGTATGGGTACTATCGGCAGTGGCAAGGCAGATCTAGGGTTACCATTCTGTACCAAACTGTTCCGTGCCGTACCGGACCTAACTGAAGTACTCAAGGGACACAAGGCATACATATCAAAGGCCCTGTGGTGAGACATCCCCTCCGAAAAACCAACCGGAAAGGCATGGAGGGCCATTTGATTCGGGACAGAAACCGGAAGGAAAGGATAGATAAGGAAAAAAGACAAGAGGTGGAGTGTTGAGGCTTGTTTTCACTGATAGTAAGCGCTGCTTCGTTCTGGGAGCATGCTGTCTGTTCCACTCTGACTGCCTGAAGTATTAGAGTGGAGAGAGACACGGAGAGGGATACAATGGAGAAGAATAAAGATCTGGAAAAGGGAAGAAAAAAGGCATTTGAAATCAATAGAGAACACAGCGGGGAGAGGGATGGACAGAAATAGAGAGAGAGAGTGAGAGAAATGCAGGCACTAAGGGATATTTGCATCTGAAAAAGAAGCAGGGACATTTACAAAGCACAGGAGGGGATATAGTAAACAACCTTCTTTTTTTCTTTCTTTCTTTCTTTCTTTCTTTCTTTCTTTCTTTCTTTCTTTCTTTCTTTCTTTCTTTCTTTCTTTCTTTCTTTCTTTCTTTCTTTCTTTCTTTCTTTCTTTCTTTCTTTCTTTCTTTCTTTCTTTCTTTCTTTCTTTCCTACATAAGTCTTATCTAACCTGGGTTTATGTAAAAAAAAGCAGAGAGAATCAGCAGTTACCTCTATCAACCTGACGGAAGGGGCTGCCGACAATCTTCCAGCATCTCTGCAAACTGAAAATGTCTAGACATACTTGAAACTTGAAACTAAAGACCGGGGCCTTCAGACGGCATTGCTTGAAGCATTACGTGACTGGACTGACTCACTCTTAACCAACTTTATGTCTGTGTTTTTTGTGATAATAAGCACAATTCTGTGTTAGACAAACACTGATACTCCCTGATATGAGTGCATAACCAGTCACAAATCCAAATGAGGGGATTTTGTACCTGCTACGGCAAATTCAAATTATGGAAATTTACTTCAAACATGAAAAGAAGGTTGTGCTTGCAAAGGAACTGATTAAAAACAGTTTGTTCAAATTCAATGACAATCTTCCCGTTGTGTTTTCATCCCTGACCAAAGCTTAGTGTAGCCTTTTACGGGATCCAGTCCTGATCCTCCAGGGGTAAACCGTTCCGCGCTGACCTGGGGTCTGCCTTTGAAAGTAATTCCTGATGCTGCGCTGTGTTAATCCAACCCTGTAATCTGCTGCTAAATCAGGCTTTAGGAGTGAGCCGAGGCAACTACTGAGGCAATCTCGTGAAGTAGAATCAGCCCCGTGGAGTGTGTGTGGAGGTAATTATGCATGAAGAAGACGGTTAGTGCTGCGTTGGATAGTGGCAGAGGACTAACAGATGGTAATTTCTCTCTTTTGCTCCTGCACTTCTGGCAAACTTCTGAATTACAAATGAACCTGTACCTACAAACACAAGCGTGTGCATCAATTAATTTGACAGGTACTCGGTAGCAATCGCAGAAGTCCATATTTAAGTGTGTTCTGTGTTAATACTGTTGTTCCAACTGGAAGAGAAATGGAACAATTCTGCAGCAAAAGTCTCATGCAGGAAAGATGTTCTGAGAAGTTTTCAAAATGTGGTTCATAAATTGTAACTATAGAGTCTTAATGGTTAATAAATAATGACAATATGGAACACTGTTCTGATGCCAGGTTGTAAAATATCCCCATGTCACTCTTTAATAAGTCATCAATATTGCAGTTGTACCTTTCAGTAAGTTATGTATAAATGAATTATGAGTCCAACTATCCTGTGAGACTTCCCTTCTGTAGTTTAATAGGTTAAGTCACATATAAACCCTGAAAGGACTCTCAAATCCTAAGCAAAAGCTGTTATGTCATCTGCAAAAACATGTGTTAGTCAGTTAAAGGCAGATAGTCAGTGACATGCAGAGAACGACCGCGGGCGGGAATCGAACCCGGGTCTGCTGTTAGCCTAAGGATTTTTTTAGTAATCCATATGTGCACTTAATGTTCAGGTCAACAATGCCCATTATAGTGACACCTGTGTAGCAAACATACCATCATTTCAGTAAGAAAACAAAACATTCAACAAATCCTGTGTATATTTCAATAAACTTGAATAATTGATGTGATATTAATGAATGTTGAGCTGCAAGGAGGCGACTCTTTACTCCATTCCATTTTCATTTTAAGCGACAGTCAGTGTCGGCTAAAAAACAAGAAGTTCCTACGTGAACGTTTTGTACACTGCTGTCTGCCACGATAATTGGCAATGTGGTCCAGAAAATCCATGCTGGAATCCCACTGGTCGGGCCCATGCTCAGAAGTTAGTGAACAAGCAATATATGACAAACATCCTTGTCGTTACAGTTTCTGCCCCTTGTGAGACCCATTACCGTTTAGCCCAGGCAGTGCTGACGGCTGATTTCAGCAGATCCATCATGGATGTCACAAATCTAGCCAAAGATCCAGAGCTCTGAGACTTGAATACAATATGGCCCAAACGCATCAGCTTGTCAACAGCCCTCCAAGGGGCCAGTGCTAACTGACACAGACTGATCAGTCAGACAGTTGCCTGCATATACTGTATACTCACACAGTCTGCAAAGCCTATACCTGGAGTTCTCCCATTTTCTGAGATAGTCGAAACATAGTCCAAATCAGTGGTAGTTTTAGGCTTGCCACTAACTTCTGATCCCTCTTTGCAACGTCCCTGTAGTCCAGAAACACAACATCCACCAACTAGCAAATGTCAGAGAGCTAAGATGAAGCAACTAGCCCCACCACACCTGTGGTATACATCTCAAGAGATTCACAACGTTTCTGAACATCTGCCCAGTGTGGGATGTGGGTAGAGACTGCAGCTTCCAGAAAGGATCACAGGAGATGACCTATATGTCTTTGACTCAAGGGGCTTTCACTCAGGGACTAACAGGTGGGATATCCGGGTTAGGAGACAAAACAGGCTAGGTACTGGGTGTGTTCGCGGAATCTGTCCACAGGAAAGGAACGTATACATTCTGGACTATGGAGAATATGGTTTTATAAAGATAAACATCCAGCATGATCACTTTAAGCCAAACCAACTGTATTCTCGCAGTGAATAAGATGCTTACACAAGTTAGCCCAAATTTGCAGTGGGACAAAGGGAAGCTGGTATTAAAGCGTATCGTAATATTTTTTTTACTTGGTAATAAGACATGAAAATGGGGTAACAGTATTAATATTGCAACAAATCCGTCCACTAATGGTAAAATGTATGTAATACATATTCAATAAATTAAGAGGCGTACTGACAAAAAATACTTTGGGAATTTACAGTGTAAAACTTACATATTTTATGATGCCATTACACTATTAATCTTGCTAGGGAACAAAACACTCGACCAAGCTTGGTAGTTTATAGCAATAGCTATACAATAGCTACAGTATGTGTATGATTTATATACTGAGGAACAGACATGTAGTCTTGTTGTCCAATGAATGATCCATTGAAAGATCAGAGTTGATGTTAGAAGAAACAATGAGAGCTTTTATGTCCTGTTTTGTTACCAGATCAAAAGCAGTTATAGGGTGTATTCACACATGCCGTGTTTAGTTCGGTTGAAACGAACTCAGATGCACTTCTGCCTTCGGTGCGCATCTTTCAGGCAGGTGTGAATACAGCAATCGCACTCGGGTGCGGACCAAACAAACGCTCCGAGACCCAGCTGAAGAGGTAGTCTCGATGCGTTTCCAAACGCACTCTGCTGCAGTTCGTTTGTGGTGTGAATTTGTTCGGACTCGATCCGACCCAAATGCAGGCGGCACTGTGCCTTTTCTTTCTTTTCTTTTTTAATAAATAGCCGTCAGCTTCACATTATGGGAAAGTGTTGTTGTCACCATTATTAGGAAGATTAGTTGTGGTTTGACCGGGAGCCCAGAACAATATAAATGCTGAATGTGTTCAGCGATCAGATGAAGGAGAGGGGAGCGTCTCTCGCACAGTGCCAACAGGTTCACGCTGCGCAAGAAGTGTGTGTTTTTATTTTGCTTCCCATGTACGGGACCGTCAATACTATCCCCGTGTCAGTTTGGAGCTGAACTGCGCCGACCCAGCTGATACACAGCTTAATCAGCTGAGTGTCAGCTTGAGCCTATTCTTCTCGCGTGACGCGCATCCAGCACCAAAAATACAGTAAAAATGATGTTTCACATCGTAGGCTACAAGCCACATAACGTGGCATTGACATAAGGCTACACATTATGACCATATGAAACAACAATAATTTGATGTTTTTCCTCTTTATTTATAGGTTAGATGTAGGCCCTTTTTATTATTTTTAGCCCCATATTATATCAATGATATATATTTCGCAGTTTAAACTTCGTGCTTCCTGTTTCTCTCCACCCCAGAATGTCTGTCCAATGAATGAATGACCTCAGATCACGTGTGGTTTTGCTTCGTAATGCTGGGTTCACTTGCAAAAGGGGCAATATGAAAGTGGACCACACCAAACAAAAAAAATCAAAACTCTATTTGGTCTGGACCAAAGCAAGTGCACTAGCGGACTTTCCCAGTGTGAATACACCCATAGACTCAGAGCCATATCCTTTCACTCACAAGCTTTATTGAGGTTTATTGCACAAACAGTACAAAGAAAAGTATGGCTAGCTATTCATTTTCTTGAAAGCATGCATGAGTAACCTTAGCTGGGTTAATACATGCATCTTTGGAGAGACAGTGCATCACCACCAGGTAGGTGGGAACGACCCCCTGTTTGTTTAGCTCCTCTTCACTGGGATTGTTTCATTGTTACAGAGTACGTGGGCTGTAAAATAAAAAGGTACCTTGTCCACCCATTTTTCACTGAAATCACGAAATAGGTGATAGGAATGCTGAATGTAATACATGGTATTACTTATTCCACTAATATAGACAGTACCGTATCTCCATAAAACATACATTTATGAATAAAACATAATCTGTGTGCATTAGTTTTAAAAATGAGCACATAGTGTGAAGTGTGAAAGATCTGTTCATTTGAAGATCTTAGGCTCTGCACTAAAGTCGTAAGCTACTGAATAAACATAATACATTATGGTATTTTTAGCTGACATTAATATTATTGAGGAGTGGGCCACACCACTAGTTTCCTTAACTTCATTCTGTCGCTGGCCTGAGCCTCGTTCAGTACCGAAACAACAACAACATTTCCCTATTCTCCGCCAGTCATCGCAACTCAGCTTATACCTCTGTAACTCTATAACTTCATTAACCATAGCTGTTCATCTTAGATGAACTCCTTTTCTTAATAGTGACACCCATAACAGATAACATTAACATGTTCCCCAGTCTGTTACAATTCACACATAGCTCAAATACATACAGAAGAATTTAGACCAATGTAGCTCCTCCGTTTCAAACAGTGGAATTTCTCAAGACATAAGAGAAATGTCGGAGAAGGCAAGAGTATTTTTAAATCCACCGACCCTCCACAGCTTGGAGTGGGCCTATTGCATATTGCTTTATGTATATTAATTTTGTTTACAAACTACCGTTACTTCGTCAGTTGCAGGGTTATACAGACCTCTGCACACTGATTGGATGTCATAGCAGTTATATACACCCATTATATCACAGCTATTAACCAATCAGATCGCTTGATTTGAGCTACCTGTTTTAAAATGACTCGTACTCTGGTGTGAAACACAGAGGTCCAGACCAATTCACACAATACATTCTAAGAAATCCAATGTTATGTTAGTGCTGACCTTGCCAGAGAGGATTCAGCAGCTGCTTACATGGAGAAGATGCTGATTGTGATCGAAATAATTCCACGTCTTTGATCTCTACAGCGTGGGGTCTTAACAGTCAATTAACCCTTAGATCTCTTCTGATCCCTGCGTGATGTGTATCCTACATAGACAGTACACACACACACACACACACACTCACACACACACACATACTATCCCCACTGCAAGATAATGGCTCCATTATAACCTTCATCGGTCAAATTTGCACTGCCCATATATAAACACACATGTCGAGCTTCATCTTCCTCCATTTTTCGGGGTCAGGTTTTACACAGCCCCGTTGCCAGTAGTTCAGTGCATCTATCTAATTTCATGAGTGACCGAGCAATGAAAACAGAATGAGAAATAAGACAGTTAATATCCCCATTGACCCTGGGCTGAACTGACATGGCAACCGGCTGTACCGTCTAATGACTTATTGATTGTCTGGTTTGATTATGTCAAGACAAAGCCTGAAGTGAAAACATGCAATCTTTAAAAAAAGAAAGTTTTTTTTCCCCACTCTAGATGTAAATCAGGAAATATTTTAATATCTTGCTGATTTTATTTTCATACAATTTAATTCTGCACTTCAAAAAAAAAACATTTATTTTCCTCTCATTTCCAATGGAAATGTTGCACTTTAATAAAGGGCAAACTAACAGTTCTCAACCTCTCCTGGTATTTTATGTTGCCAAATGTGTGATGAGAACTGCCATCAGAAATTCTTAGTGGCCACTGCCAGTTCATTAATCATCATTCAGATGCTGAAATTGTCAATGCTAAAGGTCCAATACATAAAAGAGGCATGTTACAGTTGATTGTGACGAATAGGTCATTTTATTTCTGTCTTGGATCAGAGACACAAATATGCATCAACGTTTGTTACAGTGCCTTATGCTTCAAAGAAACCAATCCAGGTCTTGAATTATGAATGATTGTTACTCACCATCCACTTTAATAGGTTCACATGTTTAAAGCTACAATGCGTACCTTTTTAATATAAATTAATTTCAGTTAAATTCTAGCCATTGCCAAGCCTATCAGCTCCATAAAGCTCTCTCTGTATTTCCATGTATGACAGTGTTTACAAACTGGTGTCGCCCCCCTGACACTTGCAGGAGCTCAAGAAGCGCCCACAAAATGTTTCAATGTTATTAGTTATGTTACGGAAAAACCTGGACATACAGCAAAAGGAATACAACACATGCACGATGACTGAAGGCTTACCTCATGTAGGTGCGTCGACAGGGTTGTTGTAATAACCCAGAATTCCTCATTGGGGCAACGTAAGTTATAGCCTGGCTCCGCCCGCCCACCTACTTTCGCCCAAATGTCATTTTCCCTTCAGTAGTCAGTCTGGGGATGGGGCGTATTAGTGGGATTTTGCTCAAACAAATTTCTGAGTGTCCAATCAGCGAACAGAGGAAGTGGCTGAGAACGATGACGTCGAAGCCGCGCTCCAGTTTCAGTTGAATGCTGCGCTCGGAACTCGGAAATTTCCGACTTGGTAGTTCCGAGTTCCGACCTGTCTGTGTTCCAGTGCATCTGCTCGGGAAAGTTTGGACGCCTACAACCTTTCTCATCCAAATAACTAAACGTTAGGCTCTAGCAAGTTACCGTTGCCAGGTACCGGTAGATCCATAGACTACAATATGTAGTGAAGTCGGAAATTTCCGACTTCCCTGTACAACTGGAACGCACCGTCAGAAGCCGACCAAACGTTATGCGATTGGTTGGCTAATCCAGAATGGCACTGAGCCGATCCAATAGTTTTAAACTTCAACAGCCACCCGCCTCCAAGTGAGTGAACGTTTGCCAATTACAGCAGTTCCAGACCTTCTGTACAAATGAAATGAAGTACGATGGTCTGGTAGCACCAGGCTACGTAAGTTACACACTATAGCTTTAACTGATAATAAAAATATTTGGACACACATTAAGATCAAACCAAGCATCAGAATTAAAAAAAATATATGAGTGAAGTGTAGATAATAGATTGGGATAATCTTATTTAATTAGTCTCAATTTCTGCTGCGACACTCAGATGTTAGGCCAATAATCATAAATGCATGAATCCACCCTGCCTTGAATCAACACTTCAGGCTGCTGTTGGAGCAAAGGTGTGGTGGTTATTTACTTGGTACACATCGGGCCCCTTAGTACCAATTATGCATCAGTTAATTGCCACAACCTACCTGATACAGTATTTGTTGTTGATCGAGCCCATCCTTTTATGACCAAATAATTGGATAGTTCCAGAAGGATAACTTGCCTTATTTCATAGCTGAAATCATCTCAAACTGGTATCTTGAGCATTACAATGAGTTCACTGTAACTAAATAACATCCACAGTCCTTGTGGGATATGGTGGAATGGGAGATTGCATCATGGTTGTGCATCTGACAAATCTGCAGAAACTGCACAATGCTTTAATGTCAATGTGAACCAGAACCTCTCAGGAATGTTTCCATTACCTTTTTGAAAATACTTCATGTTAAATAAAGGCAGCTCTGAAATCTAAAGGGGGTCCAAACTGGTACTAGCAAGGTGTACCAAATAAAGTGGCCAGTAGGTGTATGAATGCCTGGCTGACAGTTCATATTGTAAACCAAAATTAATGAATTAATAAGTGAATCATGGTTTGCAGACATACACCACAATAGGAATAAAGCACATTAAAAGCATACAAAAACATGTAACACCAAAACATAAAGTCTGTCATTCGGACGTAGTGTTTGTTGGGGTTTATTTGAACAACCAGAGGGGATAAGCTGGAAAAGCTGTTAATGTTATTGGTCTTTCTCGCCACAGTTATCGGCCAAATTCCAACTGCAAATTGTCCACACCAGGGTATTTCTACCAGGCCCCCCAGTCAGTTGTATTTGGGAAGGTGAGGTTACAACGGGAGCCTACAAAGGAAAAGGAAAATATGTGTTTTGTGAAGCACAGTGTTTCTTGCTGGGTTTTGGCACCTGCTCAATTATCCACTCCAAAAAATAATAATAAAAAAAGCAGCAAGTCACAAGGAACAATCATGCAGTGTTGTTGTGTGTATTTGTGTTTCTGTGAGGCTAAACTGTTTTGCTGCACTCAAGCCATAAAAGCGCATGGCCGAGGGCGATGTCCTTTGGATAAAAGAATCAATCAGACAGTCATGCTGTCCACATTAACAGACAACACAAGATACCTCTTCCTATAGGCCTTTGGTCAAGCATATCAAGGACTTGGCTGTTAATGTCAAAGGAATGATTCTAAATGAAGCTTTTTGGACTCCAGCTGGTCAAAGAGCAGCAAATTAGACAGGCAGGCACAAGGCAGGCTAGTTAGTACAGAACGCTCTGGCTCCAGGGATCCTGGGTTAAACACGTTGAGAGACTACAAAGGGTGTAGCCCCCTGAAGTGACTGAGCTAATCGGATAATGTGATAAGAAAGACAGATCGATGATGTGCTTTGCAGTCCTTCAAAGTTGTTGATTGTTCTAACTCTTTTAAAGCTTCTATCTCTATCGTACAATATGATCTTGTTATTAGATATATTGTGAAACACTTATCGCTATCACAATTAAAGTATTTAGGTGATTACTAAGGTGAGTTTACAGATTGTGACAATCAAGTACTTTATCTTAGGATGTTACTTGACCCTGTTAAAAGTCTTGTTTCAGTCAAATATCCGCAGTTCCAGCAGTTCTGGGCGCAGCCATTGTTCCACTTTCTTTTTTGACTCCTCTAATCTCAAGATCCTGGTTTAATTTTCTTGTTATCTCGAGATAAAGAAAAAATGGTTTTTCAAGGTCAGAACATCAGTTTAGTTGCAGTTACTTTCATGAAAGGCAATTGCGTTAAGACCTGATAGTGTGGTCACGCTGAAGACACGTGAAAAAAGACAGTGACGACTGATCATCACATGGAAACTTTACACAAATTAACATTTTACAGATTGCAACCACAATTAGTTTAGTACCAATATAGTCATATTTAATATTGGGATTGAAATGTAAAGTTTGATACATCTCAAAATAATAATTAAAGGTCACTTGTGGGGTTTCTGACCCCTACTACTCAACAGCAACATTTTGACGAGCTGGTTCTTGTAAGAAGCACCGAAGGTATGTGATGCATTTCTTAATTGACTGCAGAGGGAAGCAATGCTTTTTTCTTTCTTTTTTTTTAAATAAAGCCTTCACAGCTAAGACAGGAAATACTGTATATTCAACATCTTTGTTTGGCCTCACACTGAAAACTCCACAGGGTATCTTTAAGTTGGGATGTCAAGCTAACAGGAGTTAAATAGATACAACGACTGCATTTGACTTCCTTACCTACTACTTTGCTGTCTAACAAAAGCTCAGGGTTTTATGGTTTGTTTAATCGTTGTTTTGTTTGTGAGTGCACTGCCTATCTTGTCAGGAAGCAATTCCCTAAAACTAACATTAGTTTGCTGCATGCTGCTGTAACTAATGATCTGATCAATGTCCATATATTGTGTAATTAGAGATTATTTGAAGGGCTTGAGGGGAAACTAGCACGACAAGCAAGGGATGCGAGTGCAGTGGGAACAACATTTATTTGTCAGTCAACTAAGAATATGCCAAATTCCTTTTCATTTGAGTACTTTCAGTGATTGAAAACACTCTATTTTAATTCCCTGGTTTGTCATTGGTATCCAACTTAGAATAATGACTTAAACAGTTGTGGCACAACACAACCATGCAGACTCACTGCCTCTGTTGCAGTCTGTCACCCTCCAACACGCCCAGTCGACTAAAAGCCTCTGACTTGAGCCATCTGTCTGGGCCAGCTACTGTGACCGTCACTGTTTACCTCAGGGCTTATCCATTTGTTCATCTCGGATCAAGAAAGTGATGTCACTTGACCTTTGATCATATGTTTCAGTTGGTGAATCAGGAAGCGCTCTTGTGGAATTTCCCCTAAGGCCGATGTGACTTAAACTATGACCACATGCATCCGAGGTTGTTTAATTGTCCTGAGGTAAGAATCTTGTCATCTGCCTGTCACAACAACAGTGGGCGTAGAAGCGAAATGACTTCGAAGTCTCCAAAGCAAAGGAGGGAGGGAGGGGGTGATTTCATCTGCTGTTTTGGGGCGACTGTGGCTCAGTTGGTAGAGCGGGTCGGCCGATGATCAAAGGCTTGGAGGTTCGATCCCCGTCCTGCCACCTGTGTCGTAGTTGTTGTGTCCTTGGGCAAGAAACTTCACCCACCTTGCCTCGTGTGAATGTCGATAGTTAGCCTGCTATCGGTGTATGAATGTGTGTGTGAATGGTAACGTGGGAAAGGAAAACAGGTCTCCCTTGAAAAAGAGTCTTCGGTCTCAATGGGATTTACCTGTATAAATAAAGGTTAAAAAAAAACAAAAAAAAAAACACTGTAGTCTTTTATCGACCAAAGGAAAATGTTATATCAGTAGAAAACTCATCTCCATTCATTCCCCAAATGGGAGCCACCGGCCTGCACTCCCAGCTTCCATCCATAATAATGAAAAAGGCACTGAGTAGACTTTGAATACTAAGAAGGAATAACTGTTTTCAAATTGCTTTCAGAGAAGTCAAGAGTCCTTCCGTGCTTAGATAAGAAGTAGCACCTTACCACAGGCAATTTAAGTATGCAGTGTTTTGTCACTTAATTTTATATCTCGATGCTGCTTAACAAAATATGTTACAGTCTCTAAACTTGTTTTGGTCTTTCAAGCGTATAGTGTTGAGTTAGCTTTTTAATTCAATGATTGAAAAGTTGAAAGATTTTTCTTGTGGCAAGATAAAAATCAATGATGGAACACATCCTTAAGGTGGCGCCAAAGAGAGCATCCGTACCAGATGCCCGAAACCACCTCAACGGTTTCCTTCCTAAGCAATTCCTCACAAACGACCGAGCTCCTCACATTATCCCTCAGAGAGACACCATGCACCCTCCTGAGAAAACCCATTCTGGCCGCTTGTACCCACAATCTGATTCTTTCGGTCATGACCCAGCTTTCATGACCATAGGTGAGGGTAAGAACGAAGACTGACCGGTAGATCGAGAACTTTTTGCCTTTCGGCTCAGTTCTTTTTACTTCACAACATACTATTGCTGTTAAGCCAAAACCGATCTCCCCGTTCCGATTCTTCGGCCCATCTCACCAGTCTCCTCACCCGTGAACAAGACCTTGAGGTACTTGAACTCCTTCACTTTTTTAAGATGGTGGCTCAAAAATTGGCTACGCAATTCCTCAGTTTCCTGCTGCGAACTGATGGATGGAAAATTAGGCCTAAAATATGCATTAACTTTTTAAACAATTCAGAAATGTTTGTTGGAGATTAGCAAAAATGGCAAATGACCCCTGCTGTATCTGTAGTTTTCCACTGAGAGACCAGCTTAAAGGTATTGTTGGGGCCGTGGAGGTCTTGGCTTATATAATGCAATGTCAATTGCGATGTATTACTTTGCCCTTGAATGTGTGGCTGGATGGGTGTGTATGTCAGTGCATGTTTGAGGCAGTTTTTGTTTGTGTGTGCTTCTTTGTTAGTGTCCTTGATTTTTGAGCAGTCTCGTTCTCCCATCATCATCATCAAAAGTAATAGTAGCAGCAGAAGTAGCTCTCGGCAGTATAATGCAAGTCCTTCTCAGGGGAGGGTGAGACAAGTGTGCCATGTATCACTTGGTCTCTTGTGCCGTCACGTTTTCTCAGGGGGGATTGAGGAAGTGGGAGAAAGTGTATTGTCATCCCTTCCACTCAGTCAGCCATTACCCTTTTTTGCCTTTCCCTGCCTTTTGTTTCTCCAAGTATTTCCACTCCACACAATTAGCCTCCTGTCTCCTTGCATCTTGTTCCCTCTTCTCTCATTAGCTGGGGCTACCAGGTTGACCACTGTGCATGCACATGCTCATATGTGTGTGTTGTTTATGTATGTGTGTGAATATTCCCCTGGAGCCTCAGCCTTTTGGCCAGATGCAAAGCTGTGTCTTTAAAAGCAGCTCATTAGTGTATGCACTTGGACTCCAGACAGGGCTTTCTTCTTCTCCAGCTGGTTCTAGGCACATTAGGCCGATGATGCTTCCCCCCTCTAATGGAGCAGAATGAGAGGACCAGCAGCACTGTGCTGCTCCTATTAATTATTATTGGAGGAAATTATTCCTTCCTCCAACCAACTTAAACTCCTACAGTGAAGTCCCATACACATGCAAAAGCTTTGTAAGGCTTTCTTTCACATTCACATCAACGCACCCCTCAGACCACCAGAATACGATGACTGCTATAGAACTTTGAGCGGTTGTTGATTTTAGTGCCTCCTTTGGACACATTGGTAGTGTTCTAACGACACCGGCATCCTAAATAACTTTGCTAGCGCATGACGGCAGCACGTGCATTTGTTTAGGAAGCGAGTGAAATACAGACCGCAGGATGCATCCCGATGAGGTAGTGTATTTGTATGTGACTATGTCAGATTAATAATGGCAATATGATGTCGGTGAATCAAAGTAAACTTTGATTTAGTACCATTCATAAACACAGGATGTTCTGGTCTGCCTGCAATGAATCGTTTCATCTGAGTTGGCAGGGATTTGTATGAAAGCAAAGGCATGAATAATAACTATTAAAAAATAGTGTTCTTTTCACCGATGGTCTCATTTGCTGTAACAGGGCATTTATGGGCATCAGGGGCAAGATTAGACTGTTTCATAAATATTTAAAGATCCTCCTAGACACTTTAACTAGTGTTGGCCGAATGTGATGCCCACTGGATGTCAAAAATGGCATTGTATATATATGTGATTTCACCTTCCCCATCTATTGGCTTTATCTGTCTTCTTGGCAGATGTGAGATTATGACATTACATTAGGCTTTTTCTAAATGCTGTACTTGCAATACCAATTTTGAACAAATTCAAGTGATACTTATTTTGGCAACCCAACATCAACTTACTTGTCAGATTTCTCCTATTAAAAGATGACACCACCAGGTTCCAGCTTGATTTTAAATTATCCTTTTTATAAACAACTCAGGTCACCACAAAAGACAATACATTACAATAAAAAAATATGAATACATATAATATAACAACACACAAATTAGCTCCCACTTCTTGCCAGATGATGCTGCATCCTCGAATCATCCCATTCATACCTTCCTTTTGATTGCAGTAGCCTGACTATTTAGATATCCTAGCCTTTAGAAATATAAGTTAATTTTCTTACACTTATGTCCTTTGGAGTTGTGTTAAGATTAGTAGGGCAGGCAGTTTGTCAGGTTTTTTTTCGAGTTGTTTTGAGTCCTCCCGGTTCATGTTTATTGCATAGTGGTGCTTGTCTGTTTGTTTAGAGTGAGAGCAATTGCTCCGTGTAAGCAACGCCTTACATTTCAGATTGCATGTGTAACTGAGGGGCATCACCATCCTTTGAGACTTCCCTCTGTTGATGCAGAAGTGTGTTCCCATGATGACCTTGATGATAAAAAAAAAGATTTTTGTCTTCTTCAGTTATTTCTGTGTTATTCTGTATATTTTGTTTGTATTTCATCGGGCATCAAAATATGATCTTGATGTACCCTCACCTTGAATTTTATTGTTGACCTTCTTGCTCCATGGCTTCTTGCATTTGCTGTGGGTCAACAAAGTGAAATGAAGTACAAGCCTGAGTTTAGCCTCATTTCCACTGAGTGGTACAGTTTGGTTCACTGCGGCAATGCAAGCATTTCTTTGAGTTTCCACTTTTAAAAGTTGGAAAGGGTTCCAAAATAAGCGTACCCTACTGTACCTATTTTTGGCACCCAAACAGCAATTTTTTTTATTATGTGCTGTTTTTCCTTTTTCTTCATTGAATTAATCAGAGGGTTACACTGTGTCCCGCTGCTACGATGTCACGAAAGTTACATAGCTGCTGCGGCCTGTAAAGACTGTATATAATCTTGAATGCTGCTATCGCCGTCCGGCATAATCCCCGCCTACCAAGTAAGGGTGCTGTCGAGTGTCGACAGTGGAAACGCAAGTCAGATCTAACGTTACCATGCTGTGCTGTACCGTACCGAACTGTGCTGCTCAGTGGAAACAAGGCATTCTATTTGGGCTCATGGAGCACTGTGGTAAGATTGAGTGTGTTTTTAAATGGAAAGAGACCGTCAGTTAGGCACAAATGTTTTTGCCTCTTGTACCTAATTGACCATAACCAAGCTACTTATCTATTTCTAAAAAGATCTCATTACTTTTGCAGAAAGCTCTTTACTTTGCTGAGAAAAAAAATAAGTAATAACTTTCCATCGAATTCAATATCTTGTGTACAACGACTCCCCTGCTGCAACTGCCATTTCACAACTGAGCCATTATTATTGCTTCAGACTCAAGACTTGCATGGGAGCTTCTCATGGAGCCCTGAAAATAAATGACAAGCGTGCGAGTGCCTTGCCTCTGGCTTACATGCCTGTTTTTAGTTGATATAAATCACTGAAGTGGAATGCATGACATTTTAAACAACTTTAATGTGGCGTGTGGAAGCAGCATATTAAGTTTTAAAAAAGAGTCGCTGAGCTACAGCATTGGTTCCACAGTATGTGTGCACCTTTTGTAGAAAAACGTACCATTTTAATGAAATCCTTTTGAGTGTAGCCGAGAGGAAATGTTAATGAGCGACTCAGACTTTGAAAGAGAAAAAATAAAGAAGGCAACACTTTCAAAAGCTAGAGGTAATGCGTATGTTCTCTAATCAGAAATCAGACATGCACTCTGTGTTATTCTTGGAGACAGAGATTCATTTTTCATGGAGCTATTTGATTTGCACTTTTTTGGCTTTCAAGGATACTCAGTGGCATGTGAAAAACCCTGAGTATATTTCAGCGTCTGCATGGCATGAATAAATCAACAGTGTCAAAGTGTTTATTTATTCATTTATGAATCTCTCCCTCAACATCCCACGGTGGCACTGCAACATCTGCTTTTGTCTACAGAAGTGCGTGCAAATTATACAGCAGAGGTGAGCATTGTTTTCAAACTTTCTCTTTTTTATTTCATATTACGTAACCTTTCCTTTGTTTATTTGTCCACTTAAATCCAGGCTTTAAGTCCTCTTAGACAAAGAGTTGCTAGAAAAAACATAATTTCAATATAATTACTGACTACTAAAGCATGGAATGACTGAAACTAATTATTTTAACAATGTGGGTCTTAGTATACTTGGTAGTGCATAGTTGGTTGACAATGCATTTTGGCCGGTATTTGATTAGCAAAACAAGTAATTTGGCTCTCAGGAAAGTAAAACATTTTTATATTAGGAAATAACTGGTGTGTTGAATGGGAGCATAGCGGGTACTTGATTATGCTGGGCAAAGTGGGGTGGTGAACATATATTGTAGTTTTGCACAGTCAGCACTGCCTCAAAGCAATATACGTGTTCGAGACAAAGCATTATAATCCACCAAATACCGATGTCATACACACTCATCCCTGGCAGCTTGTAGAGGTCCCAGATGACAGCTCATTTATGTGAATGGAGCGGAGAAAGCACAAACTCTGCAGTCATCTGCCTTTAGTTCTTTATGTTCCGTCTGTGAAGTTCTGGCTGACAAGAAGCTTTTCAATGCCAATACAAATGGGACCCATTTGAAACAAACAAAGATATTGTATCTTTTTTCCTGCCCACGACCGCCCACCTGTAACATTATTATATCCTGGAATAAAATGTACATTCTCTGTTTTTATTCTATTAAATGTGTCTGTGTTAAATGATTTGCATTTCCTTTTTCTTTAGATATGTTTTCAATGGAGTCACGTGACGCTGGGATACGTGATGGCAGCTTGAAACGTGTGCTCCTGCTGTCTTTTGGGTTAATATCCTTAATACATCCTAAAATAAGTTCAGATATAGGCATTTTTCTTCTACATGTTATGTGGAACTAAACTATGTCAGAAGAAGGTAAAAGTTCGACGGCTGCTTGTAATATTGAACAAAGGAAACTTCGCTCCACCGCACAGACTCAGCTCAACATGTGCACGAAGGGAGTAGCAGCTAGCAAAGATGCTACAGCTAGCACCGCCACGGAGCCCGACCAGCCTGACATGGCTCAGATTCACGGGATGCTGAGCAAAATATTGGAAGAAACGGCAGATCTGAAAGAAATTCGTCGGTCTATGAGTTCCGTTGATACAAAGCTATCCTCCCTCATTTCTCGCATTACGCAGGTGGAAGACCGAGTGAGTCAGCTAGAGGACGAGCAAGCTAACATAAGGGCAAGACCGGCGGCAGCCACTAAAGAGGACATACAACTACTGACAGACAGGTTGGCCACTGCTGAAGACAGATCCCGACGCAACAACCTCAGATTCGTTGGGATACCGGAGGGGGCTGAAAAGAGCAATGTGACTGCTTTCCTGAACGAGTTTATCTCAGCGACCCTTGGCATTGATCCAACCCCGGGGGGTATCGAGATGGACCGCGCTCACAGGATCGGGACGCGGCTGGAAGCAGGGGAGAAGAATCATGGCCGAACGATTGTGGCGCGCTTGCTACGATACAAAGATTGCCAAGCCATTCTGGAAGCAGCACGGGAAAAGAAACGCCTGACGTGGAATGGTAAACAAGTTATGATTTTCCCGGATTACTCGAGGGAGACGCAAAGGAAGCGAGAAGCCTTCTCACGCTGCAAGAAAGCACTCCACGAGCGCAGGATTAAATTTGGAATGCTCTACCCTGCACTTCTGAAGATTTTCATCAGTGGACAGAGCCCACGGGTGTTTGATGATCCGGAAAAGGCAATGGAATATATCGAGAGGCGCTGAGGTACATGTTTGGCACTGCGTCTGTGCGTCATGCTCTCCGGGCGCGCTTTGGATAAGCTTTGGAAACCACACCAGTCTCTGCCGGCCGTTTGATCGGGAGAGTAACGGTATGTGAGATAGGTTGTGTGTATATGCAAATTTGACAACCTCTGTTTTGTTTTTGGACATGGAAAGATCCTTTCAAATTTATGGCTTTGTACGTCACAAATCATTGTGAAGCTGGCATTTCAGTGTATATCTTCATAGCCGGGGCCTATATTGTCAACCATTTCTATTTTCGTAAAGAAATCGCTATGTTTTCCTTAAATTAATATCTGAACACATTTTTGTAAATGATACCTAGGGCAGTGGGCTTTTAGGCTGCCCTTGTTCCACAAGTCATGGACCTAAGAGGTTTACTTTTTTGTTTTGTTTCGCCAGTGTTCTTGGTTCTGTTTTTTGTGCCAGACTGGTATGAAAGGGTCTTTCGGGGTTTGCTGTTGAGAGCAATACATGGGGTGGGTTCTGGGTGGGATGGGGTGGTGTCAACTGTGGGTTTAGCTGGTGGGTTAGCACCTGCTGTGTTTTCAGTTATCTGTGTTTTCCTTTTTTTTGTGTGCTTTTTTTTTCCTCTGTATTTTGCTACTCTTTTTGTTATCGGAGCAACTCTTTTTACTCTCACTATAACTGAGCTAGATGAAGGGCAATCTTAATTTAATTAGTTGGAATGTCAAGGGGCTTAATCACCAAGTGAAAAGGGGTAAGGTCTTAACCCACCTAAAACGGCTCAGGGCTGGAATAGTTTTCCTTCAAGAAACCCACTTACATGACTCTGACCATGGGCGACTAAGTAAATGCTGGCGTGGACAATTTTTTCATTCTAATTTCAGGGCTAAGGCCAGGGGCACAGCTATCCTTATTGATAGTAATATTCCTTTTGAGTCCTCAAACATTATATCAGACAAAAATGGACGGTTTATTATTGTTTCAGGCAAACTTTACAATAAGTCTGTCATCTTGGCCAACGTCTACGCGCCTAACGTCGACGATGTAGAATTCTTTAAGAGATTTTTTTCTCAACTCCCCGATCTCAATTCCCATTCTCTTATTCTTGGTGGGGATTTTAATTGTTATCTAGATCCAGTCTTAGATCGCTCTTCCCCCAAACCTGCCACTCTTAGCAGATCTGCAGGTTATATCAAATCATTTCTTGCTGATTATAGCCTCTCTGATCCATACAGGTTTTTATACCCCACAGGAAGAGAATATTCATTCTTTTCACATGTCCACCACACTTACACCCGAATTGATTATTTTTTTGTTGATAATTCATTGATGTCAGACCTTAAGTCATGCAGTTATGAAAGTATTGTGATCTCTGATCACGCTCCTCTGCTCCTTCAACTGGCTTTCCCTGACGTTGAGTATACAAGAAGGCAGTGGAGACTGGATCCATTGTTGCTCACTGATGAGAGTTTTCTTTCACACATCTCTACACATATTACAACTTTTTTGAGTATAAATAAAACACCAGATGTGTCCAATGCAACAATTTGGGAAGCCCTGAAAGCCTATTTGAGAGGTGTAATTATATCATTTGCAGCATACAAAAATAAGTGTACAAAACAGAAACAAACTGAAATTGCTGATCAGATTCTGAACATAGACAGACAATGTGCTAATTCACCTTCATCTGAACTTTACAAAGAACGTTTAAAACTTCAGACAGAATTCAACCTTCTTTCCTCTCGTCAGGTTGCTGACCAGTTGCTTAGGAGCAGAAGTACTTTTTACGAACATGGTGACAAGATTGGTAAACAACTGGCCAATCAACTGCGCGGATTTAGAGCGAAGCAACTCATCCCTGGAATACGGACAGACAGTGGGTGTACAACATCAGATCAGAAATCGATAAACGAAAAGTTCAAAACATTCTATTCAAATTTGTATAGTTCTGACTGTACAGTAGACGCAGCGGTGATGGAAACCTTTTTCAGTAACCTAAACATGCCTTCCCTTTCTCAAGACCTGAGACATAGCCTTGAGGCACCTATTACTCAGAGGGAAATTATTGCAGCAATAACATCTATGCAATCAGGCAAATCTCCTGGTCCAGACGGACTTCCATCTGACTTTTTTAAGAAATTTTCAGCCGAATTATCGCCTTTTTTATGTTCAGTATTCTCAGACTCATTTGACTCAGGTAAACTCCCGCCTTCGTTCTACCAGGCCTGTATTTCCCTGTTGTTAAAAAAGGATAAAGATCCTCTAGATTGTGCATCATACCGACCAATTTCACTATTAAATACGGATGTGAAGATACTTGCTAAAATTCTCGCCCACAGATTGGAGGATGTTCTCCCCTCTATCATATCCCCCGACCAAACTGGGTTTATAAAGGGACGCCAATCATTTTATAATATCCGCCGGCTAATGAACATCTTATATTCCCCCAGAAATATTGAATCAGAATGCCTCGCTTCTATGGATGCTGAAAAAGCATTTGATAGAGTAGAATGGAATTATTTGTTTTTCACTCTTGAGAAATTCGGTTTGGGTCCTGTTTTCACTTCTTGGGTTAAATTATTATATGCATGCCCTTCTGCCTCAGTATTAACAAACGGCCGTTACTCAAGTAGTTTTGATCTGCACCGTGGGACCCGGCAGGGTTGTCCTTTGAGCCCACTCCTTTTTGCTATTGCAATCGAACCACTTGCGATTGCCATCAGAGGTAACAAACAGATTCAGGGGATATGGAGAGGAGGAATTGAACATAAGGTATCATTATACGCCGATGACTTACTTTTGTTTGTCGCCAAGCCAGCCACCTCTTTACCGGAGGCACTTTCTGTGTTGGAGGTCTTTAGTCAGTTTTCTGGCTATAAACTTAACTTGAGCAAGAGTGAACTCTTTCCGATTAATAAAGAAGCTCTTAAACTTGATTACACAGCTCTCCCACTCAAAGTGGTGACAGACCATCTGAGTTACCTTGGGGTATGTTTCACCAGAAATTTTAAAAACCTATTTAAATCGAACTTCCTCAAATTATTGGATCAGGCAAAGCAAATATTATCGAAGTGGTCTCCTCTGGCTTTCTCTCTCATAGGTAGAATAAATTCAATTAAAATGACATTACTCCCAAAGTTCCTATATCTATTCCAATGTCTCCCCATCTTTCTCCCCAAATCCTTTTTTCAGGCCCTTGACTCTTTAATGATAAATTATATTTGGAATGGTAAACGCCCTCGGTTACGGAAAGCTTTTCTTCAAAGACCCAAACAAACAGGCGGAATGGCCCTCCCTAATTTCCAATACTATTACTGGGCTGCTAATATCCGTTCTTTAGTGTATTGGGTGCATTTTCACCTTGACGACTCAGCCCCAGTATGGGTAACAATGGAGTCCAGCGCTGTTAGCCCATTGTCTCTATCTGCCCTCTTAAGCGCTGCACTTCCACTCTCTTCGGCTATTCCCAACAGTAATCCCGTGATTAAGCACTCCCTTCGAATTTGGACCCAATTTAGGAAGAATTTTGGAATGCAGAATTTTTCACTTTTCAGCCCAATTGCAGCTAATCATTTATTTATCCCCTCGACGGTGGATGGTGCATTCAAGATCTGGCATAAAAAAGGCTTAAAATGCATCGGTGATTTATTTATTAATGATCTATTTGCTAGTTTTTCCCAATTGACAAAACATTTTGGTATCGAAAAGACACATTTTTTCCGATTTCTGCAAATCAGGCATTTTACGCAGAAGTTAATTCCCCAATTCCCTTATAAACCGCCAGCCAATCATGTTGATTTGTTTCTTTCTGTAAACCCCACATTAAAAGGCTCAATTTCTGTGTTTTTCAACCTTATTTCGAAGTTGCATAGCCCCTCATTAGCAGCTATAAGAACCCTGTGGGAGCAGGACCTAGGTTCTGCCTTCACAGATCACATGTGGGATTCAGTCCTGGATCGGATACACTCTACCTCCATGTGCGCCCGACATGCTCTTGTGCAATTTAAAGTAGTACATCGTATCCACATATCTAAAACCAAATTAGCTCGTATGTTCCCCGATGTAGACCCGACCTGTGATAGCTGTAAGAGTGCACCGGCATCACTCTTTCACATGTACTGGTTGTGTCCCACCTTGACTCAGTTCTGGACATCAGTTTTTCATACAATTTCTGAAGTACTTCAGCATCAAATTAAGCCGAACCCTTTCACTGCAATTTTTGGCATTGCACCAAATTCGGGCCTACCCAAAGTGAAGCTGAGAGTACTGGCCTTCACCTCATTACTCGCTCGCAGGACTATCCTACTCAAGTGGAAAGATCCTGCTCCTCCTTCCCACTCACATTGGATTAGAGACATTATGTCATGTATGAATCTGGAAAAAATTCGTTGCACTACCCAGGGATCTGAGACTAAATTTCATAAAATATGGCGCCCCTTCCTAGACTATTTTAAGAAACCGACCACATTAATTGAAGAGTAGCTTCCCCCTCCCCTTTTTTATTTGATTCAATTTTATTTCTTTGTGTTTTTTTTTTTTTTTTTTTTTTTTTTTTTTTTCATTTTGATTGTTTGTTTTTATTTCTTGTGGTGTGTGTTTTGTGTTGTTGGGTGTGAGGGTGGGATGTGGGTGGGGTATGTTCGGGAGAAAAAGGGGGAAAAAATGTGTACTCGCTGTGCTACAATTTTGTTGTTATTAACATTCAATAAAAAAACCTTTGAAAGAAAGATATGTTTTCAATTAATGTTATAATTAAAGAGTGTTTGAGAATAAATAGAGCTGCAACAAATAGTCGACTAACTTACCTGATTGACAAAATAAATCATATAGAAGAGTTTTTAATAGTTATTTAATCAGTCTGTTTTATAAGAAAGAAGGTTGCAGCTTCTTCAGTGTGAGAATTTAAATTAAATTGAAAATATGTTTCACAGTAAAAATTAAAGCAGTCTGAATAGACTACCTTGGGCTGTGGGAAATGATTAACAGGAATATGATGTTTTATACTTTTATTCATTCTAGGCTTTCAGTGAGTACTTTTTGAAATGTAAGTATTGAATTATCAAGCATCAGTAGTGAATAATGGTTACAACGATATCTGATCCCGCTTAGATTTCGGTAGCTTTTTTGTGAAGACTATGGTGTGTCACTATTGCTGTAGGCTCTCTTAGATCATAGCTTCTTCTCTACTGCTAAAGCATTGCAATACATACACACAGCCTTGCTTCACATTTATGAATGTTCAGCAAGAATACATCGGTTTATAAATTGGAGAATCGACACAAGAGCATTGGTGCAGGCTCAAATCCAATGCCTGTATGCTTTAATAGTTTATTTTCTTTATTTTTGTACAGTGACATTTCTTGTTTTTTTCCCAGATAATTCCTTTATTGTAAATCTTAAACTCCTGCACATTCTGGCAGCTGAATTACAAATGACAAATGCAAACAAAATGCAATTTGCTTAGATTTACTTCTGTGTGCAGTGAACAAAGTAGCAGGTTCAACATTGTGTTGATACAATATAAATTGGAACAAAGAAAAATTTAAAGCGGGTGCAAAAGCTCACTATGATTCAATACAGGGGTAAATAAGATACCGATTTTTCGAGTGTTGCAGTGTTTGTCTTTGTATCGTTTGAGTGCCTGCCTGAGTGTCTGTGTTTGAAAGGCTCTGTCAGTGCCTTTTCTGCCAACATGTCTGTTTACGTTGTTGCACCGGTAATTGGAGCAAACAGAGCTTATTAACTGTGTATTGCAAATAGGTGACATATTTCAATCCAAATTCTGTTAGTCGTACCAAAAATACAAGCCTGTGTTTTGTTCACCATCACAAGCAGCGGCAGGGTTCCAAAAGCTACAATTTAGTAATGAGTTGTGGGAAATATTTGCATGCATATCTGAGACATAAAATATGGCAGAAGAACAAAAAGAAACATTTAGAAGTGTGAACACCTCAGAGACCAAGACCTACCACATTATCTCTCTCTATCCATCTCTGCTCTGTTCTCTCTGCAGGCAGTACCCAATAGCTTTTCTCTCAGCGTCTTGGCAGCTTAATCAAAGACAAAAAAAAGTCCGTAGTGGGTTCAGAAATGTGCAGGCGTGAACAGACAGCGCGGGCGTCTCCCGTACCTATTGTCTCTGACTCGGAGAAGAGAAAAATAACATACAATGGTGTGACTCAAAAACTTAGCATCGATTTTGATATTTACTCAACCATCGAGACTGTCCATATCAGAAAGAAAAAAACTAACCCTGTTAGGACCTGACAAAGAGTCTCTTGGGGATGTGGGAATCAATGCTGTTGTCTGTAAAGGTCAAACTAGCCTGACTTTACAGGGTGGGGGAGTTTTTGATTGGTCCAACAAAGCCTCAGAGATTGACCCAGGATATTGTTGATCATTTGGTCTTGTAACTGTACCAAGTGTCAATGTTGGTTGGCAGTTGGCCTGAACGATATGAACTTTAAAGGTAACCTATTATGAAAGAAAAAAAACATGTTTTTACAACATTATTATGGGTCCCTGGTGTGTCAAGAGACTCTCAAAGTATGATAAAAAACCTCTCTCTTTATCTCCACCTCCACCTTTCTGAAGACCTGTGTTCAAAAACCCCAATCAGATTTACATTTCCTGTATGACATCATAAAGGGAGAAGCCATACTCCCTAATTACCAACCTAACTTAACACTGCACACATGCAAACCGGCAGGTAGTTTCATTGTCAATCAGAGCAGACTGGGCATTTTGTAAGGTGGGGCTTAAAGAGACAGGCTCTAAAATGGAGCGTTTGAGACAGAGGGTAATAAAGAGGAGATTCAGCAATGGCACTGTGAGAAATATAAAGTTTTTTTTGGTAAACTACCCCATGAAACGGTGTCTAGTAGAAACCCAAATTACAATTTTGAACCTGAAATTGAGCATAATATGTGACCTTTAAACTGACTATGGACTACAGTCACTTAATCTCATTGGTAAAAAACGTGTGCTCAGCTTGTGGTTTTAAAAGTCTATGGATGGTGTCTGACCTGCTGTAAATAATTGAGATTCATCAGCCTCTGGCATCTAATTGAGCTTGTTTCCACGTTTTCCCTTCGTAGAAAACGTTGAAAGCATTCTTTTCCCCCCTGACATGGTGCAGTGCTGTCGTGATTAATAGCTGTAAAGAAAACGTATGAAGTGATCGATCGGACAGCTCCTGATGCATTTCATCTCATTATCAGTGTGGTTGGATGATGTTCATTAAATATGCAGCCTTTGCTATGCCATGTACTGACACTGCTTGTTTTCATAAAAAGGTAATGTCATTTGGGCCCCACCATCAGATGGAGTAGAATAATGTTTACCTGAGGGTATTGTTATTTCTATCTCCTCACTTTAAATTGACGAATATCTTTCCTCCTCAGTGCTTTAGCTCCTAAGTTCATTTTCTATTTTCTGATAGTATGAATAGAGCAGTATACCTAATGGATCAATGTGTGTCTTGGTCTAATCTCAGTTCATTTTGCGTGCCTGTTCCAGGACTCCAAAGTCTCTTGCACTCCTTTCATTATTGCATTCTTTATTTGTATTTGCCATGCCCAGTGTTTGGTTCTTACATAATAGATGGAACAATAAAGGATTGTCTTCATTAATGGTTCAAGGTTTTTTTCTCAATGAACCCACAGCTTTGCGCTTTAGGAATCTTGCAAATACTGCAGTCATCGCTATTTAAATTAAATCTAAAGCTCTGGCTAATTGCAGACTTTATTTTTTAAGTTCTTTCTCACTCACCTTCAACTTAATCACAGGAGCCTCTTTTATTCTCCACTTGGGGCAGAGAGAGAGAGAGAGGGAGAGAGAGAGTCTGGGAAATTCAATTATCTAAGATACCAACTGCGCATGCCTGGCACTCATTCAATGTATTTCTCTTCACTAAGGTATGTCTCTATGTCCCCACTTTGCTGTCAGACTTCAGGATTTAAATCCTGCATATTATAATATAAAGGCCCTTTTACTATTTCACAATATTATATTTCTTTCTGTGTTCTCACAGCCTTGTAAAAGGTAAAGTTAGAAAAGCTGCCGTCTTTTGGGATGGAGTTTTATGAGTTCAAAGAGGCTTTTGTTTGAGCTCATGTTGGACGAGGAAGAGACTAGGCTCTGGAGAGAACCATGGCGAGGCAAACAGACACAGACAGGGATTAAAAGTGTCTTCCCTTCTTCACTGCCACAGGCCCTTTAATCACCAAACTCATGAAGAGCAGGAAACCGCAAAGTCCCATGGTCCTCCACTATTCTGTTAGGATCCACAGCGCAAACCAGCCCACACTCACAAACACACACACACAAAACAAACACAGACACATGTTGATGGCTTAGAACACCATACAGCATACACACACACACACACACACGCACACACACACGCACACACACACACAGACACACACACACACACACACACACACACACACACACACACACACACACACACACACACAGATAGGCGCAGGTGCACACACATGCACGGTAAACCCGCAAACCAGAACTGACATCACCTGTCATAGAGAATCCCTGAGGTTTTTCTCTATCTCATTACAAGACCCTGTTTGTCTCTGCTGTTGGGATGTAAGAGGCAAAATCACACATGAAATAGTCTGGAGAGAAAGTGTCCGTAACTTGTTTTGGTTTACCCCACCAGTTATTGTATTAAGGGCCGCGCAACATGAAATTACGAATGAAACACCTTATGTTTTTCTGTTTATGCCACATGGAGACTGAATCAAATTTTTTCTATTGTGTTTCTATTGTATTGTTTTGCTGTTAATCATTTTCATGGTATACGTTACTGGTTCATGGTAGTGGTTTGTGAATTATTGGATTTCTTTGGAGGTCTTTACAGTATCCAATCTCATGTTCAATGGACCATTGGTATGATGCACAAAAATAATAATCATAATTGTTTTAAAAAAAAAATTTGGAGTGCAATGAATCAATTAATTAAAATAAAATCATTTGTCTTTATTTATTTTTACAAATGTACTTGTTATCTCTTCTGAAGAGGATTGGCTAACGTTCACAGCCCTTTAGCAGCAGCAGCTTGAGTCCTCTGTCGGTGTCAGGACACGTCGGCACTGTAATGAGTTTAGGTCACCTTGGTTTTGGCACAGCTGAGAGCCACACTCACTGGGCTGTATGTGTGTGTGTAATATGGAAGAAAATAGACATGAAACTTGATCGATTACACAGCCTGTGTAGACAGATGTGAATAGAATCTTAATCGGTTCTGTCACCGAGTAAACTGATTAAACTAGACAGGCCTTCAAGCCTTGTTTTTTTTTTACAAACAAACGCTGATTTCTTGGTCCCCTTGGTCTAGGTTTGGTAATACCAAATAATTAACACGGCTCAGCAATTAATGTCATCAAGTAGGTTGTTTTGTCAGTCAAAACCCCAAATATATTCAATTTATAGACAAAAAGCTGCAAGTATTTGATGATTTTGCCAGACATTAAACATTTATTTAATGGTTGAAATGTATTTAGCCAATCAACCATTTGATTAATCAACTATTCATTACAACTCTAAACAATAAGTTACCATGATTAACATACAGTATATTAGATACTTGTACACTTATGCAAGACACACCTTATGGTCTTAAGGCATCTTTCTTCCTCCCTGGATTAGATGCATGTTTGTGACAAAGCACATGCTTCATCACTGTAAAACAAAAGCTGCCAAGCATCATAATGAAATAGTAAAGTTTCCACCCAACACATTCACAAGCTGCTTTGACCTTTGATGCTGGCGACCTTCCTCATAACTCAGATAATGGCTGTTGAATGAATAGCTGTGGGGATGTGTAGGGAGTTGTTAGTGTCCACGTGTGTGCGCACGCTGGGGAACGGGATGTAAAAAAGTAAGTTACAGAGTCTGACACCCACTCCATCAGCCCTTTGAATTGTGGAAAATGCATCGATCGTTGTGACAACGTTATTGTGTCTTGCTGGGCCCAGCTGGGGAGGCAGATAACGGAGATAACATAGCTCGTTTCTCATGAGAGCATGCTTCTGTCTGTTTCCCTGCCTCTGCCTCTGCCTTGGGCTGTGCATCTGAAAAGCTACTGTGTGTGTGTGTGTGTGTGTGTGTGTGTGTGTGTGTGTGTGTGTGTGTGTGTGTGTGTGTGTGTGTGTGTGTGTGTGTGTGTGTGTGTGTGTGTGTGTGTGTGTGTGTGTGTGTGTGTGTGTGTGTGTGTGTGGATGCGCTCTGTTTATGTTGCTCCGATGTACGGTAATAGGCAGTGTCTCAGAGGCAAATGCTTAAGATAACACAGTTGCAGCTGGTATGTGGGTAAGCGATTGCCTCATGTTAAATATGTTTTCTGCTGCTAACAAGTTGATAGCAGCAGAGTGAGATATAGCACTCATGTATGAAGGGTTTGAAGTGCGAGTCAACCACGCATACACATACCTGTGTGCACACACATCCTCTGCCTTGTGTTGCACTGCAGCGAGAGGAGATTGTGATGCAATGTGTTAACCAAAATCATTCCAAGGTTAAAACGTTTGCATTGCTGTGTGCTTTGCAGCCAATCACAGCCATGCCGATGATAAGAGAACATTTCCAACACTGTGAGCCCTTTTTCTCTGTGTAGTCCTTTGATGATGATGATGAAGGTGTATAGCACTGAACATATGCAAGCTGCGGGGGAGTCAGGGATTGGAGGAGGTCTCATGTGAACTAATAGACTGCATAGCACCTGAAGGTGATGCCCGGGGTGCACAATATGCTTTGAGCAGTGTGGAGCGCTGCGGGCACAATACAGGCTCTATGAACCTTTGCAATTGGCTGGAGAGAAAGAATTGGCTGTAATGAAAGGGCAAAGTAGATAATGAGTGAGCACAGACATATTTACCCCACAGCATGAGAAGAAACACCTGAGCCTCTATCCTGCATATTCCCCTCTTTTCCCGTGTATTCCCAAATTGTATTTTGAAATATCTCAACCTCTATTTTCCCATCCCTCCCTTTCATACCAGAACCCTCATCTTTGAGTTGCCCTTTTTACTTGCTCTCCACTTCTGCTCCGCTCCACTTCTCTATCTTATTGTACCAGATATGTATCTCTGTCCTTCTCTGTGTCTCTCTCTATAGTCTTCATCTCAAGTGCATAGGTTTCACTTCAACATTGGGGTATGGGCGGATTATTTTCTGCATCAGTTTAATTAAGGGGGAAATATCTTTTATTTATGCATGACTGTGCACCAGTGTTTATAAACTATTACTACTACTAACTATTTTGGGTAGGTAGTTGTCTATCATATATATATATATATACATACAGTACATTAATGTCTATATTGTTTTCTCTTTGAGGGGGGCAAATTGACCACTTCTAAATATTGAGGGGGACATAACCCCCTATATCCCCCCATGAAATCTACGCCTATGCCTTCATTTTCAGCCGAGCCCAGAATGAGACTCATCTGGCTGCCGGCTCATTGTCACAGAGAGAAATGAGAACATCAGACACTGATGGACACAGAGCAGACTTTTGACAGTAATGGGATTAGGGGTAATAACAAAATAACAGAGTGGGGAATGCCAAATGTCAAATATACATCTAAACAGAAGGCTGGGCATCACTTTATCACTGCTGTGTCCTCCCTGCAATGTGTGTCTGCATGAGCGGTAACGGAGAAAACAATAAAGGCTCTCACCGTCTGTTAAGTATTCCATTATGTGCCATCTTGTGCTGCCTGAGTGAGTGAGTAGTGAAAGAAATGAAAGAATGAAAGTGGCAGAACACTGGAGGAATACATCCCACAGAGACCACGGGGCTCTCTCGATCATCCAAGGACAGCTCGCTAATAGAGTTGTTTACATGCAAGCACCAACTCTCTCTCTCTTTCCCTTTCCCTTTCTCTCTCCATCTCTCCCATAGGTTTACATTATACATGCATACCATTCACATGCTCCTATGGCTTGACTTTGATACGGATACAACCTCCCAACTCACTGAAATTGATCAAAATCAAGCATTCTGAATGTACATAAAAAGCATGCTCTACTGTCATGTCAGACGATTGTGCGTGTTTGTGTGTGTGTGTGTGTGTGTGTGTGTGTGTGTGTGTGTGTGTGTGTGTGTGTGTGTGTGTGTGTGTGTGTGTGTGTGTGTGTGTGTGTCTAGTCAGCAATGCTTGATCTGGGACAAGCAAGCCTCTTAGTTTAACCTTGTGCCCTGCGTGCATGCCCAGCAGATAATGGGCACTGTTGGCAGGGGCCAGTTAGTATCCTCTGACTTTCACATCTGCCATGTGGTACGGCCGAGCGTGACGCCAATTTGTGGAGAAGCAGACTGATTGCCCTCCGACTGATATCCTTCACACTTCTAAATCTCAGTTTTAACACATTGCCAGTCGAAATAAATGTGTTTTGTTTTTTCCATTTTGGTTTGCTTTATCCGTGGTGCACACAAGAGCTGGAATGTAACAAAGTACATTTACTCAATTCATGTATTTAAGTATAAGTATGAGGCACTTGAATATTTATATTCAGTGGGAAATATTCTACTGTTTACCCCCACTTCATTGATCTGAAAACTTAAGTTACTAGTCACTTTAGCAATTACAATTTTAGCAACGAAACATGTGAAGAATGTATAAAATATTTTAGGCAAAATACCCAAGACTTTTTTAATGCAAAAATGCCAAAAAAGCTTTAATACTTTAAGTACATTCTCCTGATTTGAGTTACATATTTCTACTTTAGTGACCTAAATGCAGGACCTTCACTTGCATGAAAACATTTATACGGTTTGGTAGTTGTATACTTTTACAGATTTGATAGCTATATTCCATCCCAGCTTAATCCGATACTTTTTTCTCATGTGGTATTGTAATATGTGATTTGCTGTAACGGAGTCATTTTTCAATGTATCTCAACTCTTAATCAGTATGGTTTTCAGGTATACTCTTTACACCACTGTTGCACACACAGTACCTCACACTGTATAGCAGCACCAGGGTGACTGGTTTAATCAAAGGTCCCAGGCTCGAGCTGCTGTCAGTTTTCTTGAGTAAGACACTGGATCCTTAATCCCAGAGGGGGGCATGTCTCTGGCTGACTTCTTGGGTTCCTCTGGCTGGAAAATGAGTTCCCTGTAGACAGGATCTCCCTCCAAAATGACAATCCCCTGTCTTTGTTATGTGCTGCAGGGTTAAAGGGCAGGAGCATCTGTGTTGATCACTGTAAGGGCTGGTGCAGTAAGGACTGGTTGACGGAGCGACAGTAGAAGCAATGGGGAGATTTATATGACAATACCATTACGTAATAATATAATAAGGCCATTCAATATGAGGATTTGTCAAGTTTCAGTGGTATTATTTAGTGATTATAGTTGCAAAGAAGGCAGAGCTATTTTGGGAGCAGCTTGTTCCAAAAATAGAAGTTAATTTCCATTTTTTCCCCATGGACAATGATACATGACTTACAGCTGGCAATCATCAGCATGATACTCTCCTGGTTTAATGTTGAGTACCAAAATGAACAATTGTGCCTGTAAATATCTAGTTCTCGTGAAAGAGTTAAAACTACAAGCCTGTGTACGGTATATACAATCTTTGAGGGTGAAATCAATTAAAGCAAACTGAGAAGAGAAAACTGACAACACGATCTCCAACTTAAATCAGTCTTTAATTTTGGATTCTGCATTAGTTTTGGATTAAAGGTGGAGTCAGTGGTTCTACATAATGCTTGTTGTCAAAATCACATAGCAATGGCGTCATAGGCTAATAATAGGTGTTTTAATATTTAGACCCGACCGGAATTCCACAATAGCGGTCTAGTGGTCATACCATAAACTTGAGTCAATCTTACATAACCTGGGAGACGTCTGTGTTTATATGGGAAATGACATCAGAGATAAACGGGAACGGGAATCTAGAAAAAAGGGGAAAACAATTTCTGGAAATATCTGCTTCTCCCATCCAAATGTGATGAAATTCAAACAGAGTGAGTTATTAAACGTGGGCGTATTTTATTGAGTAAAACATTTATTCATTCATTTTATGTCTGATTTTACCTTGCTATGGTTTATGAGGGAGAACATTTTGAATAAAAAATCAATTTATAAAGTTCCTCTGTAAGCTGTTTGCCACCACACACTCTCATAACAAACTTTCCTCTGACTAAAATGCTGTTTTAGTTGCACAAATAAAAATGCACTCACTCTGACAATGTCTTTAATATTTCATTGATGCAGCTTATGATATGTATTAAGACTTATAAACATACACTTGAACACACACAAACACACACTCTCTTCAGTTAGCATGTGCTGGAGGCTCACTACAGGGCTCTGTGCTGCAAAATAATAAAGTGATTAATACGCTTCTCTTCCAGCCTGCAGAAAAAAGCCCATACTCAATCATGTCCTGAATCTATTAGAAAGTATTGATTTTGTAGAAAAGACAGAGAGAGGGAGTGAGAGAGGTAGAGAGACATAGAGACGACAGTAGATATGGAGACAGAGAGACTTGGCCAGACGGACACAGACAGCACCAATAAAGTTGTCGTCTCTCATATAAAATGTAATAAAATATGCATATTAACACAGCATTAAAAATGTTCATTACCTGAAACAGACATTCATTCACCCAAAAGTATCATGATATTAAATTTGTAAATGAAAATGATGTGTTATAGTCTGATTCTGACTGCCAGAATATGTATCATATATTTACTGTTTTTTTAACATTTTCAATTTCCGTTTAAGAATTGTTTAACTTTAAGGAAAAAATCAAGCCTTGAATGTTTATCAAAACATACACATTGTGAATTCTGGATGTAGCTCTATTCTGTTTCATGCTATCCATTTTTACTTTCTTCATTAGGTATTTAATTACATTTGGACTTCAATTAATTATTTTCTTTATTCACTTCACTTCACGTCGTTTTGTACTGCTTAACCAATCCATGAATGTATAAGCCTGGTTTTGTTGATACACAAAAAAGGTTTAAAAAAAATTTAATGAAAATCATTACTATTCCTAAAGGCACTGAACAGTTTGGCAGAAGTTTGAGGAATTGCGTTGAAGTTCATGCGGTGCCTCTGGCCCATGGAGCCAGTGTCTGACGTGAGCCTTCATCTCTGATTTGTATTGTTGCCTGTCATCTGCTGTGGCCTGTCTGTGTGCTGTGGCCTGTCTGTCTGTCTGTCTGTCTGTCTGTCTGTCTGTCTGTCTGTCTGTCTGTCTGTCTGTCTGTCTGTCTGTCTGTCTGTCTGTCTGTCTGTCTGTCTGTCTGTCTGTCTGTCTGTCTGTCTGTCTGTGTGTATGTCTGCCTGGCTGTCTGTATGTCTGCTGTGACCTGTCTGTCTGCTTTCGCCTGTCTGTCTGCTGTGGCCTGTCTGTGTGCTGTGGCCTGTCTGTCTGCTGTGTCCTGTCTGTGTGCTGTGGCCTGTCTGTCTGCTGTGTCCTGTCTGTGTGCTTTGGCCTGTCTGTCTGCTGTGGCCTGTCTGTCTGCTGTGTCCTGTCTGTCTGCTTTGGCCTGTATGTCTGCTGTGGTCTGTCTGTCTGCTGTGGCCCGTCTGTCTGCTCTACCCTGTCTGTCTGCTGTGGTCTGTCTGCTTCTGTGGCCTGTCTGTCTGCTGTGGCCCGTCTGTCTGCTCTACCCTGTCTGTCTGCTGTGGCCTGTCTGTCTGCTTCTGTAGACTGTCTTTTTGCTGTGGCCTGTCTGCTGCTGTGGCAGTGGACAGACTCAAGCTGAATGGGGAGAGTCACTTTCCTGACAAGGCCATTTATCAAGCTCGACAAGAGAAGAATGGGTCAGAATTCAGAGTGTTCAAAGACTGACACACAGGGTCTCCTGTTGAATTATAGAAATCCAAGATCTGGAATCCCCTTTGTTGGAGAGAGGAACTTTAAAAGAAGATATAGTATATACTGGATAATGAAGCGGGTAGACGTGTGTGTGAGTGTGTGTGTGTGTGTGTGTATCTAGCGCTTTAAGATTAAATAAAAAATGCCAAGCGTTTGAAAGTTAATATGTGCATTTTTTTCTGATGACCGAACTTTATTTTGTGGTGTTAACATTGAGCATTGCTGATTCCCTGAGTCAGGGAAACTTTGTGGAAGCACTACGCATGGGTGAAAGTAGGCATAGGATGACAGACACTTTTCCGCATAGAATCTTTCTGTAAAGACCAACATTAGCAGTGAAAAGTACCTTTCATCCCTGTTGGTGCGAGGTTTTTGTGCAAAGCAACAGACCCCCAGACCCCCTTTTTTGCTTTGAGCCCCACCTGTTTTTTACACTTAGAAACGCCACTGGGTATGGCATATTTATTACAAGCCATAAGTATGAAATACAGATTTGATTTCATATCCTGGGGATATAAATGCAAGACAAATAAATTAATTTAATTTCCAATCTATGGCAATGACAGCATGGAGATTGATATTTGCCTATAAGTTGCAATGTCCAACACAGTCAGGTATGCCAATAACATCAACATGAGGGCAATGTTTACAGCCTGTACGACCTGACATCACCCACATCAGTACCACTCAGTATTCCATTCTGTATTCTGTCAATACAGAAGTTTTCAAAATGTGAGGCAGGCCTCTAAAGGGTTGCAAAGAGAAAGAGAGAGAGATAGATGAGGCAAAGATATTGCATGAGGTGGAAAGGTAAGGTGCATGTCGGTGTCATAAAAGTAAAGGAAGATAGTTATTGTACTTTGGCTTGTTGTTTTTGCCGGCTCATCCAAACGGTCAGCAGCTCTTGCTTTTGTTGTCACACACAACTTATGGAGGCAAATAAGGTACAATTGCCACAATTTGCGTTAAATATAACACACCCACTGATGTCTGTCGCTAATAAATGTTCATAAATCAGCTTTAAAATCAAAAAGTTAAGACATTTCTTTTGTCTCCACAACCTGCCCTTGAGAATAATCAAAGTAATCGAGTAATTAATGTCGGAATACATCCATGGGAATGTTGCAAACAAGAACTGCTCATTGCTAAATTGTTATAAAGTAGTTGACAGCCCATTCTGATTTGTATAATTCATTCAAGGATAGCAACTGCAGGTGGTTGGGGTATTTCTAACATGTTGACAATGAAACCAGACATCAGAAGACGGCAGAAAACTGTCATATTTAACATGGATGATGAGTCATAATTTACCCTCAGCAGTTCACCCTGAGTTCCTTACTCAACACATTAGCCCCTTTCAACTTTAAGAGAAGACATTCATCAACACAGCTGCCAAAAGCCATCCATTCTATTGATGGTAGAATGTCACCTTGTTTAAGCCCCCATGTTGGGAATCTGCCATCTATTTTGTGGCCACACTTGCCGTCTTACCTACTATCCAGGAGGGAGACCAGATGTTTTCTCAACGTGTGATTTACTCAGGAGACTGTTGACTGCTTTGCCAGACTAGAGTGCCCTCTAATTTGTCATTGTTATGTTTTCTTTTAACAAGAGTCCAGAGCTGGCTGCATGAAACTATTTCAAATGGATTGTTGCATCATAACTGAACAGAGGCAGGTAAAAAAACATTTTTTAAATAGAAGTTTGATCGCTGCAAACATTTAATGTAGTTAAACTTTCATAATCCCTTGGTAATAGATAACTGCACACAAGCCACTTGATCCCACATTGAAGCTAGCAGACAAAGAGTGATGAGAAGTTTAATTGGCCATCAGCCGGTCACACTGGGTGACCATCGATCAGCCAATCACACTGATTACTGAATTGAATGTCCACTGAGGCAGCACGCTGTCATCGTGGATACAAATGAATGAACTCTTGGAAATAAAGATTCTCGTCGATCCTCCCTTCATCTGTTCTCTACAACAGTGGCCACAAACGCACTTTGAGTCTTTCAAGATGTAAACTTTTGAATATAATTTCAGTGTTGTTGAGTCATTGTAAAGATCTCCATTTAGTTTGTATTGTGCATGAGGGCAAAATGCACAGTCGTGTTCACATCTAATAGTTTGCTTCTTTAGTGCGCACCAGTTGAGAGCATATACATTTATTCATGTTCACAAAGGCAAAACTCAAACGGACTATACATTGTAAACAAAAGTCACGTGCACTGAAATGATGTCAGACAGTTCGGCGAGTCAAAATGCAAATCGTTCTTTCTACCATTTCTACCATTGCCTACATCACAGAGCATCTGCCCGTTATTTTCATGCTTAATGTGGAACATATATTTTAACAGCCAGAATCTATTACATGTAGTGCTACAGCCCACGTTACAATAGCAGCAGCCTTTAGCGGGGCAGAGCATATGGTGTATGCTCCGACAATGTGCGCTAAATAACTTAAAAACACATGCATTTAATGAAAAACATAATGCAAAAGACAGCGAGATTGCGCGTTAATACTGCACTTCCTGTGATTAGTGCGGATGGGGTTCACATCAGAGATGATCTGCTCCAAAGTTCACTTGCAAGCGTCCTGAAACCACCTCTTCAAGCGGAGCAGAGTCCGAGTCTCTGGTGTGGACAAGCCAACTAAGCCAGTAAGGAGGAAGACTGTTTACTAGACATTTTTAATGTTAACCACTGAATTGAAACTCAGCTTTTGTATGTTTTCAATGAATCTCTGCAGTAACTCAGTACACACACACACACACACACACACACACACACACACACACACACACACACACACACACACACACACACACACACACACATACCATTGACACACCCGTTCTGGGAAGATGACAGTTGAAATGTTAATTCAGTTAAAGGAATACTTCACCCATACGGAACCAGCGTTCTATCATTATAAAATAAGTATTATAATATAATGAATGAGGTTTTTCTTCCCTCAGTCTTCCCTTAGTCTTCCCTTGGCCCAGCTGTCCTGTTAATCCTAACCCTTACTGTGATGTCACAAGAAGGAAACTGTCGGGTTAGACAGTGAGACCATAAAACACTCTTTCTGCCTTTTCTCAGGCTAAGATGATCCGATTAAATTTTTTTTTTTGCACATTTATACTAAATAGGATCTCCGAGTTCAATACACCTTCATATTCCAACCGGTGAAGTGGGCCTTTAAATATTTAAATGTTGTGATTATTTTAAGGCAGCCATTTGGATGTGTTCACTGACTGTGCTCAGACCCATCCCCTCACATGATACAAAGTCTTATTCCCTCAAAGGCAAAACACACGTCGTACAGTCTGGATTGTCTGCATGGTGTGTGTTGAACAGAGATAAACATAGTCATATATTATAACCAAAATGTAATATGGGCAGGCCGAGGTCTCACACACACACACACACACACACACACACACACACACACACGCACACACACACACACACACACACACACACACTGACATTTATTCAATGACATTTAAACAAATTTGGCCTTGGGGTCTCAGGGAACATTTTAGATCCATAAAGAAAAGCCCAAATGGCATCTGCCATTCACTTACAAACATGAAATTGTCAAACGGCACTGACAGCATGAAGGATATCCATGTAGCGTATGTTGTTGGCGAGGTCTACAAAATATAAATAACCGATGTCCAGTAAGTGACATGTACATACTACGCGTCAAAGGAAATCATGTTGACTATGAGATGAGCTTGAAAGTGAAGTGAAAAATGCATGAGCGCTACTACGAGTAGCACTGTGGTTGTTGATGCTCTGTTTGGAGCAGATAGCAACCTTTTCCATCCTTTCAATCTATATTTCCCTGTGGCCCACTGGTCTGTTTCTGGGATTTCACAAGTTGTCAGAGCCAGATGGGGTGTGTGTGTGTGTGTGTGTGTGTGTGTGTGTGTGTGTGTGTGTGTGTGTGTGTGTGTGTGTGTGTGTTTGCGTATGCATGGTTGTATGTTTTGAGCAAAATAGAACAGGTGCGCCTCCCCATACCCTTTTGCAATATTCAGTAATTGCTAATTAACATTCATCAACATACACATGAAAGCCACACTTGAAAACAAAATGGTGATCTGTAATGCTCTTGTTGCCTAAGCCACCCGCGCCCGCCTCTCTTTGTTAACTGCTGTCCTGGTGTATAAATACCAGCCTGGTGGTGATTAATGTTAGGATGTGCGTCCTGTTGTGTCTCTGTCACATCATCTATCATACATGCCTGGGATGACCAATAGCAAGGACAAGATGAATGGGCCTGATAAAGCGGGTCTGCTGGCCTTTTACAAAGCTAGCTAGAACCGCTCACCTTCTTGATATTAGTAACACCTTTTACAGCTGGACACTGATTACTGCACAGCTCTACCTATAAATCAACAAGTGACTCCCAAAGCTGAAGACTGCCTTCTGTTTTGTGACTGTGGTTTTTGACACTTAAAATCAAAACACAATATTTGCTGTGTCATTTAGTATTTGATCATGTCTTCTTGATAGGAAAAAAGCAAAGAAAAAGGTGAGCAGGTTCACTGTTTTAAGACTGGTGAGACCAACCCAATCTTGTGATTCACATTTGTTTCTCTCACGCAGATCTGTCTGTCGTTTGTTCAACCTCGATGTTGGAGAGGTCCACCTAAAAAAAAGCCCTGGCCAGTCAGGACTGGCTTTCTGACTTCACGTGTGTTCCCTATAGTGGAAGTCATCTTTTGATTGTTTCATGTAGACGTAGAAAAGTAGAGAGTTGCCCGGTCTGACTGTTGGCTAGATTGATGACTACATGAACCAATCAGGTGCTGCCTTCCACTAACGGACAGAAAGTGGGGAGGGCCAGGTCTGACTGGAGGCTAGATTGATCACTACATGAGACTGAACTGCTAGAGAGAAACAAATGTGAAGAAACCAAAAAATGTTGCTTGGATGAAGACCAAGTGCAATGTGTACCGCCAAGTGGTCATTTGTTCTGAGCCCTTGTTCAAACTAGTATTGTTCTATCCAGGGCTGCCTTTACCTGCCACTAGGCCCCGGGGCTGAGAGTTTTCGTAGGCCCCCCCGGGCGGCGGTCTTACAATACAGATGCGTTAAAGCCATGTTTGTCTACACCACAATATCTCTATTGATGAAATACAAAATCACTTAAGGTAACATGTACTTAAACCCCTTCCTGGTCTAATGACTTTTAATAACCAGACACACATGGTTGGTTACAGTGTTTTTCCAAGTTATTGAGGAGTCAGCGTTGGGGACCCAGGACCTTCTAGGGGGGTCCGGGGGCATGCCCCCCGGAAGAAAAATGTGAACCTTTTAAAGTAAAATGCATCAATCTGGTGCACTTTGAGAAGAAAACTAAGGCTAAATCAAGTGTGTCCTATGTGAGCTATTTTCTAGAATCATTTGGAGACACAGAAATACCAAAAAGCAGAAACAAAAATATACAGGTTTAAAAAAATCCAGTCAGTCAGCATTCAATTTTTTTTTAAATAATCCCTTATCCTAAAGCTACTTCTCTCTTTGAATTCTTTGTTTTGTTTTTAATGGCTCCACTCAATATAGGCTCTTGATCTGCGTTGCCCCGAACAATGTTAATTAAACAAAAATAACAAAAATGTACTGGTGAATGATAGGCCCCTTGATCTTCATAGGCCAAAAATAATGTGATTTTTTTTTCTACTGGTTCATGATGGGCCCCTTATCTCCGTTAGCCCCCCCTACGAAGATTAGGGGCCTATCATGAATCAGTCAATAATTTATTGTTTTAAATGACAATGTTCGGGGCCTTCTTAGATCAGGGGCCTATATTGACACAGTAAAAAAAAATAAAAACATTTTTTTTTTTTTTTTTTGAGAGGCCCCTGATCTTCGTAGGCCCTGGGGCTTCAGCCCAGGTAAGCCCGTGCATTAAGGCGGCCCTGGTTCTATCCGGTCAAAATGAACTAAACAAGTAAAATAAATGTCCTACAGTGTGATTGAACTGCTGCAGATATGGCTAGTGTGAACATGCCCAGAAGCACAGTGCAATCAGAGTGCAAATACATTATTTCTGGAGCTCAATCCCCATACCTCAAGGACATGCCCTGCCCTTTCTAAAAAAGCCCAGCTTTGCTTCTTGCCACATTGAGGCACTGGGCTCTCCTCTCTACACGTGTTGCCTGGTTGTCACCCGGACCCTTCTCCCTTATGCTCCTCAGGACTGAGCTGACCTTCTCACTATAGTCTAAAGAGCAGAGTCACACTCTGTCTTTGATTGTAACTTGAAAAGTCAGAGGTAATAAACCGTTATGTTCAACTCCGCTCAAGTAGCTATATGATCTCCTCAGACACATGCTCAATGTAGCATAAATACCACCTTCACGTCAACCTTATACCTTCACGTCTCATAAATCACACAAGTCAAACTATATGGAAGAGGACTGTGAGTTTTAAAATATGTGGGAAAATGCCCTATTGAGAACTTTGATCCGCAGATTAGAAAAATGTCTTCAAGTAGCCGAGTTGAACTGAATTTGGTATTACCTAGAGAGTCTGTATCTGAATTGTAGCAATTGGTTATCGTAACCCGGCGTACACCTGCTGAGCTCATTAATCACAAAGTAAAAAAAATCCATTGCAGACAGACAACATATTTCGCTAAACACAGCGGGTCATCCAAAATATGAAGGCTGAAATGAAAGACAACTTAAAGAAGCTGTGAAAGAATTGAATTTCAAGATTCCGGATTCACATAAAATCCCTAGGTAATGTTAGTCCAATCTGATCAGGGCCATAGTCCAGCGATTCAGAGCAGCTCTCCTTGGGTCTGAGGTTTAGCTAAGTCCACTGACGTCCCCTGGGGTTGGTCAGCACACAGCTGGCTGAGCCGGAGGATCCTGGACACCATGCTTGACCTCCTAGCCCTCCCAAGTAATTGGCTGTTAGAAATCTCCAGCTCTCATCTACAATAGGGATGGCTACAGTATGTGCCCAGCATAAAAAATAACTTCTCTTCCACTTACACTTCAGCCATTGGCGTAGTTGAGCATAGCAAGGCGAGAAAAAAACAGAGTGAAGGGTAAAGGTTTATTTTCCTCTATACTTATGAGGATCCATTTTGTGTTAAAATGATAATCATTATGAATTGTTCATGGCCCTTGCCTCTGGAGATTGTAGTGCATGTGTGTGGAACGTTCCAAACAAATTTGGAAAAGTTGTGGGAGGTGTAAGACGTTCCATAGTAGGATGTTGTGGAGTGACCCGTAGGGACATTTTTTAATCAGCCAGACATTTTCAATATTCATATCACAGGAACTAATTTATTTGGTTCTTCTTTAATTTCCGGGTATTCTTGTAAGCTACATTTGAATTTGAAAAATAGATAAAAAATGTAATTATCAGATGATAACATCTTTCCCTTTCTTCCATAACAGTCCTGTGTTCTCCAATACCTGTGGAGCATGTTAACAAACAGTATAAGCGCTGACGTTAATATTATGCTGAGGCTCATTTGAAATTGGACTTAAGGTAACCTGTGATTGTCATTCTTAAACCAAACCAAACCTTAAACATAGTAATTTCTGATCAGAAAAAGGTTATTTTGTTCTCTACTTGTGATTGCTACCCCTTAACAGAGTATTATTGCACCATGGGTGGTAGCTGCTGCTATTGGTGTATGAGAGTGTGTTTGTGAATGGGTGAATGAGGCAAAACAATGTAAAGCGCTTTGAATATGAGGAAATCAGTGAATAGAGCTATACCCAAAGAAATCACCATAGCGAACATGATTAACGTTGCATTGAAAAAAAATTCTGGCAAGATGTGACATAATCTTCATAATAACAATGAAACAAAAGATCGTAAACAATCACTTAGTTAAGATTATGATAATGTAAAATGCCCATGTGTCTCTAGAATTGTTATTACAAACACATTGAATGGCAAATCCTTAAATATTGCCTTTTCATGTAGTGTAATGCCTTGGAGGGCCAAACTGTGAAATTTATACACTTAAAAGCAAATTGTGGACAGGTGGGACCATTTCAAGCTTTGGCATGATATGGTCGCACCTTTACATATGACTGCACAGCTCTCTTTGATGTTTATTTATTCAGTTAAGTCGGGTGTCTCTTAGAGAGTGTCTTAGCTTTTACAGCTGCCTCATTGTATGACGATCTCTCTCATCACACCTCTGCAAATGCCATGGAATGATCACTGAACTGTTCAGGCTGTACTTTAATTCACACTCTCACACACACACACACACACACACACACACACACACACACACACAGACATGCTCACACAGTAGAAACCCATTTCCAATGACACATCACAGCTTGCAGTATGCATGACCAACCTTGCCATTATTTCAGCTGAGTAATAATTTGAGTGTCAGAAGTTTCGTCAGGGTGCAGATTATTCATCATAGACAGTGGAGTTTGGATGGGTTTTGCGGTGGGAGTGTTAAATGTAGCCCTGTAAGAAAATGACAGCTGTAATGGGGGAGATCTGACCAGGAAAATATTGATTCATGACTTATGGCAGTTCCGATCAGTTTTTAAAAATGTGATGTGTTATCCCAGTTTGAAGATCGTTACAGCAAAGTCCTATTATCTCTGCTAATGACCTCATCATTCAAAGGGAACCAGCTTTATTCACTCCCCTCCAGATACACAGAACAAAAGGCCAGACTGAGGGGAAAGCTGAGTGTTTTTTTTTCTTTCTTTGCAAATAACCAGGAAATAACTGACCACTCAATGCTTCTTCTCGAGTGCTATTGAGTGGGAGGCGTTGTTATACAATCGGCTTCTTTTCGACTTGCCTCCGCCGGAATGATGGAATAAAAAAGTTGTTTCGTCAATGGAGACTTGGTCATTTTGCAAAATCACTCCCTCCAGACAAACTTAGGATTTTGAAGATAACCACCGTTGAGCAAGTTTCCATATCTGGCGCTCCGACGAAAGCCACGGCTGCATGCCCTCTGCTATTCCGGAGCAGAGGGCATGTGATTTTCATTTGAGCTTCCTGCAAACCCTCATGCTAGGTGCACATACAACACAACTGCAACAGTGCACTGTATGCATGGCAGCACACAAACAACAGCATGGCCAACAACATCGCCTCGACAAGCATTAAGCTCTAAATATGCAAAAATAAACGAGGTAAACAACAGCAGGACCAAAAATCATTGTGTAAAGGCACAAATTCACACCATTAAAAAAACATCACAACAGCTTTGCTTAGGCCCTATACACTTGGCCAACCGCTGACCCAAGTAAACAAATTCGCAAAATAGAGATGCTACACCACATTATGCACTAAGCAGCAGCGAGGATATAATTCATATGGAAATATTCTGCCCACAGCTTGATGCTCATAAAGCAAAACACATTACAAACTGGGCTCATAGTAGTGTAGTAGTGTATCACTTTCCACCACCGATAAACATGCTTGCGTGATGTATTCTGAATAGTGAATGATCAAAATGTATGTCAATCACAAATAATGAAATTACAAACATATTTGATTTTGTTTAACAACATATTTTTGGGGATTTGACTTAGTATCTAACATATTATAGATTATATCATTAAAGGTCACCCATAATGCAATTGCACTTTTTCATGGTTTTTCAGCATTAATATGGGTTCCTGGTGTGACCATAGACTCCACAAGTATGGGAAAAAAACAACCCTCTTTTTCTCAACCTCCACCTTTCTGAAATCAGCATTATATAAGTGGAAGATTGAAAAATAAATATTTCTAAAACACATTTTATTTGGAAAAGGGTGAAGATGTCAAATGGGCGGGCCTTGCCCTCCTTGGCCTTGCCACGACGCCGGGTCAGGACTATTCTCTGGAGAGCTTGCCAGATGGGAAACACTTTTTAGGGCAATTGGTTTCCTTGAACCCATCGTTTGATTGATCACAGGAAAAAATGTGAATTCTGACCCTTGCTGTGATACCAAGGGAATGGTGCAGTGCTAGGAAATATGACAAAAAAACTGAATAAACTAGATGGCTTGACTTCCACGTTCACACCCCCTTAGGTTTTGTGATTGACAAGTGCATTGAAGCCTCAGCAATCAAACGACTGACTCCATCAGCTGTTGGCTCCGAGTGAAGGTGAATAAAAAAAGGGCTGCAGTATCTGATTAGACTGACTGACACCACTACACAGGTTAGCCGACACACCGGGGATAGCCTGTTTGCAAAGCCGGCGCAACCCGACTACAACAACTTTAAACTCAGACAAAACAATGGTCTGAGACAGCTCTGAGGGCATCAATATTTAACCAAGCAGGCTGGCAGACAAAAAGAACGTGTCCTGGTTTATCTCTCTCAAGGGGGCTCTGGCACTGCAGTCGACTAATTGCATTGCATTTCCATGCAGAGGTGTAATTTACACCTTATTCCTTTGATAGCACTTGGGAGGAAGTAGTGCGTGTGCCCTGACATGCCTTTTGAACCATCGGGGGCCACAAAAGTGAACTGTCTAATTAGCTCTGGCCAAACTCCACGGTGCACTGTATCTGAAAAAAAGAATTAAAAAGAGTGCCCTGATTTTGTTGAAGCACTTTGTTAATTAATACTTGATGAATTCACAGCTGATGGTAGTTATAAAATAATTGTAATGCCTTTTTACCGTTCTTGTACCTGGTAATACACGTTGTCTAAAGGACCTTGAAATCAAGAAACAGGCGGTCTGTAATATGAACTGATTGCTTCTGTAATAATTTATGATCAATAGCCTCAAGGTTTCCTGTCTTGAAATGTTTACTTTTCAAAATGGAATCTAACATGCAAGAGTAATTCAATATGCAAACATGCTGATGCTCGCTGTTTCCTACGCCTAGATAAACTCCACAGAATGTAGATCTTCTGTAAATGTCACTGAGGTAGCTTTGTGGAAGACAAGCGCTGGTCTAGTAGCCTTGTTTTCCATTTATAACAAAGAGGAGCTTAGATCACAATGCACTGAATGTATGGCGGTTTTACTGTTCCTTTTTACCCTTCTTTTTTCTTTGAATTGATCTTTTTTTCTTTTCGTTTTTTCAACGGATTTCCTTTGAACCATACCAATTATGCAATAAATGCGTATGTGAGGCACGTTCAGTATCCTGAAGCACCATGGCAGATTTGAGTGTGCTGATGGATGCTTATTGGACAGAGAGACTTGACGGTCTCTGTCAAGTGAGTGGGTAGTGCTGAACAACCCTGTCTCTCTCTCTCTCTCTCCCTCTCTCTCTCCCTCCCTCTCTTTCTCCCTCTCTCCCTCTCTATCTCCCTCCCTCTCTCTCTCCCTATCTCTCTCTCTCCCTATCTCTCTCTCTCTCTCTTTGACATTTTAATGCAATTCATTTTCATTCAAAACGTTGTACATTTCCTCAAACAGCGCTGCCTTAATTGTCCACTTCCACCTGCCCTCTCTGTCTTTGAGAAAATGCCACGCACCACTTGCTCCATGTCAGGTTACATTGGAATAAGCTCCGTGTGGGTGGATTAACATTTTGCCTGTTTACTTCTCAGCAAGCAACGTAGGCTTGCCTTTGTATAACAGACAGCCGCTCCTGTGTCCATCATTAAAATTTGCTTTGTTCTGCAGCTCAATTTTGGTAGGTGAGACAGACGTATACACTCAAGTTGTTTGCCTGAATAAATGGAGCTTTAATAGCAGAAGCTTTCCCCCAGTAATAATAAAAGTGGAAGAATATCAAGCGGACCGAAAATGAATGCATGACGGTTACGGAAAAGCTCATGAAATACAATATTTCATAACAGCTTGAGAGGGCGGAGAATGACATTGGGGAAGATACAAGAGAAAAAGAGTCAGATATATTACACAGACGCACAGAGAAAGAGAACATTCATTAAAAAGATTAGCATAAATCAAAAGACAGAATGTGACCAAAAGCCTCAATAACCTTACTCTCTGTGTTCCACCTCATTCCGAGTACACACACACACACACACACACAAATGGATTCAAGCTGATTAAGTCAATTGACCGTGCCTATAGGCAATCGAGAACTGTGATTGACATCCCTGCAGCCCTGCCCCTGACATCATGGCCACAGCGGTAATCAAATAGAAGCCTAATATATATGCCCACAGATGAAAGAAGGAGCTCAAGGGGAATTAGCCTTGTTGTTGTAGTAGAGGATGGATGGATGGATGGATGGGGGGATAGATGGAGGGAGGAAGGGAGGGATGGATGGATGGTTGGATAGATGGAAAGAAAATGCCTGATTGACCTGGTTCATAGAAGTAAGAATAATTATGTTCAGAGCTACAGGTGAAACTCGAAAAATTAGAATATCGTGCAAAAGTTCATTTATTTCAGTAATTCAACTTTATAGGTGAAAATAATATCTTATACAGGCTCATTACATACAAAGTGAGATATGTGAAGCCTTTATTTTTTATAATTGTGATTATTATGGCTTACAGTTTATAAAAACCCCAAATTCAAAATCTCAGAAAATTTGAATATTACATAAAATCAATAAAAAAGGGTTTTTAAATACAGAAATGTCGGCCCTCTAGAAAGTATAATCATGCATATGTACTAAGTACTTGGTTTGGGCCCCTTTTGCATGAATTATTGCCTAAATGTGGCGTGGCATGGATGCTATCAGCCTGTGGCACTGCTGAGGTGTTATGGAAGCCCAGGTTGCTTTGATGTGGCCTTCAGCTCGTCTGTATTGTTGGGTCTGGTGTGTATCATCTTCCTCTTGACAATAGACTTTGTAAATATTACTGTGATGTCTTTTACTGTGACATCACAGTAATATTTACAAAGTACGTTTTTTTTAACCCTATATTTCTCTTTCTGTGATGTCACGAGAAAGAGAAATATAGGGTTAAAAAAAACACTCTTTCTGCCTTTTCTCAGGCTAGGATGAACCGATTTTAATTTTTTTTGCACATTTATACTACATAGGATCTCAGAATTCAATACACCTTCATATTCAAACCTGTGAAGTAGGCCTTTAACTGACCATGGTATTACTGTGTTGATTGGCCAGACAACTCTCCTGACCTGAACCCAATACAGAAACTATGGACTATTGTCAAGAGGAAGATGATACACACCAGACCCAACAATACAGACGAGCTGAAGGCCACTATCAAAGCAACCTGGGCTTCCATAACACCTCAGCAGTGCCACAGACTGATAGCATCCATGCCACACCGCATTTAGGCAATAATTTGTGCAAAAGGGGCCCAAACCAAGTACTTAGTACATATGCATGATTATACTTTATAGAGGGCCGACATTTCTGTATTTAAAATCCTTTTTTTATTGATTTTATGTAATATTCTAATTTTCTGAGATTTTGAATTTGGGGTTTTCATAAGCTGTAAGCCATAATAATCACAATTATAACAAATAAAGGCTTGAAATATCTCACTTTGAATGTAATGAGTCTATATAATATATTAGTTTCACCATTTAGGTTGAATTACTGAAATAAATGAACTTTTGCACGATATTCTAATTTTTCGAGTTTCACCTGTATACCCTATAGGCTAGCAATGCTCTATTCACCAGGGGGTCAAGGGCCTGCAGAGACCTTACCTTCTGCGAGGACTGAACACTTTTAATGTTGACAAGACACTGATGGTTTTATTGAGTCCATTTTAACCTTTTGTTTTATCTCCTGGTATGGTAACCTTTCAGTGCAGAACTAAAACTGGTCTATCCAGCGTAGTGAAAACAGCCAGCAAAAATAATTGGCACTCGGCAGCTCTCCCTGTCAGACATCTGGAATGGACAGATTGTGAGGAAGGCTATGTCAATTTGATCCAGCTCTGACCATCCCCTCTTGGAGGAATGTGTTCTCCTTCCGATGGGAAATACAGGTTGCCCAGGGTTAAGTGCAATAAATACCAATTTGCCTATGTAGCTGGTGGAGTAAATGCACTAAATCAGTGCTTACGGTAATCTTGACGGCACCTTCAAGCAGCACTAAAGCACTTAATTTTTTTAACGGTTTTAAATGGAATGGACTTTGAACCGAACAGTGGCATTTTCTTTTCCTTTTTTTTTCTTTTTCTTGGTTGTAATTGGTCATGTTTTTTTTTAAACTGTCTTATATCCTTTGATATCTTGTGTTTGTATTTTTACCACCACTGTAAATCAAATGTCCTTTGAGGGACAATACATTTCTGAACCGAACTAAACTGTATTGGGTTATGATTTTTTTTTATGTTCAAATCAAGAAATTGCAGGTGATGCTGGGAAAAAGCAGGGTAGGATCACAACAAGACGCACAGCACCGGCACCATTCCACCAATAATAGTAAACGCATGTACTACAAAGTATCATCTTCCTTTGGGCTGTTGTTTTAGACAACATAATAACATTTAAAATAGCATTGTGTTAAAAAAAAGAAAAAAATGCAAGGGGCTCCAATGGTGTTGGCGTGTTGCCACAAGTACCCATACAAAGATGAAATACAATCAAGGAGGTCCAGATTGAATTCATTCATCCATTTATTCATTTTCAGGCTTATCAGATGCAAAAACACTGCACAGCATGGTTATTATAATATGAGGAATATGCAGCTGCTTTATGTACTGTTTTTAGTAGATAATTGAATTGCCCGATGATCCAACTGTATTGCCATGTTGTTTCACTACATTCATTCAGGCCGACATTTCCTTCAAACAGAATGTGTTTTCGCAGAGGGTGTTCATTTGTTGTGTTGTCTGTAAGCTGTGGTAGTGGTTCAGTGGATTTAAAGTTGCTATAACAGATTTCTTAGCCACCTGGGGCCAGCAGAAACATGGTGTAAGCACAACATTAACCTATCATCACCTTTCCAAGTGATCTGGCTAAATTGTTAACAAGCAGTTACTTATTGACAGATGAAGAAGTTAAGAAACAACAATATCATAGGTTTGGATATGTGTTTTTGGCTATAAACTGTGCAAATGTAAGTCCAATATTCCCTCTCTGTTAGCCTTGGTTTTTGGCCCCATACCTACTCCTGGAGGACATTTGTGTATCTTTAGCAGCTAAATGCCCCACTATGTTCACCAGCTATTCGCTTACTGTGTCTGTCTGAAAGCAGTTGCCTGCTGTAAATGAATATGAAGCAATGCGAGTCAAACAAAACTTTTAAATTTTTGGCCGAAAATCTAAATAACGACCTCAAAAACTCAGTATAAAGATGTATAAAGTTGAGGGTGGCTGCAGATTTGGGTGATCATTGTGTGTTCATCCCTACTATTTCACATTGTTTTCACGTTGTCCTTTCGATATTATTATGAAAATGATTATGAAAATATTGATTGAATCCACTTATAGCCACAAAGAATTATAGAATGTATCTCCTGTAGAGTATTTATTTCTCGTCGACCGACTTAAACAACTGTGTCTATTTGTGAATAAATCTATGGAGCTGGATAAAAGACAATGGCGTCCCTTTTCTTATTACCAACGTCTAAGCTCTTATTGATTGATTGAAACTGCAGTCAATGGTAACATCACCAGACATAATTGTGTCGCTGCACTGAAAATATGGGTAGTGATTCAGAGGTCAGGAACCCAGCTACATCACATACTTAATCTACCAGAATGATAAGGGATCGCTTGTGTTTTTTTATTTTTTATTTTTCATTTGGAAATGAATTTGTCAGATGATGTTGCATTGCTTTATATCTTTTTCACACAGTGCTGTGTCCTTGAAACCAGCCAGTGGATGAGTGGAAGTCAAACTGCAGTATCATATATAAAGGGGAGTACCATAGGAGAATCCACACTCCTTTTACACTTCAGGAAAAGTTATTTGAGACAGCTTGAGAACACAGGGACCAAGTCTCCCACATGTATAGTGACTCACTGACAGTAAAAAAAAAAAAAAACTTTTACACTTTTATCTGATTTCAAAATTGGAGACACCCAGACATACAGTATAGTCTAGCTGCACACCTGCACTCGCAGCATCTGTCATCTTTTTATTTTTTCCCCCTGGAACAATAGATATAATGTATGCACATACACTTACTCTGACATTCACCCTGAACTGTATTTTCTAACTTAAATCGTACAACTAAATCACTATATGGTAGGTGTGGAAGGAACATACCATTTTATAATGCAGCAAAACAAAATCAATGGAAGTACCTTTTTATCTGTACCAAATACTAATGTAAATAGTCAGCCTTGTAAACATGTTGTGTTGTTGTTTCTCCAGTATCAGAGCAGCTAAGTGGCTGTTCAGTGTGTCAATGTTATGACAATTTGTGGGTGAGTCAGGATGACACAACTACTGCAATTATAAAAGAAAAATGTATTGACTTTTAAACCAGTGAGCGTTTTTGCAATTGTAAAATTGTCAGCATGATGTCAAGTCCTCACATCCTGATTATTTGTGCTCAGTCTTTTACACAATACTAGGAAAACCTTACAGTAAAATCTGATACAACAACAATAACAACAGCTCCAAAATGATGATATTATAAATGTTAAAAGCCCTCTAACACAGTCTCAACCAAAATGAAACAACAAGCAATTGAAGGTAGGCTATATTGTCTTTTGGCAGGTTCACAGGGTTGCAACTAATTGGATTGATTTATATAAAATGTTCCTTTAATATATAACAATGGGATAATGACAGCATTATACAACATAATAGCATTAAATATAGCATCATTTCTTCAAAATCAATCATAGTTTAATATCAAATGCAAATGTAATAAAGTTTGAATTCCTGCATGCAAACTGGATTAATTATTCAATATATCTGTACTTATGTTCACAGCACATGCAAAGCTACAGAATTGGTCTTATCCCATAACCAGTCTTGAACTGCAAAATACAGTGAATACATATTCTCTTTTCCCTGGATTATGTTACTAATAAGGATAAATCATTGGTTGTGTCTGGCATCATCTGTCTTGGTTTAACACTGCTTTTTTATGGATGTGCATGTTGCTAAATCATTTTTCTAAATTATCATTAGTTTATCTGCCCATGACCCTCCTCTTTGCACTCAGTTTGCCTGCAATAAACACTTTCCCCCACAGGACTAGCTTGCTGTTCACAATGAAGCCCAAGGTTATTTAATTGGAGATACACACAGCACTTTGCATACGATTTAAACCAAACAACAACAACAAAGCCGAGGAGTGCTCAAGTTCAGCCAGCACCCTCTAAAATACCAGCTTCTCCTCTCAACAGTTAATACAGGCTTCCAGCTCCACTTTTCCATCACTGCGAAGGACATGATGTGCAGCAGATTAACGGAAAAGGTCACGGGGAAAAAAAGATGGACTTTCTATCAATTGTTAAAACACTCGACACTTGCCCCAATTAGATTGTTCCCCAAGATGAATGGTCACCCAAGGCCGTCACCGCCGCATGTGACCAGCAGCTGTGCACTGGCAAGACTCTTTCAGCCCTGCCATTCTTCCACCGATGTTCATTTGTCACACACACACACACACACACACACACACACACACACACACACACACACACACACACACACACACACACACACACACACACACACACACACACACACACATTTTAATTTTTACACATGTCAATACAGATCGAAAATTGTTTCCTGCAGTTGTATTTAATAACATTATTTATGCAACCCTAAAGGCATAAGCAGTTAGAATATAAAAGGATGGCTGTCTCTACCTCCGCTATAGGTGTGTGTACGTTTTCTTTGCAGCCTTGCTGGGCTGTTATGCTCTTGTGTTCAATAGGATCGTCAATTTTGTTGTGTCCTTCGTGTGTGTATGTGTACGTGTGTGTATTCCGTTCACTTTTGTAAACCAACCATCAACATTATCCACAGCACACAAGGATTTCAAATGTCTGATTTTGCAGCAGCTAAAAATATATAACATTTAAATAAATAAAACAGAAAATCCTTACATCTGACAAGCCAGAAGCAAACTAGCAGCATCAAAACAGATGATATGCAAAAAAATATATGTATATTAAATTAATCATTGAGGTTTAGAAAAAAGGCACATTTTCTAAGCTGTGTCCCAACATATGACTTTTGCCTGCCCACGGACAACAACACAGTGTTGTATAAGCTGCTGTGATAATCAACTTACAGGCCTGTGGCAAAAGTAAGAGCTAAGCTCTGGGATCGTCTTGATTTGTGTAATTTCATTTTCAATTTATCTGGCTCGGATGCAGCAGAGCGTAGACCTACAGCCAACAGAAAATGTCATTAATGTTCTGATGGCAGCCCTAAAAAGTTGCTTTTGCCTCTAACTCCTACTATAAATCACTGAAAAGCCTCTACGTTTCATTATGGGATGGATGCATTATACTGTATTTGATGCACACTTAAAAAGGAATATCTGGAGGGGGAGATGGCCCTTTATCAAACTGATGTTTAAAGTGCATTCTGCCTTCAAAAGCATGGTTAATTAACATATCAAACTTTTAAATCTTTCCCTTATGATCAGACAATACTCGTCCCCCCCCCAGCTCAAACATGAATTGCATGTTTTTGCATGTGGTTCGTTTCAGTTCACCGTGCCTGCCTGCCTGCCTGCCTGCCTGCCTGCCTGCCTGCCTGCCTGCCTCCATCTGCTACAGTCACTTACTAAGAACAGACAACCAATAATTCCCTCTTTGAATATGGTAATAGATCACTATAGTGTTAATGCTTCAGACCAGAGTAAAAGACGTCCCACTGTGGTAAAATCGCATCTAAAACTGGTATTTCTTTCACCAGCTAATTGCTACCTTTAGCACAAATATAAAATCCGGCCTGTAAAACAGTCTACAATAAAAGTTTTCTTCATCATAAGAAATGGAACTTTGCTGTAGCGTTTAATGATACCCTCTGTCTCTCTTCTAGGGGTTTTAATTTTTGCTTTAATCTCTGTCTCCCCAGGTTCAAAACATTGTTCTCAGAATCCTGTTTCTTCCATGGAGACCTTCCTGTACAAGTGCCTCTCTATTGTGTCTCTGACGTCAAAGGCAGAACATGCCATCAATCATTAATTTAAAAAACCCTTAATCATCCAAGCCCAAAAGTACCATTAAGGCTGTAATTTCTCATCAGCTTCCACGGATATTGTGGTTCTCACAAGCCCTCTTTTTAAAGCATGCTTTAGTGCTGGGATGAAGTTTAGTCAAATTATGCAAACAATTACTTAGAGCTTATATTTTACACCAAACACAATCAGATTATTTGAGAGGAGAAGCTATTATAAAAATCTTATGAACCACATTAAGGCATTTTTTTATTATTATTTTATTCGTTTTTTAATTGGCTCTCTGTGCACAAATTAAACTCTCCTTGTGAAAACCTTTAGTCAATTATCATAGATTGCCCCCAAAAAAACATTTAACTGTTACACAATGTGCCGTAACTATTTGCAGGTCCTGTGGGGATGTTTGTAATACTGATTGAGTGTCTGTTTGGGGTGTAACAAATTTGCTGCTCAGTGCTTCTTAGTTAAAATCCTGCCATATCGGGTTTGCTGTAGTATTGCTACATAGAGCAAATTTAAGATGTTGGAGGCACATACACTGAGCAATGACAGTCAAAAATATCTTGGGCATTGGCATCAGTGCAGATTGAGCGCAACATAAGGCATGGAAACATTCATTTTCCACGATTTTGAAAACAAGGCTGCAATTCCTTTTTGTTTTTTTCCTGTTTTGCTGTGATAACAAAGCTTCCCATAAATCAAGCAACAGTGTTTCAAAATGTCAGATTTATGAGGATATTTACAGCTTGTTTTTTTTTCTCCAGACTTAGCACAATTGCTTGATCGACCCCACATTCATCATAAAAATGCAAATTTCAGTTTAACGCTCGGCAATATTTTTGTCCCCACGCGTTAACTTTAATTGCCTGCAACTGACAACTGGACAATCACACAGCGATAACCATAAGCAGCACATGCCGTATTGTCCTCCGCTCTCCCAGACTTCTATGTGAAAGAGAAATAAAGCTTTTTTTAACTGCAGCTGTGAGAGTCAGACAGTGAGCACCATTATCAGAGATAGCCTTTCTTTCTGAGGCCAAGTTAAATGAGCACAAAGGCGGTGACGGGGTGCTGAGAGGAGATAAGGTGTATTTTCAACATTGCTCCAATTTACAGGCCTGTGGAATCAAAGGGAGGCTCGGGCTCTTGTGCTAAAGGTTTAAAATTGAGTGGCGTTCTTATTTCTTTTCCCTGGACCTGCTTTTTTTTATCTGTCGCGATACCGATGGTGCGATTGGTTTTTTCGAGTACAAAAGTGCTTCTGCCCCTCACTTCACTGGTTTGTCAGATTGTGTGTGTGTGTGTGTGTGTGTGTGTGTGTGTGTGTGTGTGTTCAAGAGCAAATGTGTTCCTAAGTTGTTTGTTGTTTATCAGACAGGGTAGCCCTCCTTCCTTTGAATAGGACGGTCAGAAACTGCACGTGAATTCTTTTCAGAAATGTTTGAATAAATATGCAACATTTGGCAATATTAAATAATTATGTAAAACCAAACAGACGAGCGTTGGTCAAATAAACACATGAATATACATGTTGGACCTTTTATTTATACTAGTATAAAAGAAGACAAGTTATGGAAGCAAAATAGCCAGACATCTCAAAATTGACCAGGGCTTGAAAAGACAATGTTTTTGTCTGCAGTGTCTCTCCTTAATGTAAGAATATAGCATCAACTGGGAGACTTTTCTCAGCAAGGCACCGACGTGTAAAAGATTACAAGGAGAAGAACATTGCTCTGAAACCACTAATACCTTTGATGTGGGAAGAAAAATAGAGTGAGTGTGAGAGAGAGGGCGGGTGTGATAATGCCTGGTGGTGGTGGAGGTAACGACACGCTGTCTGCAAGGTTAAGAAGAGAGAGCATGTTTCTGGTGATGGCTGACATTTTATTGATCTGTAGTGCAGACAAGTAGCCAAGCAGAAGATGAGAAAGATAATGTTACTCGATTGGACACTTTAAACCGTGATAATGAAAGACTCTTTCCCACTGGGTATTTATCTAACCCCTCTGTATTTTTCTTCATGTGGCGCTCCAAAATCAAAACCATTTCGGAATAGTAACGTCAATGCAGTGAGGCCATTCTCAAATCGCTTTTGGTACAGCCAATTCAAAAAAATACTGTACTCGAAATGCTAGCGTCAGATGCCTCAAATGAATATGGGCCTTAATACTAATACTTCCACTTTGTAGTCTGCTTTTTCAGCATCCAACCACAAGGCACTACAAGCGTGAATGCAGGATTTGAGGAAAAAACACATTTCTGAAGTTGACCTACAATTAAAGCTACAGCGCGTAACTTCTGTCGCCCCTATGAGGAATTCTGAGGAATTACAACAAGAGTGTCTGCGCATTTACACGAGGTAAGCCTTCGGTCATCGTGCATGGATTGTATTCATTCTACCGTACGTCCAGGTTTTTTCTTAGCAGTAGAATAAACTATTGAAACATGTCTTGGGTGCTTCTAAGTATTTTTCAGCACCAGTGTAGGGCGGATGACACCAATTTGTAAACGCTGCCATACCGAGAAATACAGAGAGAGTTTTGTGGATCTGATAGGCTTAATCAACTTTGGGTCAACTCATTTGCCGACGGCTTGAATGTAAGCTTTAATGAGATCTTTATTTGACTTTTAAGGAAACCTTTTCTTTCCTACTCTCTTACATTTATCGAAATAATTCGCAAAAGGTACAAAAAGTTCCAGAGATGCAGGAGACAATAGTGAGCTATGGCAACCATTGTGTGCTGTAATGTAGACCTTGGATACTCCTTATACTTTCTGTGCCCCGAGGGTCAACCATGTTTATTTCATTAAATACATGTTGCCCAGTCTCACAGGCACACACAGGTTCACACAAATAGAAAGAGTCGCACACCGAAATAATGAAAAAAGAAAGGCGTTCTCTTCTGCTTGGGAGGCAGGGACCTTGAGACAGCTGCTGTGAATGGCAGCAAAACAATGAAGCACTTTTCGTCCTCCAGTGAAGAGGCGTTGCCAGGCAGCAGTGGCGTGACGTTGCTACCCAACGCTAGTAGCTGGGAGGCGCAGGATGCATGGATGTAGGGGTGTGTGTGTGTGTGTGTGTGTGTGTGTGTGTGTGTGTGTGTGTGTGTGTGTGTGTGTGTGTGTGTGTGTGTGTGTGTGTGTGTGTGTGTGTGTGACTTTGGCGATGGGCATTCACAGGAGCTTCTCTATGCACTGCAAAACATTCTGAATCTTACCAGTAGGATATTGATATAGTCAAATATATACAGCTTCTCAATACAACACTCTAAAATATCAATTAATAATCTTATTTTAAGTATGTGATTATCTCGTGCCACTAATGTATTGCTACAAACAAGTTAAATTACACTTGAAAGTAAGTGACTAGCATAGACAAGTCAGGGGAAGAATAATGCTTTAGAGCATTACAGGCTTATTATGATACGTAACACCTTATAATTGTAAAATATAGCTCAGAATTAGTTTTCACAGCTATTTTCTAGATATCTTCTAAGTTGAAAGGCTTGAATATAGAATCTTATTTCAAGGAATCTTAAAAAGTTTATTTTCATTGTCAGATTGTGGAGGGATGCGGGACCGTGTTGCCAATGCATAACAGCCTTTATGCCTCTGTATGTGTGTGTGAGTGTGCAACTCTATTTACCGATGTTGAGGCTGAGATGGAGGGTCTTTTTGAACATCATGCCCCAGAGTCCAGCATCATTGCTTTTAATGAGCACTTCAATCCCACATACAGCCTACCATTTCTAGAAGTGGATATCGATTTTCAGGGTAGAGAAAGAGAGGCCGGGACAGAAAGTAATATAGCCTACTATTTATATGTTACAACGTATTGAACAGTAGTTAGGCATGACCCTTAAAAAATAGGGCTGGGTGTGGACCCTTAATGTATTCTTCATATCGAATGAAATATCTCCAAAACAAAAAAAATTGTATGTAAAAACAACACATTATTTATTTGTTGTACTTTTTTATCAGAATTTGTATTTGACATCAGTATCTTGTGGATTGGGTTGTTGTCTTTGCATGGCACTTGGGTTTTGCAACTGTCAAGTGCCAAAAACTAGCATTGAATATCTGGTCAGATTTGTGAATTGTTACTTATTAAGTAAACGATATATTTATGTTAATATATGTGTTAAATCGCTCTATATCCATACAGTGATCGCTTATACAGTAGGGATGGGATTCTCCGAATACTAGTATTTCCTGCGCCACTGCGCATGCACACCACACAAGTGCGAGTTGTTAAAAGTGGCGACAAAAAGGGCTGAGAGCAGCAAACCCATATGACCTTTACTGGCTTTGTGTCTGTTTATGTTTTTGTATGAGAGCTGAATTCCAAGCCATGCTTTTTGCACAATGTGTTGAAATGACATAGAACATAATAGAATAGAAATCCTATAGAAACATGATTTGCAAGAAGAGAAAGAAAATTTAAGTGAATCGGTTTAGTTTTTACATACTTCCATATTGTGTTGAAAGCTGCATTGATTATTGCACTGTTCATAGAAAGTCATATTTGTGACAAGAAAAGCTTTTTCTCTAATACAATATTAGAGAAGGCAATTCATCTGTTGATTGTATTTAATGATCATCACAAAAGTAGGAAGTGATTAGTAGGGATGCACCGAAATGAAAATTCTTGGCCGAAACCGAAACCGAATAAAATTAAACAGTTCGCCGAAAGGCCGAAACCGAATACCGAAAGAGGCTTTTGCATTTTTGTTTATTATTTAGTAAATTATTTCAACATTGCATAACTCCCAAATGTTCTGCTCAAACATAGCCTACAACTAAAAAGCCACCCTAAATAAATACATAAACAGTAAAACCTTCAAATCTAAGAGTAAAATTAATATTTTACTAGGAATTAATTTGTGAACCACTCACTGATTTTTACCTTGACTTATATGAGGATGAATCTACAAAAAGATCGACTTATTGCCTTTTTTCATTTTTTGCAGTGCAGTGCAGGTTGAGTTGCTCTAAAAAAAAAGCTGCACCACAGATCCCACCGTAATGTTCAGACTTCAGAATTTGCATCAAAGCCCTGATCATAACAATGAGAGGCTTTAAACGATGTCCATGCTTAGGAGGTGATAGTAACTTTTTCGTCTATAGACTGAAACTAACGGGGGGAGGCGGCTCGCTGTATTCAGGCTCGAGAAATGCAATCAGACCGTAGGAGCCTTTTCCCCCAACAGCGCTAACGGACAGGATATCTCCGGTTATCATTTTAGCTGTCAAACTAAAGTCTTTTTTGCGTGGCGGCCCTCACCGGCGAGGTGTCACTGTGAATGACACCGTTACCAACTGTCACAGAGTTTCACCGGGTGAATCGCTGCTTCGCTCGCGCAAGGCTTTTGTGTTTCTATGGTGTTTAAACATCAGTCTTGGACGAGCGTTTTAACTTTATGCTGCATAAAGCATTGCACTGTCTGCGCCGTGTTTCATCCATTTTGAAAAAATGCTCCCACACTGGACTCTGACATTTTCATGCACGCACCAAACTGCTCCTGCTGCGCGCTCACAAAGAGACGTGGACTCGCATACACGGTTACGTCTCTCTTTACTGCCATTTCCTGGTTTACAAGCGCGCAGCTCTTTATAAAAACATATTTCCTTCGTGTCATTTAGTTCGCCAATTTTCGGTAATGTTGTTCGGCTTTTTAACTGTTTCGGGCCGAAACCGAAAATGACTTATTTTGCCTTTTTCGGTGGCCGAATGTTCGGTGCATCCCTAGTGATTAGCAAACTCTGAGTAGCAAACTCAGATGCGTATACAAATATATTTTTGAAAATCACACAAGGGTATGTACGTAAAAAAAAATACATCGGGATGCATTGATAATCGATTTTGAATCGAACCGTTGACCTCTGAATCGGAATCGAATCGAAACGTGAGGTGCCAAGAGATTCCCACCCCTATTGTACAGTGTGCCCACTTCATAACACAGGTTTCTCAGTCACTCCGCTCTGCACGTAATCGGCGGATAAACTTTTCTGGTATCCCACAACCGTCTATCCAATCAAAAGACAGAACGCTACAAACGGGCACGTCTTTCTGCCTGTGCACGCGCAGAGAGCGACAGAGGGATGAACAATTACCCAATAATGGTGGAGTAGGTGGAAATCATACATAATGTTAGTTTTTATGGTTTTAATCTTGTTTTATTGCACTTACAGATCTGAGATGACGCTAGATAACTTGCTTGAATGTGCAATAATGTGGGGACGTAGGGACGAGGGAGGGGACCGCTAAATGCAGTTACTGACAGGGAGTTAGCTAAAAGAACCATTTTGCTTACTTCTCCTTTAACTTGGACTTTTAATCAATAAGTTCCTGATTTGGAGCCACATGTTGTTCACAGAGGTGGCTGTTGGTGGCTTAGCAGGTTTTTGATCACAAAGCAAAGTGCAGGACCAATTTTGACCTGCTGAATGGCGCTGGATAAAAAGTTACCGGATAACTACCTGAATGACTGCATGACTTTCACTGCCATTTATTCTCTAGTTGTAAACACATCTCCATCATTCCACCCACCTGTTCATCAGTCAGCCTGTAGAGTTGTTTATCAGGGTTTACCACTTCTGTACAACTGTCAGTTATACTCAATTAGTGTCTGTGAGTCACCGCAGAGCAGAACTGCTTTAAAATCCTCCATCTCATCTTTGGCTCTCTTTAATACGTTTTGTGTAAATATATTACATACTTTTTTTTATCTCTAAGTCACTAATGCTTTATAGATATTATCTGCAGCAAAAGCATTTCAGTGGATTTAGAGGTGTTGCCTTTTTAGGTATACAGTAGTTCACTGTATGTGCAAAGTCTCATGATAACACTGGATTAGAGTAAGAAGGAGACTGACGGGAGAGAGAGAGAGAGAGAGAGAGAGAGAGAGAGAGAGGCAGACGGATGGAAAGTCAGACATTAAAAACAGACAGGAAGGATTATGATAATGTATGATAACTTTGTGTTAATTTGCATTCCGAAGACCGCATGTCTCCAATGAAACAGCAAAAAGTCAGAGCTGACTTGTGCAGCTATATCTCCCTCTGTGTAATCTCCTCACACACACACACACACACACACACACAAAAAAAACTTTCCTAATTTGTAAACTCCGCTGTGTCCGTTTCATTTACACCCACTGGTGCTGCAGAGTTGAAAGCGACCTCACCAAGGCACAAATACACAAATGTATTAGGTAGATCAACCTTTACCTTCAGAATTTAAACATTTTGCTAAAATGAGGTTATGACGCAAAAACTGAAATGAAGCAGAGTAAACACAGCAGACTGATTATAAGAGTTAAATAATAGCGCAATCCAAGTGGAAGCAGCTATGTAGAATACAGATTGATTGACAACAAATATTTGAGTGAGAGAGAGAGAGCAAAGACAATTGCATTACCTATTCATGTAGTTAAAGTTATCTGCTGTGCTATTAATCCTCCAAAATGGCTTAAAGCTATATTGCGTAACTTCTGGCACCCCAATGTGGAATTCTGAGTAATCACAACAACACTGTAGGCACATCTACATGATGTAATCCTTTTATGGGATTTTATTCCTTCTGCTTTATGTCCAGGTTATTTCTTAGAAGTAGAATCAACAACTGAAACATTTCCTGCATCGCTTCTTGGTATTGTCTGCCATGCCTTCACCTGTTGCATGCAGTTCTCTTGGCCGCTGCTGCTCCTCTCTCTGTCTTGACATAATAGATCCCTTCCTGTCCACCCGAGCTCAATTACAAATGTTGTTGAACGACAACAGTTTGTAAAATCCCTATGTATTTCTCAGCCATTTGTGGATTTGTAAAGCTTGATCACTTGTGTCAACTAATTTGGCAATGGCTTGAATGTAACAGACATTCACCAATTATAAAAAGTTAAGCACTATAGTTTCAATAAATTACTGTTTTAATTAGAAGTGCAACGCTTTGTCAGGCTTCATGATCAGTGGGGGGACTAGTTTACTGCCTTCATGCACTTTCAGAATTTTGAAACATTTCCAGAATATGATGTGATTACAAGCAGGGATCATTGAGGTGTGAGAAACCCAGCTGAGTTTCACTGTGATCCAACTGTGGTATTGGATGTCTGGCAGACATTTCAGGAGACACCCCCCACACACACACTCATAGAATAAGCCTCTAACTGGCTCACCAACAGGACAAGGTGTCACTCAAAATGTAATAAGCACAATTTGTTCAAAACTGCATCTGCCACTTTCTGTTAAACGTCAATCCCGAAACACAGCTGTGGTTTTGTTTAATTTCAAGAAATAGGAGAATGGGGCTGCTGATGAATAGGAACCAAAACTGCGATTGCAGAACACACTCATCATTAAAAGCTTTCATATGTGTAATTACAAGTTTGCCCACTGTTTGATAGACATATAGCCTTCATTAAACCTCATGTTTGGCCCTTCTAAAGCCTTTGACACAAAGGAAAAGTCAAATATTAGGCCGCAGTTAATATATTAGCACAGTCTTTGCTTAAGTCTTGGAAAATAAGGTCAAATTCAGTTTGCCACGGGAGATTTGAAAGATGACTCATCATATAATACTGAGATCTTAAGATTTAAAGAACCTCCCTCACCAGAGAGTCAATGAACAAGTCGTCTCTTGCTGAATAATATTGAAATTATCGAATACTTTATTTTATTTTATTTTCAAAGATCTCGAGATCTTTGTCCAGTCACATAGGGTGTATTCACACATGCCGTGTTTAGTTCGGTTGAAACAAACTCAGTTGCACTTCCGCCTTCGGTGCGCATCTTTCAGGCAGGTGTGAATACAGCAATCGCACTCGGGGGCGGACCAAACAAGCGCTCCGAGACCCAGCTGAAGAGGTAGTCTCGGTGCGTTTCCAAACGCACTCTGCTGCAGTTCGTTTGTGGTGTGAATTTGTCCGGACTCGATCCGACCCAAATGCAGGAAGCACTGTGCCTTTTCTTTTTTAATAAATTGCCGTCAGCTTCACTTATGGGAAAGTGTTGTTGTCGCCATTGTTAGGACGATAAGTTGTGGTTTGACCGAGAGCCCAGAACAATATATTACATGCCAAAAGGTTCACGCTGCGCAAGAAGTGTGTGTTTTTATTTTGCTCCCCATGAACGGGACCGTCAATACTATCCCCGTGTCAGTTTGGCGCTGAACTGCGCCAAACTGACACCCAGCTGATACACAGCTTAATCAGCTGAGTGTAGGCAAGAGCCTATTCTTCTCGCGAGCCGCACGTCCAGCAGCAACAATACAGTACAAATTATGTTTCACATCGTAGACTACAAGCCACATAACGTGGCATTGTCATAGGGCTACATATTATAACCATATGAAACAACAATAATTTGATATTTTTCTTCTTTATTTATAGGCTAGATGTAGGCCTTTTTTATTATGTTTAACCCAATATTATATCAATGATATATTTCGCAGTTTTTACTTCATTCCTCCTGCTTCTCTCCACCCCAGAATGTCTGTCCAATGAATGAATGACCTCAGATCACGTGTGGTTTTGCTTCGTAATGCTGGTTCACTTACAAAAGGGGCAATATGAAAGTGGACCACACCAAACAAAAAACATCTAAACTGTATTTGGTCTGGACCAAAGCAAGTGAACTAGCGGACTTTCCCTGTGTGAATACACCCATAGTTCCATCTCATTAAGTCCAGCAGTGTAGAGAACCATTCCATTATTAGGGCTGCACAATATATCAAAAATGTATCGTTATCGTGAAAGTTGACAAAGACAACCTGAACTGTGATAAATTATACCCTTTCCCATGTGCCATGCATTCACTCTCTGCATGTCGATACATTTGGCCAATCAGATTAAGCCCTACTGTTCTAGATGCCCGCCTCGCATGTTGACGCTAGTGTGAATCAACACAGACAACGGCGCCAACGTCATGAAGGCACCAAACTCAGAAACTGGGTCACACTGTTCCGCTTAATTTGATAATATGCATAGGCTACTTACTTTCTGGGTTCTATATTGGCAGTGACCTCATAGCAGAGAGACATTAACACTGAACATTTAGGTATTTTGTTCAAATATCCCAAGTGATATTGTCATGGCAATATTCAACAGTGGTATCGCATATCCCATGTTTCCTGATATCATGCAGACTAACGGCCTCCACACACATCCTGCGTCTCTCTGACTTTTCCCGGCCACACATGGAACGTCTCAGCAGCTGCTGCAGTGCGTCTGAGGTTGGATGTGTGCCCGCTCTAGGTCGATTACACGGTCGGTGACAAAAAGTCAGATGCAGACGCTAAGTAGACGCGCAGTAGAGGTAGGAAGTGTGTGGAGGCCGTTACTCATTACAGCAGAGTAGAGGACCATCTCATTATGTCCAGCTCTGCAAAGTCTTCAAAACTCAAGCGAAAATTGCTCTCTGACATCTGAGGTCTACTGCTGATATACTTGAGGCATTGGAAGTATTAGGGTCTAGCTCTAAAGGCTCCTAAGGCTATGTGTTTTCCTTCCCCTGGTTGATAGGACAACGGTGGGCTTATCCTCTGCTCATGATTAGAGACACATTCTGACACTTTAAGGATTGAATGGTTTCATTGGTACATTTGTCCTCCATTTTTATCTTGGGGATTGTAAAACATGTTCAGATCACCAGGTCCCTGGCAGGAGACTACATTGAAAGGGAAAGCACCGTCCGAAGAAGAAAATACCGCAATGAATCCACTCAATGCCAGCGAGACAGGTTAAGTAAGTGGGGAGACCAGCAGAAAATGAATTACTGGGATGCCATGGGTGAAACACTTTTTCGAGCCACTGTAGGTAATACCTCCTATTTGCTTTTAAAGGTCACATATTATGCTAAATGCACTTTTTAAATGTGTTCTATCATATCCATGGGTCCACGGTGTGCCTAGAGACTGCCAAAATATTTTTAAAAATAACAATCTCTCCTTTTCTCACTCTCCCCCTTTCTGAAACCCCCACCCCTCCCCCCCAATATACTCCAGTCAGAATTCTCCTCGTTTCTGACCTCAAAAACTGGAAAGCCAGAAGCTTCCACTGTGCAGCCCACACCCCTATTTCTTATTGGTCCACGGCCCTGACAGACAGAGGGCGAGGCGTATCTGGCTTAGCTTCCGGACAGGGGGCGGGGGGAGCTCAAAGATTGTATATTTACGAGGGGAGCTGCAGCTCTTTTTAAAAAATAGGCCATTGTGAGATTAGCTGAACATCAGCATAGTACAATAAATTATCTGAAAGTTTTTTTCAGCAAACAATTAAAGAAAAACTTATTAGGGACCACTAAGACCATATAATATGGTGTATAATAGTACCGAAAAGTGTATAATATGGGAGCTTTAAGTGTTTTTCAATCGTAAAATTAGTGTATTGCTGGACAAACCAGAAAATACATCATGGTAAGGACGGTACATATATTTTTCAATCTTATACCTTGCCCCTCTGAAATCTTCAAAGATTCCAAAACCAAATATGGGGATGACAATGGAGCTGACTTTAGCTTTATTTCCCTCAACATACGTAGCGTTAAATTACTTCATATTGCATCTTGTTATAGTCAGTGACCCCTATAACAAGACAACCTTGAAATGAGGAGCTATGAAGGAGTTTGTTTTATTACATTTCGAAAGGATGTTTTGTATGAGTTGTAGTTGGGCAGTTCAATGACATTGAAGCTGACTTTACCTTTATTTTGTTCTCAACATACGTACAGTTAAATGACTTCATATTGCACATGGTTATAGTGAGTGACTCCCTTAACAAGCCTGATTGAAAGTATTTTCTGAACGGCCAGTATTTTTAATATAAATGTAATGTAATATTCCTATCGACTGAAGCCGTGGCAGTAAATGACTGAATCTCAATCTACAATCAAATTCAAGTGGCTGAACATTCAACACTTGATCACAGTGGCAGGGATCCTAGAAAGGGTCCCTGCCACTTACTGAATAAGAAAAGCCTTTTTTTTAGAAAGCCTGGTGCTGCTTTGTCCCGTTGTGACTCTGAGAAACCTTGACTCAAAGCTGCTACTGTCTGCTGCACATCACCGACTACCTCTGGACACACACACACCACTCTGCTGCCACCACTTGCTCTATTTCCCCTCCAAATGTGAATACTCTCCTCTGTCTTCCGTACTGCTTAGTGACAAGTGTTTCTGTTTCTATGCCAGCAAGGTAACCAGTTATGAGCCTGGGCAGCAGTGGCCCTTCCCCAGCCAAGTTTGATAAAAAACAAAACTTGTAACAAAAAATACATGTATAAAAATGCATGTGATTAAAAAAAATAATAATCATAACTTGATGTGCGTATAGCCAATTTAACGTAAGTACCACAAAATGTCTAAACAAACAGTCTTAATTGTGATATTGCACAGAAGCAATAGTTGAGGAAGACATAATGCCGCTGCCTCCACCCACCCGACTCAAAGCAGCCCAGTTCCTCAGACTCATTAGCACCCTGTGGTGAAGCCAGGCGCACCTGCTCCTGTGCTCTCAACGGGTGTGTTATACCAACTTCTACATGACCACTGCAATTTGAAAGAAAAATACACCTCTGGAACTACTCTCCATAACACAGCTGAAAATATACTAAGGCCTGAATATGATATAGTAGACAGGGTTTTGTCTGCATTGTGGTGTAGAGCTTTTATAAACTGGGCTTCATTGGTTGAGCATGTTGTGTAGCCTGTGTTTTTCTGTTATGGCCTTTATAATTTCAGATTGTTGCAAAGTCTAATTATCGCAATTTTTTTCTTCGTTTTGTCGAGAGTTGTCCTTTTTTCCACTTTAACGTTTTTTAAAAATCTTTGTTTTCCTATGTGAAAAGATGGCCCATCAATTTATATAAAAAAAAATAAAAGTAATGTCTACGCCACTGGTCCATGCGTGTTCAAACAATGTGTATATTGTATACTTGTTAATTTGGTCTGCTCCTTTATGCATTGTGTTTACTCCATATTTCTCCAACTCCCACATAATCCCCTTAGAATCAATTTCAATGGACTGTTTCTGTGTTTAATACCACTACGTGACTGTGGCTCTCTCATGAGGTGCAGAGGGACTGAAGGTCGGACATTTTGGCTAGCTTCCAATCCGATACAGTGTAATTCCTTGCTTCTTTTTTCCCCCTCAGGCTTGGTTGACATTTAATTTCTCAATCCCGGTGACCAATGCGTAAAAGAAAAGGGCTTGCTGCAATTACGGTCAAGGTTGGTCCGATGGGGTGTAGTGTGCCGTGATATTAAGATGTTGAATGGACGCTGTTATGGCATCAATATTATGCCGTGCTTAAAAACACACACACACACACACACATAGGCTACACACTAGCATGCAAATATGGGCAAGAGGGAAAGGCAGCCTTCATTTTCTTTAAACAAAGACCTAATTTTATTACCACAGAAATATATTGCAGAGGCCAAAACCTCCTGTGAAAACACAAATGTAATGCAGCATTTTGTCTCATTCTCTATACGTCAGTCAGGATGTTTGCATACTTAATTTAATCCATTTATAGCTATTTCATTCAACTGGCATGGAAGGCATGCATGTCACGAATCCAGCTTCCTGGTAATGGCTTTAACACAATGTTTTGGCTTTCTCATGTTCATTAATGACCTGTCAGTCACAGGAGAAGCAGCAAAATTGCAACCATTCGTCTACACACTCAGGCATTCGTACGTGTAATACACCGACATGCAAGCACCTACATGGACACACTCGTATGCAGATACAAAGGGCAAACAAGCGCATGCATACCTGCAGACATTTGTCCATCCATCTCTAGCGTGGTCATTAGAATGGGGCCTCTCTCTCTGTGTGCAGACGCTGCATGTTTGACTCTATAATCCTGCCTAAGCGTAACACACCAGCCTATCTGAACCTAACCAACTGAAGCAACCAAGCAACACCTTATTATAAGTTCAGCCATTTTTTTTAAAACCCCAATTACTGCAGCTCTCTGTCCTGCCAACGTGGTTTATCTCTCTCTCTCTCTCTCTCTCTCTCTCTCTCATTCTCTTTCTCTTAGCTCTTCTTATCCTCCACTCTCTTATTTTCTTCCCTATTGGATGCTCATTAAGAGCTTACGCTGGACTCATGCCCGGCCAGAGACATTGCCTGTCAAACTAGAACTAATGTGGGGTGTGAGGTGAAGCGGCAGTGAGCTACCACTGGAGGTCGGTAGTGTGACACAGAGTAATGGCCTCGTCACCTCTATTGTTCATTCTTTACAGAAATGTGCCAGAGCAGATATGACAACAGAATAATTTTAAAGTATGGAGATGATTCTGTTATTGTTAGGTTTCTTCGGGAGGATGAGGCTAGCCATGGCCCTGTTGTTGATGTGTTGGTACAGTGGACTTACATCCAGCCTATCATATCAAAAACTAAAGATGTTCTATTGATCTTAGGAGGGAAACTTACACTTACAAAGTCCTTTTGATAAAAGGTCAGACCATTGAGCATGTGCAATCTACGGAGCCCCTCTGGTGACATCTGTGAAGAAAAAAAATCTGTTTGCTCGATTTAGTGATCTGTTTGCGCGACTTAATAATCTGTGGCCACAATTTATTAAATTGTGGGAACGAGATAATTAATTTGTGGCCACAGTTTAATAATTTGTGGGAACGAGATACTTATGTTGTGGCCACAAATTAACAATTATAAAAGGAGTGTGTGCTGTGTTGTCTATCGTTGTAGTGTGTGTACTTCCGCCTGCACCGGATGCATGCGCACTCGTTGGTCATCAACGAGGTTGCAAAGTTGTAACTTCGGGCATATCTCTCCAAATAAATGTTTTTATTCTTCCTACGTGTTGACGATCTGTATTCAGTCATTGCGCCGCGGCCGAAGTGACAGCTGTCTACTGAACCAGCTGATCGTATTTTAAGGCTAATTCAAATTTCAGTTGCAACATCTGCCTTTCATTACCCTACACAAATAAATACGAAAAATAGCCAAACGGAATAATGGATAAATAAAGCCAGCTCAACTAGGTAGGCTACAGGTTGTGAAGGTAACGGAAGTAGGCTATCCTGTAAACCCTGTTGGCTCACGCATACGCCCCCTTCAGTGAGGCAGAGGAAGCCTACTTACTGGCTGCCTCATTTCATGCCTTTTTCAGCGCGGTTTTATGTTAGATCAGCATTTTATTTAGTCATGAAATAAAATGGCATTAAATAGGCTATCATTGTAAATCATTCCGAGGTTAAAATAGAACGATATTTCTTCTAGCTTGTCCATAGCCGACATGGTCTAACCCCTGCTGCAACGATAGACAGCACACACTCCTTTTATAATTGTTAATTCGTGGCCACAACATAGCCTAAGTAACTCGTTCCCACAAAGTATTAAACTGTGGCCACAAATTAATTATCTCGTTCCCACAATTTAATAAATTATGGCCACAGATAATTAAGTCATGCAAACAGATCACTAAATCGAGCAAACAGATTTTTTTTTTCTTTCACAGATGTCACCAGAGGGGCTCCGTAGCAATCATATAAATATCATTGATGATAATTTGAACTTTGAAGCTAACGGTGAGGCTGTGTGCACAAAGGGTTAAGGCAACTGTCGATTGAATTTGATCGAACCATCATGACCTTTTCCTTGGTGGCATGGTTCAGTCACACTCCCTTAAAAGAGAAAATTCACTGATCCAAATAATTAAATGGTCTAGCCAGCTACTCCCATCCTTTTACAGTGAATTTTAGCTTCTTACCTACGGACTGAGGTTTTTCGTCCCAAGGTGCAGGACAAAGTTGTTAAAAAATGAATTCATCCTTTTAGCACTATTTAGTTGGTTTTACATCTGCTTTTATCCTGGTTTTATTCCAGAGGATATTTATTCATTATTGGTTTTTATTGTCTTATTGATTGATATTCCGTTGCATATTTTCTGATTGGTGGGAACACAGAGTACTTGTGTATCTTGCTAGAGCAGGTTGCTGTTTTGTGTTATAGTTTGTTTCATGATCGGGTGCACATGGTAATCATCTTGCTGTACAATTAATGTACCCAAGGATATGAATAAATGTACCTTACCTTACAAATAAAGTCTTATTTCCATGCTCAAAATGCCCTCAACATTATTTTTTGCATCCAGCAGCAGATGGACGGACTGAATTAACAGCATTGTTTTCCCTGCACTCAATAGCAGATTGTGAGAGTCAAGCTTGTGTATTAAGCAACCCAAACATTACAAAGTATGTGAAGAGGCTGCGAAAGAAGGATGAAATGTAACCGAAGGCTGGGTAGCATGGGAGCGAGGGAAGATAGAAGGATGGAGCAGATGGCAGACAGATGGAGCGGGAGCGCAGAGAAGAGAGACTCAGAGAGAGAGAGGAGGAAAGGGCAGGATCCAGGGTGAATCCATCAGCGTCTTCCTGTGAGGCGTGACAGAGCGTCGGACAGCTAAATGGATGCCTGTAGGTGTGCTCACCGAGCTTCATAGCAGCTGCCTGGCCCACTCCCCCATCTTTTGTTGCAGTCACCTGGATAGCCTCATTGACACTTATGCTGACGCTGTACTGGTACCACACAAACACACACCCACCCACCCACCCACACACACATACATTCGTACCTTGCTAACAGGGGACTATTGGTCTAAAATGAGAAAGTGGGGCCCTGTATTTTTTGGTCCTTTAAAAAAACAAAAACAGATTGGAAAATTTTCTTTTAGCATAATCTGTCAAAATATTACTTCAAATTTACTTTTTAAAATCTTTTGCCAAGAGGGGACATCAGACAGCTAAATGGATGCATGTAGGTGTGGGTTAGGTTCATAGGAGCTGGCTGCTCACTGCTCACATCTTTTGATGGAGTCACCTGGATGGCCTGACAGTACTGGTACCACACACACACACACACACACACACACACACACACACACACACACACACACACACACACACACACACACAAGTATTCACCCACATGGCTGACAGCTAGTCACAAACATGCTCAAAGGTGCTGTAAGCGGAATGGTTCTTTTAGCTAACTTCCTGTCAGTTACTGCAGTTAGCAGTCCCCTCGCTCGTCCCTACGTCACCATATTAATGCACTGCGGTCTTCAATCAGCGAGTTATCTGGCATCATCTCTGATCCATAAGTGTGATAAAACATGATAAAAACCATCAAAACAGACATTGGGAAGGATTTTTACCTGCTCCGCCATTGTAGGCGCATAAACATTCACCCATCTGTCGCTCTGGCCTGCACCGGCAGTGAGACCATCAGTGAGACGGGTGTCGGTTTGTAGAGTTCTCTCTTGTGATTGGATATTAATTTTGGGATCCCCCGAAAAGTTTATATGCCGATTACATGCAGAGCAGCTGACTGAGAGATCGGCTTTATGAAACATGCACATTATGTAAGTGATCACTGTATGAATAAAAAGCGATTTAACACTTATATTAACATAAATAAATCGCTTACTTCACCTTTAAAATTCCGAGTACATCCTGTAGATGGAAGTAAAAAGGCAAAAGCACAGAGCAGCAGGGCAGACAACCACAGCGTTGTCTGCAATACAATTAATCTCAATGATGCAATTGCAATTCCAGGGCTTCACTTGATCAAGCTATCTTAAATGGAAGTTGATCCACTGTAGCTTTTTTCAGAACGGCAATTACACTTGGGAGCAAAGCCTATTGGCCGAAACCTGGGTGAAAACAGGACGCTCATAATTCTGCGGTGGCTCAGCGATTGGATGCAGAGATGGAAAGAGACAGGAGGGAGATAAGTTGGTGAAGTAGAAGTGGAATGCTGAGCAGGTTCTTCCCCGAGGGCTCTGAGCCCAATATCCGTCACCGTGGCATTAATTATATTCTCTATTCATTAGAGCACACCCTTGGGGCTGCAGTTATTAGACACAACCCAATTAGGCCTGTGGTGAGCTAACGACGCCGGGCTAGGGTGAGGGGCAGTCGGACGAATAAGGAAAGAGTTGCAGCAGTGCTTCCATCAGCTCCCTTCTCTGTGAGTGGGAGGATTCAGAGCAAAAAGAGGATGTAAGAGGAAATGTAATCATACAGGCCATATCCTCTGCCAGAGAAAAGAAATGACAAGGGTTTATATTATACGGAATATTAACATGAATGAAGGCTTGTGTCAGAGAATGAAGAGAAGGAATACATTTCTCACATTGGCGTTGGAATTTACACCAGAAATAAACCCTTTCAGTGAGAATAGCTCAGCAAAATCATGAAGTTGACATGATGGAATGTGATATGTGTGGGACAATGTCTTAGTGTTGACTGATTTATTGTATGCTGTAAACCTTTGTGCAAAAGTTACTGTCCCTTGAAAGGCAATTACATCTTCTATTGCTCCTTTCTAAGGTCCCACAAGGATACAGTGGACGTTAGGAGGCAGAGCCCTAATTCAAATGAGATAATACCTCATCTTTATGATTCCGTGATTTGCTTCCAGACATAGCTGGGTATTAGCAGATGAGAGGAGCTTTATAGTCAGCGTAGCGTCCTGGCTGACACATTCTAAATGAATTTATAAATTTCAATGTGACTCCAGTTTCAAGACAATATTGGTCTTTAAAATTAAGAGTCCGTCAGATTGAAGTGGAGGTCCAGGCAAGACAACTCCATCCTCTTCTGATATTAGAACACAGCACTGCTTAACATTTCATAATAATCTTCTAGTTGCACACACTGTCCTCGTTTTTGGCTCAATATCTTTCTCTCTGCCGTGACACATGTACTGTATGTATAGATGAAGATCGGGCAAATCCGGCTGTTATGGCTTGAGGTGAGATGAATCGATGTATCAGCACTTCTTTGACGCAGAGCCTGTTTCCCTATAGCACGTCTTTGGTTGATTAAACACATTGACTGGCCTGTCAGCGGGCTGGAGAGGGATGGCCCACTGCAGGACTCTGTGGCACCACTTCTTCACCATCTCTTAGCTTTAAGCTAGAGGCCAAAAGGTGAAGGCAACGCTGGATGGAACCTGATGTCAGCACAATGCATTTGCTTTGACAACACAAGAAAGCATGTGTTCATCTATTCTGTTTGGCCCTCTTATCCTGTACAACTCTACTGACAGAATACTGTCATAGTTTACCCTCCTCTTCCCCGCTACACATTCTGCAGCCTACTCCGAGCTCCAAGACTAGACAACCCAACTACCCATGGCAGTAGCGGTCCCATTTGAATGCTAAATAGACGGCCATACTCAGTAAATTGCCTCGGCTTGCTCACTGTCCATTACTGAATTAATTGTTTTAGACTTTTTTTTCTTTCTTCCCCCCTCTCACTATGGAATGAAATCAGTCTCAATATTAATGAATGCACAGAGAAGGATTCACACTTGTATTTTGTGATTTATATATAAATGACTCTCTTCTCACAAATACATTTCAATGCACACACAAATGAATACCGTTCCATAATGTGCCCTATATATACGTAGAGCAGCTTCTAAGGCATAAGGGTTGAGAAACATTTGGTTCAAGGCCTTGAAGAAGCGTCCTGCACCTTGGAGGCTCCAGAAGCACCTCGTTCCTGACCTGGAGAAAGTATTATTGTACAGGGACATGCACTGGTACAGCAAAAATGTTTTCATAGTAAAATGAATTTAGTTTATGCTCCTTCAACCAAGGTAAGCCATCACAGAATATAGATAAAGAGATTTGAGAGGTATAATACATTTGTTATTTACTGCACACCAATGTTATAAACTGCGACATACAATTTCAAATAGTTACTGTCGTCGTCTCGCACTCTCCACGGGAACACCTGCAAGTACAATATGTTGTTTGTTAATTGTTTATTGTACATACACTATAAGATTAGCATATGTATTCATAAGTACCTGATCTGCATCCAAAGTATGAAAATTAGACAACCAGTGGACACTCCTGGACAACACCTTCCAAGTTGGAGGTCTGGTACAGTGGGCTGAGCTTCAAGATGTCTTTGAGTAAAACCTTGTTTCTAGCCAAAGTTACTAAACTCTTCTTTGGAGAAATGGACGCTGCAAATGCTGGAATTGTTGGTGACTCGTTTATGATTCACCAAAAACGTGGTCCACTGCAGCAAAACAACTCCACGGCAAATAATGCATTGAGGTTGAGCTCATTCAGTCGTGCCGTACCGTCCTGTGTCTTTGGGCATAAGCGGACCCTTGTGAGACTGCGCTCATGTGATTGGCTGAAAACGAGGAAGACATCCGATTGGCTATAGGTAGTTCCTGGTTGAAAAAAAACACATTTGTGAATCCAGCGACGTCAGGGGAGTCTCATAATTCCACACACAAATACAGACCAATTCACACACAAATGCAAGGAAGTTCACAAATTAAAAGCATTTTGTAAATTCAAATGTAACAGTTTGTATATAAATGTAACAACATCCAAACACATTTTTGATGAAAATTGCAAATCTTTTTTAAATTAATATATTTATGGATTTATATTACATTTATTTAAAACAAGACACATTTGTGTGTGGATCGGAAATGTGTTTGTGAAACTTTTTTTTATAGATGGATTTATTTTACATTTATATATGACGGTATCCATTTGTGTGTGCACTGAAATGTATTTGTGAGAATAGAGTCATTTATATATAAATCACAAAATACAAGTGTGAATCCTTCTCTGTGCATTCATTAATATTGAGACTGATTTCATTCCATACTCATCCACCCTGTCAGGTAAATGTCTCTCTAACTACCTCTGTCCCTCTCTGTCCCGAGCTAATGTGATGATATCGATGGTTCTCTGACTGCAGTTCATGGGCTGATTATGCACTTTTCCCCTTCCAATCTAATCCGGCTAATGATCCAGGGATTTCATATTTATTAGGCAGCAAACCGTAATTTATCATTTCATAGCATCCAATATAAATAGCCATATTGGCGTTGGGTAAATGAGAAGCCAGGCAAAGGCAGGAGCTAACTGTCTGGAACCTTGGGAGGTATAATGCCCCCATCTACTTTAACGGGGCCATATCGGGCATTTGTCTCACAGATCGTTATTCTCTGCAAAAGAGAGTTAGGTTACCCCCCAGAACTGTCCATGCAATACGACAAATGTCCTTGCACATGTGTGTGGACGTTGATGTCTCATAAACACATGTGGCACAAGTTACCTACAAGGCATACCTTAAGATTTAAGTTAAAGAGGAACCAATTTTATAAAGTTAATTCAATTGCCACAGGGAGCACTGCTGCAGCCTGTGAAAACAGTTATTCGAGAGGAGCTCTATCATGTCTGAGACAATAACCCCTGATATTTCAAAGAAGATTATAGGACATTGGAGGCTACAGTTTTATAAGAAAAAGGTTCCAAACAGGGCTTTACAAAATGAGGGCATTTACCACACAGAGAGGTCTTAGAGAAAGATGCTATTGTGTAGGATTCAGTGCTTTTGGAGCTTAACCAATGCCAGTAGGGGCTAAAGAGGGATTTTGAGAGGTTATGGCGATCCTACATGCCACCGTGGTAACCCCCAGGTGGCATAGTTAACATGGACCTCCTCACAAATGCTATACACGTTAGGGCTGTGGTTGCTGCTTGAAGTTCCCGTAATCTTCTTATTTTTTCAATAACACATGCCCAGCAAATATTTTATCAATGCAAATATTGGCTATGAATAACAATGATAATATTTTTGTATATATGTCAATCATATCAAACAACACTTAATCAGTGGAGTACCCCTTTCACATCATCCAAAGGAGACAAGTTGGGTCCCCCCTTGCCCTTTGAAACATTCATCATGGCTGTCTCATACAAAGTGTGATTGCTGCCATGTTTGTTTTTGCCTCTGCTGCCAACTGAATTTCAATTGAACAGGATGTATGGCTTTCCTTGTGAATAAATAAATAAATATAAATACGATAAGCTACTTAAGTTGTTTTATACCATAATCTTAAATCCATATTTGAGTTCATTCTTTCTCTTTCTTTATCACATTTGCCTAGCTCACACTGCACTTCTGCCATTGTGGGGGAATTACCATCTTTTTTCCCCTTTCTCTTTCAAGGCATACCCTATGCTGATTTTTTAAGTATTCACATGCGCCCGTTAACACACACACACGTCGCACGCACACACACACACACACACACACACACACACACACACACACACACACACACACACACACACACACACACGCACACACACACACACACACATGCAAACACATACACACCACAAATGAAGAAACACATAGTGTATTAAAGATGGATTTGATATAGTATTTGCTTTAACTTGGGCCCTATGTTAATTGATTCCATTGATTGTGTCAGGCTGATCCAGAGCCTGCATCCACAGAGCCGCCCCACCTCTTTCAGCTCACATCCCCCCCCTCCCCACAGTCCCCATTTCATATTCCTTTAACCAAGACACACATACGCACACACACAGCATTCCACCGGTGCCACGTGCGGCATACAAATACATATTTCACAGGTCATGGAACTCCTATTTACTTTACTGCTTGCGCCGTAATGGCCACACACTGTTCTGTAATGGGAATTTCTGTTGTCTCAGCAAGTATGTGCGATGCGTTCATTCATATGCCTGAGCAACTGTAATATAATAAGAGGGGGGCCATGGGAATATGACAGATCACATATTGGAACTTCACACCACTGCTGGAGAGATTAACTGTGCATAGAAAAAGATGAATCGAGCTACAGTATGAGAACGCTTATTGTTATGGACAGTATGAAGTCTGTAGGTGAGGATCGATACCTGGCTGGGCTGTTCATGAGGTCACGTTGTATAGTCCCAGTCGTCAACACTGGAATGACGCTGACTATCTAAGGCAGCTCTGCTCTCTGTGCCCAGTACAAGCTTAACAGAGTGGGCACTTGCTAAAGGCTGAAATTATAAAGCAAGAGGTCACTCCAGAATAAATTCACAAGTTTGTATGGGGAAGTTGAATTGTTGTTATGCCCTACAAATATGGCAATTGATCAATGTTTTGCAGCCATTACAGTAAAAGGTCAGTAAGGCGTAAAGAGTGGAAATGGGTAATATGCAACCCTGTGTTGCTGAAATTCTATGTTACCAAATGCCAAAAGTCTATATGTTCTGTCTGTTTGATTATTTGCTCTGATGATTTCCATGTTTCCATAAAACCCCTTAGCTCTCTCCATCCATTCAACTCTCCAGCTCCGAGCCGGTGCACAGATTAAGGTGCAGGGAGACGTGGAATATGAAATCTTTTTCTGATGCAGCCTGCTGTGATATTGCAAACTCCCTCTGCCCTTGCACCTACACACACACACACACACCCTTTTACTTTTTAAGTTTTTTATTATACTTGCACACACGCACAGATTTGTGTTTTGATGGATGTCTGTGTGAGCGGGGGCCCCCCTCGCTCTCCCTCCACCAGTCGGAATAATAGGCACAGCTACTCCAGCTCAGCGGCATTTCTAATTACATGCAAAAGATCAAGGCAGCATTTCACTAGTTTCACAGTGAAAGCCCACAGTGCTTCTACATATTTGTCACCTGTTATAATTATGTAAGGCTGACAAATAGGGGGCCGTAACGGAGGTCCGGGCCAGATATGCAAAGTGTTTGGCTCTCATCCCTCTGTCTTGCTGGATAAATAAAGGAGAAGGGAAAGAAAGAAGGACAGATGAAAAGAAAGCGCAATGAAGAAGAAACCAAGGACATACAGTATACTAAAGCTGTATGCTAGAGCTGGAAGTGTGTGGAAGATAATGATATAGGCCTGGCTGGTCCAGATAAGATTTACTCCCCAACAATGTCAGACAGACAGTGAACTGTGGCTTTGATGCATCGAGTCATGGCTGGGCAGAGAAGATCCATGTTCACACTGATTTTCTCTAATGGGCTCACCCATGTTGAAGTGCAAAGTAGGGTGACATTAATTCTTAATGGGAGCATTAAAAGCTTAGTTAATGGAGAATAGTGAGCCTTTGTGATTAACTGGCCAAATTAATAGTGTCACATTAAAACTTTCAAAAATATATAGTTGTCAGTTTTTTTGAATGGTCAATTGTATTTATACACATTATGTGCTTAGAGTAGTGGGATGTTGTATGGGCAATTGTCTCTGGAAAAATAATAAAGTCCCCATGTTAACAGTATGGAAACATCATACTGTATCCCCCAGTGCAACAATGTGGCTCATTAGTGTGTTTTTGGACAACAAATGAGATAGGCCTATGATACATAGAAATGATTTAATACATCAGGGTTTTGCTACACCGCAGAATACTTGCTGCATGATAAATGTGTTTGTTGACAATAAGGAAAATATTAAATATTACCAGCCTCATCCTTAAAAAGACTTTGCACTACACTTGTTTAACACTCTTAGACTCAAGATGAAAAGCTGAAAACAAAACAAAATAGGATTTGAAAAAAAATAGATGCAGTAGAATCAAAGAGATCATCTTTTTTATTCAACATTTTCTTCTTCCTTGGCACACTCATTACCCACAATGCAACGGCTGCCAATTATTCAGTTGGAGATGTGGCTGTGCTATGCTAGTGGTTGCTAATGTCGCTTTGAGCCACCAGCTTCAAAGAGAGATGAAGGGGAAAAGCCACAGAGGTCTGGTGATTTCTCTACACCCCTGGAATCTTTTTCATTGTTTCAAACCTGTAGTCATCCCTAACTGAGGCTGACTCATGTGACATCTCTGGAAAAGGCTTTGAACAACTTTTTTTCACAAATGCAGTTGTACTCCCCAAGACCTTTGAATACACTTTGATGTGTAAAAAGCTCCTGCTATGTTCCTAGGTTTTTTGTTTTGTTCGTTGTTGTCATAAAGCTGCATGAGGTTGATCTCTTACTCTTAGTTCTGGATTTATCTGATTCATCAATTCAACCTTCATTGTTATGAATAGTACATGACACAGCCCTTGTACCTGCCTGCCTGTTTTGGAAGACTTCAAGCTTTAACTCTGCAGTCTCTTTGTATGAATCTATTACATGTCTGTGAATCACAGAGGTCTGTGTCAATGTTGTTGTTGTTGTTGTTGTTATGGGGTGGTCGTACTTTGGATGTGTTACACTGTAAAGTGGTGCATCATTCATTACATGAGATCAATACCCATTTAAAAGAGCAGTGTCTTTATATGTAGAACATATCATTTACAATCAAAAGACACAGCCCGCTTAATATTATACCTGTTTGTTTTCCTGCTGTTTATGCCAACTAGTGCAGAACATGTCAGATGAAAATGCTGCGAGCGGTTGAGATACTCTGACCTTAGGGAAGAGAATTCCAAAGCTGAAAAACAACTACTGTAGATTTAGCTTTCATGCTTTTAAACGGCTTCTTTCATGCTAATATTGCCAACGGGGTATGGACAAGCATACCAACAGATGCTTAATTAAAGTGCCTTTTATATTATTGACATCCTCTGCATATAAAATGGCCTTCAGTGGCCTCGCATGCCAAATGCATCATTCTTCAAATGATTTATGCCTCTCATCTATCTCTCTCATTGCATTGCCTCTTGCACTCTGATGTGATGCACGCAAATTAGCCGTTATGTTTTGTATGTTCCAAATAAAATCAAAGTTACACCCGGCTATGCATTGTAAAGAATTTGGTACATACTATTGCACTTTATGGATCAATTGTACATGGTATTAAATCCCATGATGAAATGAAGTATTTCTTGTTTAGCAAGTCAGAGCAGTTCAATATTAGCATTTCTACTGCAATGATCCCTAGGAGTAGTAGTGCATACATACATTAAGCACACATGAAGTACTTCTGAGTGTTTGTGTGTATGCATTTGAGTGAATGCAAGCTCATGTATGCTGCCCTGTGTGTCACTTCCCTTTCTGGAAAACCAGGAGCGGAAAGGTTAATGCATTGTTTCGGTTTTTGGCAGTAAATCTCCAGAGCATACAGTTCCACTCACACACACACACACACACACACACACACACACACACACACACACACACACACACACACACACACACACACACACACACACACACACACCTCACACTCATGCACTGTCATGCAACTCACACACAAATGTACCATACATCCGTGCTGGTTTATTTTGATAGAGCTCAATTGAGACACAGCCTACAGAGATGCACTCAGTCACTGATCCACTTCCTGACTTTTACGGTAGGGGTGGATCTGCAGGGAAGACCAAGTGCTTATCAGTCTAATTTGGTCCAATCCACTTGTTGCATAAAAACCCAGACTTTCTCCTTTAAGAATTCCGATCAGGCGTATTACAGGAATGTCTGGAGAACTATCCCCCCTCACTCCATGGGACACTCTCCATTCTTCTCCACGATCTTCGGTTAGACTAAAAATCAATCCCCCCGTGGAGCAGCGGCCCATTTGTCCTTGGCTTAGACAGAGGCTTGGGTCAATAAAGGCACTGCATCACCACTCTCCTGGTTGGGCCTCCCAGCAAAGCCTCTGCTTGGCACAGCAATACGCTGACTAGCGCCCGTGATAAATGGCGAAGGCATGAATGGAATTACTGGAGCAAGAGCAGAGCTACTGGGCAGCACTTGACACATTCTGTTGCCTCTCTCTGCTTTTATCTCATGGCGGTTGGTTGCATCGAATGGTAAAAGGCCATCAACTTTGACTCAGCCCAGCAGATATCACAGTGGATAACACCCTCTAAATCTTTTCCACTCGTGTAAAAGTTGTAAACTACTGTTGTCTAAATTAAGGTAACAGGGTCAGTGGTTTAATAGAAACAATTTATTTATGGTTACTCTACGATTCCTACTAGTATTTATTTTCACAGTAAATGACAGTACCACATAGACCATGCAACCATTTTGGTCAATTTCTTTCAGTTTACCATTTTGATCCAGACTGAAATATCTCACAACTATATACTACTGGATCGATTGCTCTGAAATGTACTACAGATAGATATCTATGATGCCTAGATGATAAATGTTCCTGACTTTGGTGATCCCCTGACTTTTCCCATAGTGCTACCATGAGGTTGGGATATTTGTTTTTTGTTGAAAATGTTGAACATTGGATTGATATTCAAATTTTGGTACACACATTTTGTGTTCACACAATGTTAGCATGCTAACACGCTGAAGGTGAATGGGGTAAACATTATACCTAGACATCAGAATGTTAGCGTGCTAGCTCAAAGCACTACTGTAAGGACATTCTTACAGAGATGCTAGCTTGATTTAAGACTTGTCATTCAGAAAATGTTGTCCATCACACATGGGATTACAATACTCTATTATAAAATGTCTCTTAAATGCACTGATGAGATAGTAAAAATCATTTATTTATTTCTAGCTTTTCGCTCATTAATAATGTTTTTCTTACAATATGCTAAAATGGCATCAGGCATGTGCGTGCTTGCCTCAGGCCTCACATTGAATATGTCGGTTACATATACAGTATAATGAATCAAAAATAATAAAAACAATATCATTGTGTGTAGGCCTACTTCTACTTCTGCTTTCAAGCAAAATGGTTGTATTTGCTAAATTCTAATTATTTGTGCACCAGATAAATACAAAAAAACTTGCCTCAAATTTACCCAGAGATGAAACATTTATCCTCATCTCTAGTTTCATCTCTCTCTCTCTCTCTCTCTCTCTCTCTCTCTCTCTCTCTCTCTCTCTCTCTCTCTCTCTCTCTCTCTCTCTCTCTTTCTTGTTTTTGTATGCATGCCTAAATAATCTTTTACGTGTTTTTGAATTAACCATGTTGAAGATCTCTGCCTGTTTTTCTTAGTGAACACACGGTTGCCTATAGTTTCCTGATGAAAAGGAGGAACTGAAAGATGTGGGAGACTTGTTTTAACCAATAAACGATCGTCATCTGCTTCAGAGCATGATAGGCTATTTACTTCTGATTCACTCAACTGCAGCTCTTCTTGCCTTGCCCCGTGGTGCCTATTTCTCAGACAATGTCTTGAACACAAGAGGACTTGAATTCTTCTTGGACCCCGTCGGTTGGTGGAGAATGTGTATCAAACAAGGATGGCAAATTAATTTCCTTGGTGTTAATAAAAGACAGCTTAGCCCGACTTAGAGGAACGTAATTAACAAAAATCCCTTCATTTACTTGAGTGTCCCTTGGATGAACATGTGATTTTCTAATTAACCTGCTGCAGCCCGCGCCGCTTCCGTCCCAGTAATGAGCAGACTGGTGAATGCAATCAGCCCTGACCCTATCATTATTATTTGTCATGAATAAATGTATGCGTTACCATTATTATCAATTACTTGCCCTGCATTATATAACCATGCAGAATTTATGCATATCTATTCAGTTCACCCCTCGCTATCAGCTATTTCCTGAAATTGCTCATTTAAAAAACATGAGATAACAGCTCGACTAACAGCTATAACAGTGTCCTAGAACACACACACACACACTCACACATACACACACACACACACACACACACACACACATGAACACACACATGAAGAGACAACACAACACACACACACACACACACACACACACATCACCTGCTCTGAGTGGAGTTTCACAGACTCTCCAAATGATGTCAAAAGCAAACAACTGTGGAAATTGTAAAAACATTTTGAGATTTGTACAATCCGACTGCATGGAACATTACAACACAATGGTTTTTTTAAACACCACAGTGGGAGAGGCCCTGTATCTCACACAAACCAAAAAACAGTTGTCAGTGTCACTTCCTATTCTCATAATAACTCTGTATATAACATGTGGCTCTTGGCCTGGCCCTACTTCCTCTTTTGCTACGTAACAGTATGCACTACACTATTTACTTTCCACCACATGCTTAGCGGAGACCTTGTGAAGACAATATTCATAGCAGCGTTTTAAACTTTTTTCATTACTGATTTATTTGAAGCGTGGCTCGACTATGGATGGAGACGTGTTGTCCTTGTCATCTTCCTCGTCACTGTCATGCCTGTCAGCAGCAGGGACACACAGAGATACGTTACCGAAGAGTGACAGCAGCCTCGCTCACAACCAACAGGAACACCCATCCACTGAAGAATTATGGTATGTATATGCTCGAAATGTACACAGACAGGCGATGAAACAAACATGTAATAGTGTAATCTTTGACAATTTATATAAAGAAACCCTACCACCTTTAATAATACTATGAAGTTAAGTCAACATCTCTGACTGAGTGTCAACACGTCTTTATTTTAGGTGAAATATTATTTTAAGTATATTGCATTTCAATGTTGAGTGATTCGTGTATTGTACTGTGTCCGTATCATGTTTTTACCAGGCTTTCTGAGTGATACAGTTTTAGACCTATCAAGTCATATGTGAAAGATTGGAAGGTTTCATTTGTTTACTATTGTCCGATCATTATACGTAGATAATCTCCGAGATTCTAGAAACAGCTTAAAGCACACATTACATTATTACATTATTTATGTTTCGTATCACATCGTCAGATATGCTCGGAAAGTTGGATTACGAAATGTCAGCAAAGTGAGACTGCGAGGAGGAATAAAGAGTGACTGTGGAGTTTCCCATGAGGTCATAGATATGTAGGCCTGAGTTCAATATTGCACAACACTGAAACTTCATTGTGTTGTGCAATAACATGCTATAAGGATGCTAATAATAGGCTATCACATTATTTTAAAACTCTTTAAATCTTTAAATTATGGTCCCTTCTTTTATATTTTAGTGACAGCTAGTTCTACATATGGGAATACTTTCTACATAAATGATCAGGCTGCCTTCAAATAACCGTGTTCTAATAGTTAAAGCTCCCATATTATACACTTTTCGGTTCTATTATACACCATATTATATGGTCTTAGTGGTCCCTAATACGTTTTTCTTTAATTGTTTGCTGAAAAAAACTTTCAGATAATTTATTGTACTATGCTGATGTTCAGCTAATCTCACAATGGCCTATTTTTTAAAAAAGAGTTGCAGGTCCCCTCGTAAATATACAATCTTTGAGCTCCCCCCGCCCCCTGTCCGGAAGCGAAGCCAGATACGCCTCGCCCTCTGTCTGTCAGGGCCGTGGACCAATAAGAAATAGGGGTGTGGGCTGCACAGTGGAAGCTTCTGGCTTTACGGTTTGTGAGGTCAGAAAAGGGGATAATTCTGACTGGAGTGTTTTTGGGGGGAGGGGTGGGGGTTTCAGAAAAGGGGAGAGTGAGAAAAGGAGAGATTGTTATTTTTTTTGATATTTTGGCAGTCTCTAGGCACACCGTGGACGCATGGATATGTTGGAACACATTTAAAAAGTGCATTTAGCATAATATGGGACCTTTAAAGTCCACACAGCTCTCCTCTGTAAGGATATCCGACTGTGGCCATCGACCGGTTGAAAAGCAGAAACAAATCTAGACTGATATTTGTCAGGGCTGCCAACAGCTAGACAGAGAGAGATATTATATCCCTCTTCATCATTCGCTATCGGGGTGAATTAACATATTGCTGCGGAAAGGAGTGGCATGTTGCTGGTGTCCTTCCAGCACGGCATACGATTGAAAACTTTGTTAAACTGGGTCAGACATTGTGTATTGGCTGTCAGAGAAGCCAAAAGAGAAAAAAGGCCATTGATCATGGAGACATGGAGAATGGTGTGGTCCCAATAGGGAGGCTGTATAAACAGTGTTGACTTGCCAAGACACGGTTTTGGACTGTGGTATGTTAGCATTCGTGCTCATACTGGCCACTAAAATAAGGCTCTATTTTATTTGTTTGAGCTTCTGCCTTCATACTCCCAAACAGAAGAACTGTTTGTTGTGTGTGGATGATTCGCTCATTAGTCGCTATAAACACTTTCCTCTAAATCTCTTTTTACTGTTGAGTTGAAACAAGAGGAATGACAGACTGTAGGCTATGGATGAGGTGTACGTCTGTAGATTTAGACATTTGGACAGTTTTGATCACACTATATTACCATTTTGAAATCTCCTTTGTATTTTTCGCAAAATTAGCAACTTATTGTATTTTCAAAATTGTTGAAATATTCCTTTAAACTTGACAGGTCCAAGGATTTTTATTCTCATCTTTCCATGATCCCACAAGGGACTACGTTGTTGTGCTAAATCTTTATTACCAACAGTATCGTGTTATGAATAAATAACTGAAGATTAACTCCGTAAATGTCATTCAGGCATTAAAATAGACCTGCATCAACTGTTTTGTAAAGCCTTGACCTGACAATGCAACTCTCTACAATTGTGTAACACCGGTGTTCACATAGCAGGACTCTGTACGTACAGTAAGTGGATACAAGCAAGTGTTTGCGGGGGAGTTTAGCCTTAAGGGGGATGAGAGGTGATCGCAGATTGTGATTCTTTGTAGTACTTATGTCTCAGAGGTTACAGCAGTCCTACACTGTGTTTGTGTTAAGAAGCCCTTGGGGGACTACATGCAGAGCTGTGTGTTCCTACATCAGCAGATTACCCCTAGGCTTTAGATCTCCGCTACCTCCCCTGTCAAGCTACTTCCTTCCAGACAATACCTCACAATATAGCTGGTGGAAAGGAAGTTAGTATCACTAATTCATCTTCACAAATATTTCCCTTCATTGCAAGTGGTTGAATGGACACCGACATTTTTCCAGGGATCATCACCCTCATTGTTTCCCAGGGATATCAATATGCAAATACATTCGATTGTAAACAGAGATTTCGATTGGCCGGGAGTCCAGGTGCAAAGAAATGCACCGAACTGTATGCCAGTGTCTTAAGTGCATAATGTGATTTGCATGCATTGTGTGTGAGTGGGTGTGCATAATAGCCACGATTCAGTTCTGTGCAAGTGCACTCTGCGCGAGTGGGTGTTCAGAAGTACTCTGACGGTCTTTTGTGCGCATATCTGTTCGCTTATTATTAATGGAAATCCAATGCTAATATTCTTCATCATGACTTTATTTATGGAATATACAGTATAAACTCTTGTCTATCAGTGCGTTGGTGAAATGTTTGTGTCTGTGTTCGTGTGTGTGTGTGTGTGTGTGTGTGTGTGTGTGTGTGTGTGTGCGTGCAGGACAGAGTTGGAATGCCCTGTGGGTGACAGGCTGCTGTCTACAGAGGAGCAGGTCACTCTGATCACAGAGAGCATGACTGTCACCTCCACTGACCAGGAGAAACTGCTACTACTCAACAGAAACACTGAGCTCCGCAGAGTCAACAAAGAGGTAGCCTCCACCATCCCTTTAAACTAGTGCAGGTACACTCTCTACAGGCTCACATTTGTATTGCTGATGTTGGCAATTACATTCAGTTCTCTCTGTAAAAACCAGAGGAGAATCGTGGGCGTTGTGTGAACACTGCTGCCTGCCAGGCTGTGAAGAATCATTACATTACATCGCATTTTTTTCCACAATTATACAACCTTCACTAGTTGATTTTAATGAAATGCCGCTTAGTAAAAAGAAAAGGAGACATGGGGGAAATCGTCCTTTCTAATGTGATGTACTGTACACTCAGAAAAATAATGAATTGGATGAAAATAATGTTTGTCATGCCATCTCTATTCCATCCAAACAAATCAAGTTAAGTCAGCCAACATTTATCGTATTATCTGAACACAGAATACATCTGTGGGTTAAACATAATGTTTATAATTCCGTTCAACTCATTTGCATCTTGTTGAATTTAGATGGGTTTTTTTCTAGTTATTTTGGTCAAATCAAATTGAGTGTATTCTACCTTGGTTAACCACTTATGTGTCACAATAGAACAAATCTATGAGAGAGCACACAAGAGTAAAAAGAAGATTGTCTCACCTCACTAAATTAACTTTCTGATGCCCACGTTGGTTTGTCCAACAGACTTTGAGTGACGGCCATGGCACTGATGGTTATTACATGATGATGATGATGTGTTCTAGCTGATGAAGCTGAACCAGGACTGGGACCAGGTGTACCGCAGTGCCACGCTGGGTCTGCAGCACAGATTGGAGGCTGTGGAGCTGGAAAACACTGCCATCAAACAGCTCAACAGCAGACTGCTGCTCAAAGTGGAACACCAACAGGTATACTGTACAACGCATTTGACAGTCTTTTTAGCTTGTACGTGGGAATAGACCCAGGAAAGTGTGTGTAGATACAGTGTATGGGGAAAATCCTAAACTGTGGGTTACTGTGTAGCTGGTATAGATAAAGGTAGACATAAAAGATGTGGTGTAGGTGTGTGGGGTTTCCTTAGAGGCGGACTAATCCGTTAGGCAAAGATAGGCAATCACCTTGGGCTCCAAGTTATCAAATACCCCATAAACTGCCTCATAAACGTACTGTATGATGAAGGAAGGTTTTTTTTAAAACTGGTCACTCATTCATTTTGTCATTGAAAAAGTCCATACTCTAAAATTGCATCAGAACACTTCATTCAGGAGTTCATTCATGAGTGCAACTACAGTATGTAAACTGTTGCGCCAGTCATTTATTGTGTTCTGTATTTTGATGCTTCGGCAACTGTATTTGGAAGTTACAAACTTAAGACATTTGAATTGGATTTTTTTTTTAATAATAAGTTCTACGTATAGGTCTTTCTTAGATAAATAAGGATTGAAAACAGGGGAAACAAGGGATGTGAAGGGCCCCATGCTTGTACTTGCCTTAGGCCCCAAAACTACTAAATCAGCCCCTGTCGTTTACTGATGTGTTTGGAATTGCAGAGTGCAAAGCAGTATTATGAGCAGGCACTGATGCATGAGCTGAAAAAGAACCAGGAGCTGCAAGAATACATCACACTGTTGGAGAGCAGGAGGCACCTCCCAGACAAAGACTGCACACCTGCCCCACAGGTATTATACAAGCAGGCTTTACCTGTCAGTGGTTCTGCATACCTGATCAATTTTTACCTTTATCATTTCTTTCAATGTTCATAATTGATCTTCCGTCTTTACCAAAGGACAGCTTCAGTGCTGTGATACGAGGCCCTGTGTCATACCGCACAAGTCATCCTCCTGGCCTGTCACCCAGTCCCCTCTCTGATTACAACCCTCCATCCTCCTCCTTCTTCCCAGCCCCTTCCAGTCAAGAGGCAGGTCGCAAGGGAAAAGGCCCAGGCAGCAGCACTACCCCACTAGGAGACGCCCAGCATGAAGTGAAGGATCTTAAAGAGCAGCTTGAGGCACTGAGATGTCAGGTTGGAAGCTCTCTCTCTCTCTCTCTCTGCACTGCATAACACATTTCAACATTTCTGATGTGATGAGAGCAGAATTGATGTCGACCGACTGTTGCCAGGGAAAGATTTGCTTAATGCTTGAACGCAGTCTCGAATTAGATGGTGAACTGCTCCACCAAGTGGTGGATCTTTGCTTGCTTTTATGAAATGTGCTCACAGTTTATTAAGTATGTGGGGATGAAGAGATATGGCTGCCCTGTCTACCATATTGATGTTTTTGCCAACAGACCCAGATTTATGAAGCTGAATATGAGACGGAGCATAACGACCACAAACACACACAGCAGGAGAACAGGAGGCTGAGGAAGAAGAGGGAGGAGACGCGCCAGCAGGTGGCACTACTGCAAGAACAGGTACAGTGGTGTATTACTCATTGTTTTTTACACAATCACAATACAGATTAGCCGGACAGATATGGATTTTTAAAGGGCCAATACCGATTCAGATATTAGGGAGTAAATATTTTTGATGACTGATTAATCGGCCGATTAGATTTAAAAACATTTCCAAAAAAATATATCATAACAAATAACTTATTTTTATGATCCCCTTAAATATAGCGCAAACAACTGTGACAAAGATATTAATTGAAGGCGGAACATTTTACTGTTTTAGAATACTTTCACTGTCAAACATTGGTGCATGAACTTTTTTTATTGTAATAAGAAATTGCTTAAAAAATAAAGTGTTACCGATATGTCTAAAGTTGCGTAGGCCATTTTGGAACTCAGACATTGAGCATTTTCAAGGCAAGTCATGTCTACTCAAAAAAAGCTTATATTTACAAATGAGGAAGGCAATAATCGACCGGGTAAATTCTCCGGCAGATTCATTGTTTGGGCTCTAATAGGGATATCTGTATGTTTGTGTGCATGTGTAAAATGCAAACCTATGTTGAAATACACATGCATTCACACTTGAACAGGGATTATTAAATGTGATGATCTCAACCTACTGATAGTAACTCATGCATTTCCATTTTATATGTACTGCCTGTGCTCCTGCCATTGCTGCAGCTCAAGGTTTATGAGGACGACTTTCAACGGGAGCGCTCAGACAAACAGATGCTGCAGCGGCTCTTGTTGAAGAAAAATCCTGCCAGCAGTAAAGACCCAGTGCTCATCCACCGCTGCAACAACGAACAGCAGCCACTAGGGGGAGACAAGAGGACGCAGAGCGGAGACAGGAGGAAACAGCACCACCCATTCTGCCCCAACCACCCACACAGGGACAAGGAGTCAGACTGAAAATAAATGAAGAGGACACGTGATCATTCACACAGTAATGATCACTTAATTCACGTTAAGTTTTAAACCTGGTGAAATGAGTGTCACAAAATGTGTCCAAAACTCTCATATCCTTTTCCTAATAAGGAAAAGTATTCACTGATGAATTGCAGATGAATAGTCCACAATAATTGTCTGTACATTACTTAACAAAGATTTGCTGACTTTGGTACCTATTTAATATATTTCTTATATATCTATTTCTAATATATCGCTCTTTTCATAGGTCATTGCTTCGCTTACTCAGACTTTGATTGCTATCAAAGCCATTTAAAATGAACGTAAATAGTCAAAATATTAAGAGGAACAGCTGATCTAAACATGGCAGTGGTGTGTTACTCGCATCAACATCTTTGGGACAGCAGAGGGCACAGTTGTCAGCTTATTTCCTGATTATTTCTTCTCTATGTTGTTGCATTCCTTTGAAGTCTGGTCTCAAATATCTTGGCTGACACTAAAACAGTTTGGCTTGTGTTGCTGGATGCATGTTTGATCAGACAGTGATATGTGTACTGCTGCTGTTTGTCACTGATCCACACCTGGGGCCTATTGCATAAAAGTGGAATAAAGACATCCAGGATGATTGATAAAGCCAGCCTTGACAAAGTCTAGCCTGGGCACTTTGGATTAGTCAGTTGCATAAACGCCAATCCAGTATGTAAAGGGGCTGCTTTGTCAAGCCAGGTGTAAGTAATTCTGTTAAGTGCCAGCCCACAGTTTTCAGAAGTAGACCCAAAGATCGAACACAGATTTACTGATAGAAAAATGGAAAAGACGGCCCATTTTCCCACAATGTTTTGCTAGTTTAAACCGTAAGTGAGGGGGCAGTTCATTTCATACAGGAGATGTATTCTCTGCCAACTGTTCTTGATGTCCCAGCATTGTTTTATGATAAAATAGTTGACAGTGAGCAGTCTGCAGGTGCATCTAAAAAATTGAATATCATGGAAAGTCCATTCAAAAAGTTAAACTTTCATAGATTAATTACACAAAGTGAAATATGTCAGGCCTTTTTTTGGATGATTGATTGATCATGGAATAAAAAATCCAGTATCTCAATATTAGAATGTTACATACAACCAATCAGAAAAAGGATTTATAATACAGAAATGTCGACCTTCTGAAAAGTATGTTTATTCTAGATTAATTTCACTCCATGTGTAATGAATTTCTAGAATATATTTAAGTTTCACTTTTTGAATTCAATTACAGAAAAAAGGAATTTTTCATTGATATTGAATTTTGTTTTAGATGCATCTCGATATAGTGATAAGTACAAATTGAATTTATTTGACCCACACTTGCAACGTCATCTGCCATCGATAATCAATTGTATAAATATAGCCTGCAATATTGAACAGCAATTATTATAATTTATATCATTGCATCTTAATCTAATTATAATTAAGTTAATTATAAATGGTTCAGGTTAAATAAATAAAAAAGAAGAACTATTTAACTAAATGACAATGCAGTCTTTTATGTGGTACCTTAAAACAGGCTAATGAAAATAAAGCAATACGCAGAAGATCATGGAATAACTGTTGAACACCTTGATTTCAGATCGGAGTGACAGCTGACTGAGCCAATCAGGCAACAGAATAAGTTTATCCTTTACGTTTAGCCTGGTCCCGACCAGGCTAAACGTAAAGGATAAATCTCCAGGGTAACTTATGTCCCTCCTCTTTTATGCAACCGGATCATGGCTAACGCAAGCCAAGATAACCGAAATATCCTAGGTTAATCCCTTATCCTAGTTTTATGCAATAGGCCCCTGAACTGAAACTACAGACACACTTCATGACGCCACAGAGGTGGTCACTAGGGGATAAGGGTTTTTTTCCCTCTGCGTTACTGGAAAGTTCTGTAAAATGAGAACAAGAAACTGAGAACCATCCTTTGACCTGTGCACATGAGAAAAAAGAGGATTTTTTTTTTTTTTTAAATCTATTGATATGGGTTCATTTAGTAAGTGTAGAATGAGAATGACGTCATGTGTCCAGGATGCAGCATTACATTTCTAGAAACTGTGAAGAAAGTTCAAATGTGAACACTGCTGTTTCTTGACCACAAACACATAAGGCTGTCTGAAACCACAAACTTGACTCTGACACACACAGACAAACAAAATTGATTCACTCCACAGCATTTCCCTACTTTTTTATTTTCCCATATTTATAAGTGAAAATAGCAACACCCAAACTATCACTATTTTGTCATGTTTGTCATATACATATTTTATGTTTCAGTTTGCTTGTTTGTTTTTTTCAATCGCAAAAATATGTAAATTGCTATGGAGGGTCTAATAAATCTTAGCTTCTATTTTATATAGTTAAATATAAAATAGAAGCTAAGATTTATTAGCTTTATATGTACACCACTTTCACACAATGAGTCTGATATTTTTCATATACATATACATAGAAAGTAAGTGTAAATGTATATTAACAGTGATGTTGTATCCAGACAATAATTAAGATAACAATCAAACAGAGAATGAATGGCTAAAATGTTTAAGTGAAACACTGGCGAATAGGATGACATTTTTAACTTATACAGTAGATTTCATCATGAAATTTGCGAGTAAAACAAAGACCTTAATGAACATTTTGGACATTTTATTTATACTAGTAAGACAGAAGAATCCAAAAATCTCAAAACTGACCAGTGCTTGAAAACACTTTTTTTTGCCTGCTGTGTCTCACCTTTATTAAAAACATTTTAAAAAAGATTAAACTTTTAGGATTTTTCTTTTCAAGAACTCATGCACCAAGACACATTCTACACACATTATGAACTATTTCTTTGTCCTCAGAAATCAGTCATCGTTCCTGACAAGTAACAGAAAGGTAGAATATAAGGTGGTGATGATTGCTATAGGTTAACTGACCAAATGATGAGTCATTATTAATCTGGACCGATTCCAAGATCAGATACAGGTCCTAAAATAAGCCTTTGTGTGGTCACTGTGTTCCTGTTTCAATGACGTTAGATGAAATGTAAAATTATTGGAAGATGGGAAGAAGAACTGGAGTTTCCATCAGGTGTTGTGTGCAGTATATAATCGCCACCACATATGGGCATGACCATATCCAGGAGACAGAGAGAGGAGAAGACTGAACAGCAGACAGGTATGGAGACAATGGAAGCCTTACTGCAATACGTATAGCTTAAACTAAAAGGCAAAGTTACTTTACAGATTAACATTTTAAATTAAATAATACAATAGTGTGAGTGTTTAACGTATCAACATTCTATACCATTTATACAGTAACAAATACAACTCTGAAATATTGCTTTCAATTTGTTAATGTAATCATTTGCTATAACTTAAAACTCTGAAAATAAGTTATTTACCTTTCTGCACATTTTACCGTGTTATGTATATCCATTTCACAGGTACACTATGTAACTTTAGGTGTGTCAGAGAAGTGAACATTTTCTAATGTAGGCTATATTCTTATAACTGAATAAACACATTTTCCTCAGAGGACATTTGGATCCCTGGAACACTGTTTGAAGATAGAAAGCTATCTTAAAAGTTTCTGTTTCACTATTGTTGTTTACAGCAACAGGGCCCAAAGTTTTTTTTTTTTACAAACATTATTCTAGTCTTGTGTTCAGTTCCAGCTGTCATAAAATAACTTATGATTAATGACCATAGAATTATTCAATGCTAAGAATAACATGTAGTGAACTATGTTTTGTAAACTAACTGCAGGCTCTGCAAATATAAACAAATCCCCCTCCCCTGAAACTGCATAGTGCACCTTTAAATGAAGAATCTTTCACTATGGTTTATCTGATCGTTTACGTATGGGACTATGGAGGCCAAGGGAAACTTTTCCGTCCATTATGTTGAGTTGAATGCTCTTGTCCTGTTCCGTTCTATTCAACATATCTCATGTCTTAACAAAGAGGCCTCTAACACGGACAAAAGACTGGTTGACACATGGAACGAAGGTGTAGCCGTCTCAGTTATATTGGTCTTATTAGGGCAGGTTGAATAAGGTGGTGCTAAGTGCCACCGAACTAAATGTGGTCAAATGTTTTTCCCATAAGTCCAGATGCTGAGCTATTTTTTGCATCTGTGTAAACAAGTATCAACCTGTCTCAGAAACTAGATGGAAAAACACACAATCTAAGACATAATATATTTAAACTTAACTTTTTTCTCGCTGTGTTCTTCTTCCTGCCCAGACTCCACCAGACAGCACCACCAACAGCCTCGACCTTATAACTCTTTGAAAACAGTCTAATAGAGACGCTGACTACATCCATGGATAAACTGCAGGCCATGTACAACCAGCAGGGCTTCCTCACCGCGCTGCCGGTGCTGGATGAGACCGAGCTGAGGGAGGCCAGGCGCGCCTTCCATGAGCTGGAGGAGGAATTCGGTGAGTGCACCTGGAAGAAGAGGGAGGAAAAGGGAGAAAGAGAGAGAATACAGAGGTTAAAGGGGACGTTGTACTATTTTAATGTATTATCTAGCAAAATGTGTATAGAAATGAATCAGTTTTTTCTGCTGCTAGCCTAAAAATATTGTACAATCAACTATACATTATGCATGTCTATGCTTGATTATGCTGAAATTGTAGGCTTCTCTTCCTTCACCTTGAAATCTCTTGACTCAGTGTATCAAAGTGCACTGCGTTTCATCACTGCAGATGCATTTGCCAATCACCATTGCATCTTATATGAAAAGTTAGGATGGTCCTCCAGCAGGGAGAAGCACTGTATGTTGTTTATTTAATAAGGCTCTACTGCAAAAACTGCCTTGTTACCTCTGCGCTCTGCTCACATTTAAATATAGCTCTTAGAATGTCAGGTCAGGGGACATTTTAACTTTGATTGTAGCCTCTTTTTCACACTGAAGGTTGTGAAAAAATAGGTTCAAATACTTTACTCTATTACCTCACTTCAAAAATGTAAAAGTTTGCTCTTAATAGTAATTGCTTCTTATATATTATGTGTTTGTATGGTTCCAGGTGAAGAGTACACTCAGTACAGCCTCCACAACGTTCACCTTCAGTATCCCTGGGTGGAGGGCCTCATCAAACACCCTCACATCCTCACAGTGGTCAAAGCCATCCTGGGCCCTGACGTCCTCCTGCTGGACTCCCGCTTCATCTGTAAATACCCAGCGCTGAAACCCGCCATCCAGGAGAATGGAGGAGAAGAAGAACAAGCTAAACCTAATGGAAATGCTGATAAGGATGCACTTCCATATGTGGCCTGGCATCAGGATATGAGGTAGATTTATGCTCGATGGTTTTTTGTGACCCCAAAGGATCCTAGAAGCCAGCACTGCCTTGAAGGCTCTGTTGGGGGCACAAAACACCAAATACTTTGATTTACATGCTGAAAAAAAGAAATCTGAAGGTTTTTGCTGTGCTTTGTCTGACCGTAATGGTTTTGTTCACAGGTATTGGGGTATTGCTGGTGGCCCCGTCCTGACTGTATGGCTGGGTTTAGATGACTCCCTGAAAGAGAATGGCGCCCTGCGAGTCATCCCAGGTACCTTGGCTATACTAATGTATGCTTCTTATGCAAGTGTGTGCCTTTAGCCACAGCTGATACATAGTTGAACTATTTTTTCCTGTAGGTACTCACAGTGCTGGCATGCTGCCCCATCGCCAAGCCATCCGCCCAGGAAACATGCTGTCAGTCAACCAGGAGATCCCAGAGGAGCTGGTGCAGGCTGATGAAGCTGTGTTGTGCCCCCTTTTAGCTGGACAGATGTCTGTGAGTTTATTTAGGTCTTTTGAGAAACGTGAACGGGTTAATGAGTAGGTTTGTGTGGCATACAAATTGAATTAATTCATATTTGTCATGTGTTTAAAAGGTCACCGATTATGCAAAATCCACTTTTTCTTTTCTTGGTTAACATGGGTCCCTGGTGTGACTAGAGACTACCAAAGTATGAGAAAAAACGACCCTCTTTCCAAAATCTCAGTCAGATTTTTTTCCCCTTATGACATTGTGAGTAAAATATAAAGGTTTTTTGGACACTGCACCATAGAAACAGTTTCTAGTAGAAACCCAAATTACAAATTTGAGCAATTGAGTAATATTTGTGACCTTTAACAGATTCATGATGGGTTCCTCGTCCATGCCAGTGATCCCAACACATCCCAGAAGAGGCGCTGTGGCTTTGTGATCCGTTACGTTCCCACCTGTGCATATCCCATACAGGTGAGACAAGCATGACTATAGATTTATTATTATATTATGTGGTGGTTATATTTTTTATCACAGTCAAACTTGCACCGTGTACTGATCCTGAATCTTTCTGTTTTTTCTTGTTAGGATCTTGACCGACCCAGGAAATTTCATGCGACAGCGTTGGCCTGTGGAACTGATGAATTCAATAATTTCTCTAACCAAGCCTCATGAAGACTTAAATTAATTATTTTTCCTCTTGCACACATTTTCGAACTATTTTTTGTTCTATGTTTAGAATAATATAGTTCATCAAAACTATAATAGTACTGTATATTGTATAGTATTGAAATGGTTCAACTGTCATTAAATAAAATAATACTTTTAACAACCTTTAAACATAATCTCTTTTTTTACTTCATACAAGAGGATTTATATATATATATATAGTAAGTAAGTTTAACAGCCCTATGCAGGGACAGAGGTTAATCTCATACATCCTTTTCCAGTTGTCTCCATACTTACGGAAAACCATCCAAAATGTACATCTCTAGGATGATTTTGTTTTTCAGTGGCTGGTGTGATGTAAATACTGTATGTCATGTAGAATGTTTAGTTGTATGTTTAGTTGGTCCTGTGGGTAATTCTGAGTTGAATATGTTCTAATGCTTCAGCAAAGAGAAAACTTAGGGCGTTTTCATCTGGTGATCCTGTATAGCCTCTGACTGCACATACCCCTTTAGTGAACACTACTTTTAAGAAATGTCTGAAACATTAAACTACTACTAGCATCTCCCCTGCAGAACCTCAAACATTACACAAATTCACAGACAAAACCATCATCAACATATACATTCTCAACCTGTCAATCTGTGTTAATGTGCATGTGTGTGGGCGCGCGTGTGTATGTGTGTGTCTTAATGGCTTTTGTGATGTGTAAATTATTTTATAAGTGCAGCCCCTGAGACACCAACGGTACGTACCCTGGTGGTGTAAAGCCTCCATGGAATGAATAACAAAGGTGATGTTTTACCTTGTCTTATGATGGGTTCACTTTACAGTTTTTCACAATTGTTTAAACACATTTTTTGGAACATCAGACACAATGTGCACAATCTGTAACTCATTTACCAACAGCTCAACCAATTCTGCTGAACTCCAAACACATTTCCTGCCTTAGACTCATATTCTCATTCGAAAACACACATTTTTCACAACACTACACACAATTCTCTATATCTTGCACACTCTTCCTGAATTCTCTCTCATGGTATTCACACAGAACACACTGCCAATCAAATTTCTAAACTCAAAAGGCTTTTGTGCAGTTAGCTATAGAAGGGTCAGAGATGAGCTCCTGTTTGCTGTGATTTACAGTAGACTGCACATTTTGGTACAAATACAGTTTTTGCCGAATACTGTAAACACTAAAAGTGACTGCTATGACCACAACCTCTAACTTTTGTAACTATGCCCTAAAGCACCAACCCTACAAACACGATGCTTTGCACTGTGTTTGAAATTCTCCAACACACTTCTTGAAAAAAAATTAAACTAATTGAATACCAATCAGTCTTAACCTTAGCACTACAAATAGTCCCCGGGTGAGCTCAGCTCCTTTCTGAGACAGTAAGAGTCAGGGGAAGAGGAGGAGAGAGAGTGACTGGAGTACCAGGACAAATAAGGCAACAGACGGAGACACATACAACAGGAACACTATAGTGGACCATGTTATAGATTATGGCCTATCAATGAGGGAGCCTGGATAGAGAGTGCAGCCCAACCTGAGTCGCTCCATAATTAGGAGATTTAGACTGGATATCAGGTGATCATTTCCCTGTTGCTTCTCAAAGGATTGAGTGTGATGTTGATGAGGCGATGTGACCAGACACAAACAGGAGGCGGTATCCATAAAAGGATTCATAATCCAACCACCCAATTCCTTACAATGCTGTTTTTTTTTACCATTGTTCCATAATTTTACTGTAATTGTTTCTTAGTTTATGATGACACACTGAATTGCTTGAACTGCAGTCCTACCTATTCATTGTGTTTGTTTGAAATGGCAAAATAAACTATTCTGCAACATGTGTGTTAGCATTTGGCAAAAACCGTAAAGTATTTGTTGTTACTGTAGGTGAAAGTGTATGAACATGCAAAGGCATAATTCTACTGATAAAGCATTCATATAGTGGTTTGCATTTATACTACAGTGTTTTCCATTCTGCACACCAGTGTTCAATGAGTGCTAGAAATGTCTACTCATATGATGTGTGTGTTTGTCATTTGAAAAGAAAACACCATTTAGTGAAGAGTTAACATTGTTTTGAGGGTAAAGTGTGCTTTTGCAAGACAAGTGAAGGATTTTGCATTTTTTGTTTGAGTTTTGAGATTTGTGTTTAGGGTTTTGAAAAAGTGAGGTAGTCTATCAGGAAATGTGTTTAAGCAATTGTGAAAAACTGTAAGAATATTTTGAAATTTCAAGTAATAAAAAATATAATTTGAAATGTTCTCTCTTTTGTTAAACATAGTAACGGATTGTTTTTCGCCTTTGAGACAGCATAAGTCTCGAGGGCGAAAGTCTCGAAAACTTAAAACTGAAACATGTCAATGGGTTTAAAATGATCTGCCCTCTATATACAGTATATGAGTAGATAGATCACAAAACATTCCACAACAAAAATATTCAGGGACATTCATCGTTTCATTTCAACAAAGAAAACAAATGGAATATTGTAAATTGTACGATATCTTTTATTGGAAATCACAAATGAACACATTGAAGCTGAAATGCTATAACTCTGATATTAAACACCATGTTTTATTAGAAACACACTGGCAACAGGTTTTCCAAGTGAATAAATACAAAAAAAACAGTATGTAATCAGCAACTTCTTAAGCCAGTTTCAGGGTCTCCTTGACCATGACTCCTATTCCATCATACACTTTGTGAAAGGGAGCATTGCACATGAACGCAGGGGTGGTCACCAGCTTGTTTTTGACATCGACGTGTGCCTTGTCCACATCCGTGTTGACATGCTTGCAGCCCAGGTCCTTCACAGCACACGCTGTCCCAGCATTGGGCCACCTGAAGAGGAAAAGAAGAGGGGAAGTTAGAAACTGAAGATTGAAGTTGTTGTTTTTAAAATACCCATCAGCATCTGAAAGTGGCAAAACATTTCACTCACATTTGACACTCTTTGTCCTGGCCCACAGTCAGCTCACAGCCAGGCAGGAGCTTGGCAGCGAGGACAGGGGAGATGCAGCACATGCCCAGCGGCTTCCCGGCTTTGTGGAAGGCCTTGATGATCTTCTCCATATCTGGGTTGACGGTGCACTCCTTATTCTTCACTGCCCAGTCACTCAGGTTCTTAGCCACGCCAAAGCCCCCTGGAAGGAGAGCGCACAGTATTTTTTTTTGCATATCACAAAAGTGCTGATCAAAAAACTAAAAAATTAATGTTAACAGTTGAACTCTGTAAGATATGTATCAAAGGGCTAGGCCAGACTAACCTGGGATGATGATGGCATCAAATGCTGAAACATCTAACTTGGCCAGATCAGTCACGTCTCCCCTGGCGATGCGGGCACTTTCCTGCAGGACGTTTCTCTTCTCCTCCGTAGGTTTCCCCTCACAGTGATTTACAACATGCATCTGATCTGTGTTGGGAGCAAACATCTGCACCTGGAATTAAACACAAGCATGGTGATATTAATCTACATCGGACCTTCCAAGGACTGAAAAGGGGTAATATGTATATTTATATGTGACTATCAGATTAATCATTGTAATATGACGATGCAGGAAGCAAAGTAAACTTTGATCTTGTACAGTTCATAAACAGGTCTGCGTAGAGTAAATTGTTTAATTAAATCGTTATATGTAAATTACATTATTTTATACTAATGGTCTTGTTTTCTGTTACAGGTCATTTATAATCATCAGAGGAAAAATTTGACTGTTTCTTGAAAACTTCTGTGTAGTCTCTTTTAAAAATAAACTGGCAGCACCATAGCCATGAAAGTTGCAAAGTCCCACTAAATGGGTCTGGATCCAGATGGTTGACACCAAATTACACATAAATACCTGTTATTCTAAATACCCTGTAATAAGTGTAACTATTTTCTTGCCCCTTACTTTTGCATCAGCCCGACTCAGATGGACGAGGACTGCGGAAGCCTCGTGGATCTCTGTGCCGTCATACACGCCACATCCTGAGAGAATTACTGCAACGCGCTTCACCATGGTTCCTATAATACACACACACACACACACACACACACACACACACACACACACACACACACACACACACACACACACAGAGCAGCACATTACATATTCATAAATACTCTGAATTAACCTATCTACAATAAATAACTTTTCTTTGACATAATTTGGTGCTTATCGCCTTATTTGTTTCCTCAATGTTGAAGAGCACTTCACCTGAGCCACCTGTTTACATTAAAAATTGAAAAGAGCCAGGTGACAGAGGACTTACCAGACGTGTGAATGGTGCCAGGTTACACCGTTCTCTAGGCTACGGTAAGCAGGAGTTACAGGGCGTGGTTGCATGCATAATTATTAGTAAAATGTTTAGCAGTCTTATTAAGTAATTAAACCATTTCCCTAACTCCCTTTGCAATGCTACTTTGCATTTAAACATAACATTATTGTAAACAATAACTTGTTTGTAGCCTACCTCAAATTACATAAGCACAAAGCATCGATTAAAGTTTAGATGGTAAAGCGAGGACAGTTTAGAATATAGATAGATCTCACCTTGTATTAGTGCGTAGATGTCCTGCGGTGCCTGTCTCTGTATGTGTGTGTGCTTAGAGTCGTTCAGTGGAGGTGTGCTGGCTCAACGCAGAAGCGCGGACTCTTTATACTCCTGCCTGCCTCTCTTGTCCCCTCCCACTACCTGTTGCCGAATACGCTGACATCATGCACCTCAACAGGCTTCTGCTTGTGTCCCTTTGAGATGCGTTAAAAAAAACCTTACCGTGCATGATGTCAGCGTTTTTTTTTAACGAACATATTTAGGCCACACATTTAGTGCCGAATATTTGCTGCACATTGCACATTCATCAATTTAAAACTAGACCAAATAGGCTAAACACTGGGAAAAAAAGAGAAAAGATTTGTTTAGAACCATAGCCTACCACAAAAGCTACACAAATGCCCTGATCTGTGTCATTTGCATTTAACTCGTTAGGATTTGTGTTAATTGTAATTAGAAAATAGGGTAGGCTATAAATGTTTTTTCGCAATCAGCTTAATTAAATCTCTAGGCATATGATACTGGATCAAAATGTATTTAAGTTCTCACTTGGTTCACTCTATAGACACAGTCTTTGCGGCGGAGGCACTTGCGGGTTTTCCCCCGTAAGATGGAGCTTCTCTTGTATTGTTTCTTTCTTTAGAAAGGTGCAGCTTCTCCTCTCAGGTTTCAGTTTCTCCTGCGTGCTGACGTCACACACAAGTATAAAAAGCAGCGTCGCGTCCGCTGTGCTCCACTTGTGCTATGGCTCAGCCTCACTCATTGCATGTCTCCGTGGGCATACTGGGCATCTCAGGCGGTAAGCTGTCATTTTATTCAGATTTTATTTTATTTTATATAGTACTAGTGCAGTGCCCGTAGGAAGCAGTTAAACAAAGAAAGATATTAGACTACATTTGGCTGCTATCATTGATGGCAAATTTTTACACTGTTGAAGGTTATTATCAGTAACTTACTTTGTAGAAGTTGGCTATAGAGTAGGGCAACATTCCTTAATGTATTGTGTAAAGATAACTACAAACTAATTCCATGTGTTTTGTTAATTGAAATGAAACTGAAAATGTTATTAATTATGTGTTGAAGCCTAAAGAAGAATCGAGCTGTACAGGTGTTACCTATACAACCTGTAAATCAGTAAATGGCTGCACTGTGTATAAAAGGAGGCTATGCTGCACGCCAAGACAACATTGTCAACTCCATTACCATTACTGTTAGGTATTTTAAAGATAAGACAGAGTTTGGATAACTGTCAATTAACGTCAACGTGTCAGTAGTCAGCTGTGTGTGTGTGTGTGGGGGGGGGGGGGGGGGGGGACCTTTCATTCATGCAGGTTTGTGGGCCACACATACAGTAAAACATATAATGTCAATTAATCGCTACAAATAAATGGTACTTAAGGTAGTGCTAACTCAATAGATATAGTACTGCTAAATGGAATAAACTTGTCAGACGCATTCCTTTCTTCTTCACTTTTAATCGCATCATTATAACAATTGTTGTTCTTACATATTTTGGACACATTCTTATGATTCAACAATGTTGTTGGAATCATCACAAAACAGAACTACTGTACATGTGGGACAGTTTGAGCCTGTTTCAGTCAGTGAGAGAAATTGCACTGCCTTGATTTTGCTATTTCAGCATAGTTTGGCTCATCAGTTGTAAGGCCAATCCTGAGACACTCATGCAGCTTCATGAACCAGCCTCATAGGCATGTGTAAAACTGATTTACTGCATTCGTTTTATTTATCATATTACAACGTGTATTACACACGCGAACCAGATTTGCAGACAACAATTTTCCTTAAAAAAAAAACCACGGGCCGCTAGTTGAATAGGCCTGGACTACACCTTTAGTGTTTTATTATATCATGTCTTGTAACCCCGTGTGGGATGGGCCACCTGTGTTGCATGACACAAAAACAAACCTTTCATTCATGCATCCATACGTGGTTGCTTGTTTGTTTTTGTCGTGATAAAAGGCAAAATGATACAGTGTTTAAAGCAAAAGGTTTATTTCAAAATAGCAAGGGTTCCTCCGGAGGGGTCACTAGTGGCCATATACACGAGGGTATCTTGCTAAGAGTGACGCAGTTTCCTTAAAATCATCACATATTTAAGGAACATTTGCTCCCCAGGGGGGGAAGACGTCTAAATTACATTACGGTGGGGTTGGAGGAGAGACAGGCTGAGAGGCAGACAGTTCAAATATACATAATGAATAATAATAATGGATTGGATTTATATATCGCTTTTCAAGGCACTCAAAGACGCTTTACAGGGTTCCAGGTTCCATTCATTCACACACAGTCATACTGGTGGTGGTAAACTACCATAGTAGCCACAGCTGCCCTGGGGCAGACTGACGGAAGCGTGGCTGCCATTCAGCACCTACGGCCCCTCCAACCACCACCTCAAACATACAGCAGTCATACACATTCACACGAGGCAAGGTGGGTGAAGTGTCTTGCCCAAGGACACAACAACCATGACACAGGTGGCAGAGCGGGGATCGAACCGCCAACCCTTGGATCATTGGCCAACCCACTTAACCACCTGAGCCACGGTCACCCACATACATTGAAATTGTAAACATGTGAGGGGCAGGCAGACCAGAGAAACCGCAGGGGGCTGTCTGCATGGACAGTGTGTTTATTCAGATGTATAGTCAGGCTGGCTAGTTTCCCCCTACAGTTTGTTTTTGGTGAGTTACTAACAGGTGGCACAATATAACTGAATTATTCTGAATTCTAGGCTCTCTCCTGCTCTTGGTGAACAGTTATGCCAGCTCACCCGAAAAAGACTTCATCCCCCATACTGCACTGGGGATTCTGCTCCTCATCATTGCAGCCCTCTTAGCTTATGCAGGTTAGTTTTGATCAATACTTGGTGCATTTTTTGTTCAAATCATTAATGTGTTCTAGTGTGAGTTAAATCCCTGATCCTAATCTCCCTATTAACTCTCCTATGTTTACTCCTTTTGTCTGTCAGGTATCCGCCGCAGTCTGTCCCATGCTCAGCTCTTTTCCTCTCTGTGCCTGACGGTCTCGGCCCTATGGTGTGGCTCTGGTCTGGTGTACATCCTGGCTGGGCAGGGGGTGCTGCAGCCCACACAGTTGAGATTCTCCCTGGTGCCCGGCCTGGCTGCATTTACCTTAGCCCTGCTCGTCTTGGGCATCGTCGCAGTCGTAGTAAAGAAAGCAGTTCTTTTTCTAATAGCTTTTGGCATTAGCTTAGCATGTGCCCATCAAATCGCCGGTTTGTCGGCTGTGGGTTTTGGTCAGTCTGCCACCGCTGCCAACTACCTGATGGTGTGTCTGGTGGGTGTTTACTTTGGGTCTGGACGCCTGCTGTCCATCATGACTAGCGGTCAAGTTGAGCTTCCAGGCACGGGCCTGAAGTCTAAGCAGAAAAGAGATCAGAGCCAGGGCTGTAGTGATCTAGTGTCTGTAGGGCTGGTGATGAACCTGCTGTCTGCCTCTGTGTTAGCCTGTCCTCTGTTAGGTGTGGTTACCCAGCTCTCTGTGGGTCACGTCCCCTGGCTGTGGACGGCCGGAGTCTTCCAGCTCGCCATGTGTGTCCTCTTCTACCGAGCCCTGGACACCCTAGCTGCCACTTTTTACGCCTTCACTGCTTTACTGAAATTTGCAGAGGGCTACAGCGCTCTTCTGTCGTTCTACTCAATTCAGCCTTTCTCCCCTGTTCCCTTCCCTGCCGTCTTCGCTGTGCTTTTCTCCATCCTGGCTCTGTTCAGCTGTCAGAAGAGCCTGCTAGATGGCCTCTACCAGTTATTCTACGTGGCCTATTGTATCGCCATTGCTGCCCAGCCTAGAGGCTTCTTCCAAGGAGGCACACAGGGCGTACAGGGAGCCATATTTGTAGTCTCCGCCGGCATGCTTTTAGTTACCACATTCAATATGGTGTCCGCTACAAAGATTCCCACAGGGCAGGGCTATTTCAAGGCAATGGTAACCCGGATGCGGGGCCTTACTCTCAGAGCCCATGATAAAGAACTACACGCCCCTCACCTGGGCTACTCCAAGTACGCAGACGCAGAGGTGTTAGGCCACGCCTGTAGTGTGCTGGCCGCTTTTGCCGTCACAGCCACGATTGGCGACGCTAATCCTTTGTCTGTGCTGGTTCTGCCCTGGGTGGTGGTGGCTGGAGGGGCACTGCAGCTGCTGTGTGGCTCAGTAGCGTTTGCTCGTGGTAAAACCTTCGAGAGCACTGTGTTTATTCTCTATGGGGGGATGTGGACAGTGTGGGGGTTGACACGTTATGGCGGCCTGTATGCTGACACCAGGGGCTTTAATGTGGCCGTGGGGATCATTAGTTTCATGCTGTTTAACGGTTTAGTGACAGTCGCAGCGCTGTTTGTAAATGTGGCCTGGTTCGTTTATGCCCTCACCTTCCAGCTCATCCTTATTAGCTTCCTGCTGGATGCATTAGGGGCACTGCCTTTTGGTTATGACATTGGAGTCACCATCATCTTTGGTCTGGTCAGTTTTTATTGTTTCTTGGCGCACATTTTCAATGGTACCTTCCAGTCCCCCCAGATCCCCCTAGGAAAACCCTTAGTCAAGCTGAGTGGGGTCGGAGGAGGTGCAGATATATGTCCGCATCCAACAGCCCGCAAGGCAACATCGGTCCAACAGATTGCAGGTGAGAATTTGTTAGAAATCAATGTTGGTTTTAAAAATATATATATTTTTCATGGGCTGCTACTTGATAGGGTTGTGAATTGAAAATGATAATTCAGAGGATAAATTGAGTCAAAATTATTTAATTTAAATTCAAAAACCCGGCAATCAAGGCAAATAGCCTTTAGTGACATCTAAAGGAGCTGAGGTTGCACTTCACTACCCATTTAAAAAAGATTTTCGGAGCTGACAATACGATACAGATATCACAAAAAAAAAGTACATTTTTTTGCACAGCCCTACTAATGTTCTTCTTCTTCTTCTTCCGTATACAGAAATCATGAAAAATGGTGGCATATGCGGCATGCCAACTGACACCGTCTATGTGCTGGTTGCAGCTTGCAACAGGCCTGACGCGGTCGTCAAAGCTTACAAGTGAGCCTCACTATTCATGTGTTTGCCCTCATCTACACTCAACAAAAATATAAACGCAACACTTTTGTTTTTGCTCCCATTTTTCATGAGATGGACTTAAAGATCTAAAATTCATTCCAGATACACAATATTACCATTTCTCTCAAACATTGTTCACAAATCTGTCTAAATGTGTGATAGTGAGCACTCCTGCTTTGCTGAGATAATCCATCCCACCTCACAGGTGTGCCACATCAAGATGCTGATCTGACATCATGATTAGTGCACAGTCGTGCCATAGACTGTCCACAATAAAAGGCCACCCTGAAATGTGCAGTTTTGTCTCACAGCAAAATGCCACAGATGCCACAAGCATTGAGGGAGCGTGCAATTGGCATGCTGACAGCAGGAATGTCAACCAGATCTGTTGCTCGTGCATTGAATGTTCATTTCTCCACCATAAGCCGTCTCCAAAGGCGTTTCAGAGAATATGGCAGTACATCCAACCGGCCTCACAACCACAGACCACGTGTAACCACACCAGCCCAGGACCTCCACATCCAGCAGGTTCACCTCCAAGATCGTCTGAGACCAGCCACTGAGACAGCTGCTGAAACAATTGGTTTGCATAATCAAACAATTTCTGCACAAACTGTCAGAAACCGTCTCAGGGAAGCTCAACTGCATGCTCGTCGTCCTCATCGGGGTCTTGACCTGACTCCAGCTCGTCGCCGTAACAGACTTGAGTGGGCAAATTCTCACATTCGATGGCGTCTGGCACGTTGGAGAGGTGTTCTCTTCACGGATGAATCTCGGTTTACATTGTTCAGGGCAGATGGCAGACAGCGTGTGTGGCGTCGTGTGGGTGAGCGCTTTGCTGATGTCAATGTTGTGGATCGAGTGGCCCATGGTGGTGGTGGGGTTATGGTATGGGCAGGCATCTGTTATGGACGAAGAACACAGGTGCATTTTATTGATGGCATTTTGAATGCACAGAGATACCGTGATGAGATCCTGAGGCCCATTGTTGTGCCATACATCCATGAACATCACCTCACGTTTCAGCAAGATAATGCACAGCCCCATGTTGCAAGGATCTGTACACAATTCTTGGAAGCTGAAAATGTCCCAGTTCTTGCATGGCCAGCATACTCACCGGACATGTCACCCATTGAGCATGTTTGGGATGTGCTTGACCGGCGTATACGACAGCGTGCACCACTTCCCACTAATATCCAGCAACTTCGCACAGCCATTGAAGAGGAGTGGACCAACATTCCACAGGCCACAATTGACAATCTGATAAACTCTATGCGAAGAAGATGTGTTGCACTGCATGAGGCAAATGGTGGTCACACCAGATACTGACTGGTTCTGAGTCCCCAGACCCCCAATAAAGCAAAAAAATGCACATTTCAAAGTGGCCTTTTATTGTGGACAGTCTAAGGCACGACTGTGCACTAATCATGATGTCAGATCAGCATCTTGATGTGGCACACCTGTGAGGTGGGATGGATTATCTCAGCAAAGCAGAAGTGCTCACTATCACACATTTAGACAGATTTGTGAACAATGTTTGAGAGAAATGGTAATATTATGTATCTGGAATGAATTTTAGATCTTTAAGTCCATCTCATGAAAAATGGGAGCAAAAACAAAAGTGTTGCGTTTATATTTTTGTTGAGTGTACTGTACATTCACTTATTGGTTCAATCTCATTCTCTACTCTCTCATTGCTTTGTGTGACCTCAGGGCGAAGAAGCAGGCTGAGGACCGACCCATGTCCCTATGGATCTCCTCCATCAAGCAGCTGGAGCCTGTGAGACACCTGCTGAGCCCTCTGCTCCTGGACTTCATGGAGGCTGCATGGCCCTCCTCAATCAGCATGGTTATACCCAGAGGTGGGCATACATTTGTGGATTCAAGTTTGTATGTGTTCCATTGTGTGTACCATTGTCTCGTGTTGCATGGCTTTTGGATTTCATTGGTTTCTCGTCCTAAACACACAGGCACGTGGTTGGACAGCTTTGGTTTGGGAGATGCTGCCAAACACATTGGAACTCCACAAAGCATTGCAATAAGAATCCCAGACTGTTCCGTGGCCACGCACCTCATTAATCTGGTAAGGGCTGTGGAAAGTAAACACTTCAATTCTTATGGTGAGTGAAGCCATTTTGTAAATATAACAACTTTCTCTCTTCCAGGTGGGGCCCATTGCTGTGACCTCAGCCAACCCTACGGGCGAGGCAGACACAACTCACCACAACCAAGTGTATGCCAAGCTGGGCGACAAGGTGAGGACAATGGCAATGGATTTTTTTTACATTTATTTATTTTTTTTGCAGAAAATGACATGTGCCTTTTGCTTTTGTTAGGTGGAAGGAGTGTTATGTGACGGACCCTCTCCAGAGAACATTGCGTCCACTGTGGTCGACTGCACCAAGATCGAGACGGGGCACATTGGTTTCTTCAGAGTGGGGCTCATTCCTAAGTCTAAGGTAATATAAATGCCACTTCTCGTTCTATTCATTGGAAATAAACATATTAAGTCTGGTATACGCTTAAACTAGTATCTACTGCTTTTGTTTGTGTGTGCTCTGAAGGTTCTTCAAATCTTCGAGGAGGTCCAGCAGCAGCGCAGGCAGGGCCAGACCAATCCTGCTTTTGAACATGATTTGTCTGATACGCAAAGGGACGAAGGTTTAGGAGAAGACGACTAGGGCCCGACCGATATATAGGCCGATTATAGCACATATCGGCAAAATGGCCGCAGATTTTTTGCCGATTTTTTTTTTTTTTTAATTATTATTATTTTTTTATTTTTTTCAGCAATCATGTTGAGTGAGATGCATTGCTGCCCGGGGGTAGCCTTATAGCATATTAACAGCAGCAGCAGGGGTGTTGTAATACATTGGATTAATTCACACTTGACAGTTCCCCCTGACACCAATAGCAGAATCATTTGTCATCTCTTGACTGTTAATAGTAGTTGATATTAATATAGTTATTATATAGAATTTATATAGTGCTTTATTGGAGGTCATTCAAAGACACTTTACATCAAACATATAGAAAATCATACTTATAGAAAAAGAAAACAAAATACAGACAAATTAAAGATAAGGTTTGGAGTGGAGTCCGGTGTAATTATGCTTTCTTAAAGAGGTGAGTTTTGAGTTGAATTTTAAATGAGTTTATTTAGTCTGAGATGCTGATGTTTGGAGGGAGGGAGTTCCAGAGGGTTGGGTGCAGTTACATAAAATGCTCAATGTCTGAGTTTAAAAATGCGTCATTTCACTTTAGACATATTTGTAACACTTTATTTTTTTTTTGATAATGCATATTTCAATAAATAAAAAGTTCCTGTACCCCTATTGACAGTAACAAGTATTTAGATATATTTAAGGGTTCAAAAAAGTAAAAATGTTTCAATATATATTTATGGGATTTAAAAATAAAAAATAAAATCGGCCGATTTAATTGTTATCGTAATTTTTCTCAGAAAATAATCGGCATCGGCACCCAAAAATCCATATCGGTCGGGCCCTAAAGACGACACAACAGGGTCAGAGAGAGCAACGGGAAACTCCACACTGTCCACAGTTTCACCTGAACAAAGTCCAGTCCTCAGAAATGGATCATAGAATCAATGCAATGCGTCAAAGATTTCAGTCGTACACTGAGTTATCATTAAACAGAAAATCAATCATGGGTTGCACACTACTGTTTAAGGAGGCATCAAGTACATTCACACAAAGGAGAAGCCCTAAAAGCTGCTCATCTCCTGGTGATTTATTGTGGCCCAACTGATGATTTTATCCAAATGTATATAGCAAACATTATATTGATCTACAATGTCTATATAATATATGCACACAAACTCACAAATCACTTGTTATATGACTAATTGCATTTTTTTTATTTATGTTTTGTGATATGTAATGTATTAAAATTGTTATTTATATTGTCTGGATCGTTGCCTGGGAGTTCTAGAATTTAAATAAATGTACTGTGTATACTTTTGATGATTACATATGAATTACAATACTTCACAAAAGCAGCTGCTATGTATATAATACTGTTTTGATATATTATTGAAGGGTGTAAGGGGCTATTTTTGTATACATTTAAATGAGTAGCTGCATATGGACACGTAGCCAAGTTATTTTTATTTAATGAACAGTCATCACAATGTGCTTGAAGAATTCGTACCTGAATGAGATTAAGCCCATTAAAATCAAGACACTCTTTCATATTTTTTAATCACTTCAAATGTATGGGAAAGGCTAAATAAATGTTAATTAAAACTTGTAATAAACAAGAAAGCATGTGATCAAAATGCGTATGCTTATGTTTATAAAATGATGTCTGCTGAGTATTTCTCATTTTAGTTAAAAAGCATTTTGGAAAAATACCTGATATTTGCAAAATACCATTAGTAAAAAACTAAAAGGGTGCAGTATTATTAATACTACTTAATAGCACCGTAAGATGTGTGATTGATTATTACTGTTAAATGCACGCATGGAGACAATCAGTGGCGTGCACAGGTAGACCTGATTTTTTTTTTTTACAATGTATGTGGCCCATGTCGACATTATCATATATAAATGCTCAACGATTAAAAACGTTTGACAATAATGCCCCAATAAATATGCCCCCCCCCCCCCCCCCTCCTCCGCACACACTTCCTTTGTCAACGTGAACGCGCAGAGTGGACACTAACGGAGGCGCGTTGCCGCAGCTGCTGCACACACACACCTACTCCCCGGCCTGCCCTGCCCCACCAGCGAGGTAACACATACATTGAATGGAGTCAAGAGTGTATTGTTTGCCCCCTAAGCCTCAGTTGCCAAGCTATAACTTGCATTTATTTGTCTCTGTTATAAAGTAGCCTCTATCATGCAGCGCCACACAGCTGAGCATACATTAGCCGACTGTCCTGCTTAACAAGCTAGCCCCCCCCCCAAAAAAATAGATATGACGTGATGAACACAACTAATGTCGGCGGAGTTTGTCATTGGTACAGCATGTGAATCTATCAGTAGTATGCTGAATATTTAGTGTTGTTTAGGTTTACTTTAGGCTATATAATTAACACATGCAGTAATTTATTTGCTAAATGACAAACAGGCAATTCCCAATTGCCTGCAGAAAAAGTATCCTTGTGCCTTGTTGTAATGTAACCAAGCAGTCATATTTTATATGGTTGGTCTCTTTTATTTACAAATTGCAGTATAATGCCTAGAAAGGAGAGGTTAAAAAAGGAAAAAGAAAGGGAGCTACAGCATGCAGCCCAGGGGAGCAGCTCTCTGCTCTCCTGGATGAAAGCATCCACCAGCAGCAAGGAGGAAGATGAAGATCAGAGTCAAGACCAGAGTCATGTTATCTGTTCAGGGCCTTTTAAAGCTCAGATTTTAATGTTGAACTGTTCCTCAAATGTTATTGAAATATCTTAAAAGCTGTCCACACATTTTATTTTAACTACGCAAAGTGGGTTGGTGGTACTAAATCAGTCATGACGCTATATAAGCTAATTATATTGTTTTGTCCCAACCATAAGTTATTTCTATGTTACAAGACTTGCAGTAATCTTGTATTTACCTTAATAGGATATTATTAGTACGGAGATCAGGGGCCTAACGAAGACTTCAAAGAGAATTCGGGATAAGGGATTATTTAAAAAAATCCGAAACTGACTGTTTTTTTTCTTTCTGCTTTTTGGCAATTCTGTGTCTCCAAATTATTCCAGAAAATAGTACTAAATAGCCCACATTGACACAGGTGATTTAGCCTTAGCTTTCTTCTCAAAGTGCACCAGATTGATGAATTTTACTTTAAAAGGTTCAAATTTTTCTTCCGGGGGAGCATTCCCCTGGATCCCCCTAGAACAGGGGTGCCCACTGTTTTTCAGCTTGTGAGCTACTTTGAAAATGACCAAGTCAAAGTGAGCTACCACCTACTATTAGGGGTCAAAAGTCCCGGTTCGGTACGTACCTCGGTTTTTAAGTCACGGTTCTGTTCTGTACGGTACGGTTCTCAGTTAAGAGGAATTGTGTGCAGAATTGCAGCCTAAAGGTATTTTCCAGTATAGAAAAGAAAAAACTGCTGCATACAACCAAAGTCTCCAATAAATAAAATACTTCTTAAATAAAAGTGAAAGTTCTGCACCGCAAACCAAACAAGCCTGTACATATTTATTTAAACATATTGAAAATGAATGTACAATATAAGTTGGTGTACCTTGCATAACTGCATGAACCTAGGGATGCACCGATCCACTATTTTTAGTTCTGATCCGATTCCGATATCTGGGTTTTGGATATCGGTCGATACCGATACTGTCCGATACAATATTGTGCTGCCTTGTTAATCAGTTGTATGTTTCCTGTGTTGGCACCTCCTACTGGTGAGTTTGTGTAGTGGAGATTCAGGTCATGTGACCAGAAGTTACATCATCAGTTACTATGAGGCAGTCCTCCATCTTAGATATGAGAGAGAGGAAGCACATGTTCATATCCATTATCATCCAGGCGTTCACGTCCGAGAGAGAATCGTTGGTATGTGTTATCAATCTTTTGGGTCATCTATTATTTATATTGAGTTATATTTTGTAGATCGAAGCATGTTTAAGGTGTTTATTAACGGACACGGGAAGTGGTGTTTTCACATGTCACATTATGTTTAGCAATATCTTAACACTTTGGATTTAATATAGATACAATTTATGTTTGGTGTATTACTACATATTATTTGTCACGTATTAGCATACATACGAACGTGTATGTGGACATATTTATTTACACTGTATTTTCTTTGTAGTTTTACTCCTATGGCCAATCAATGACTACAATAAAGAACTTCAACTGGAAGCCTCTGTTTACGTGGTGGTGATTGGGACGGAGTTATCCACCTGTATATCCATGCAAGGCGTGTGGAGAGGACAGGACAGTAAAACAACGCTCTCTAACGGACTGAACTGTGATGCAAAAGACAAGGTTTCACGACGAGAGTAAGTGAAAACCTTTTTTATCAAAATGTCGGAGAAGAAATCATCAAAATCTCAGTCATCACGGACACGGTCTCGTACCTCACGTTCATCTTTATCGAAGAGCTCCAACAGCTCTTCCACCAATGCCGCTGCAGCCTTAGCTCGTGCTGAAGCCCAAGCTGCTAAAGTAGAGGCATCATTTGCAGAGCAAGAAAGCCACATCAAAATGGAACAAGCACGCTTAAAAGTGGAGAAAACACGTTTGGAGGTATCCCTCGACACTCTTCAACTAGAGAAAAAAGCTGCTGCAGCAGAAGCTAAGGCTGAAGCATTAGAGGCAGCAATGGATGAGCAAAGCGAAGCCCTGAGCTCTAATATTGATATGGCAACGGATGACCCAGCAGAGCGCACAAAAGCATACGTTGAAGAGCAGATAAACACTGCTCATCAGCCAGTACCTGCATTGGGAAAACCTTCTACTGACAGTATTAGTCAACAAGCTACGGTTATCCAGCGGGTCCCAGACGCTAGTGTACAGTGCAATTGGCAGGATAATAAACCAATCCACAACAGTCATCCTGGAGTGCAAGCATCAACAGTTGGACGCCAGAGAGGGCAGGCTGCTACTTACACTCCACAACCTTCTGATAGAAAGCCCCCAAAATTGTTGTATTCAGGACGGGGCATGGATCACATGAGTCCGACACAAGCAAATAATAACAGAGACTGTTCACAAGCTTCTCCGTATGCAAATGCTCATCAGGCTCATCCGTCTGACAGCCAGAGCATGTCAGACTTTGTCAGGTTTTTTGCAAGACGGGAACTTGTGTCTTCAGGGCTTCTCCAATTCAGTGATCAACCAGAGAATTACAGAGCTTGGAGAGCATCATTCCTCAATGCCATACAAGGTTTAAACCTAACAGACAGCGAAGAAATGGATCTGTTAGTGAAGTGGCTAGGTGCAGAATCAGCGACTCAAGTGAAGAGGATAAGAGCTGTGAATGTCCACCACCCACAGAATGGGCTCAAAATGGCTTGGGATAGGCTCAACGAGTGCTACGGGTCGCCAGAGGTCATAGAGAATTCGTTGTTCCAAAGACTGGAAGACTTCCCGAAGATCACGAATAAGGACCATAAGAAGTTGAGAGAGCTCGGTGACTTGTTAATGGAGCTTGAAGCGGCTAAATCAGATGGAGATCTGCTCGGACTTACTTACTTAGACACCGCTCGTGGTATCAACCCCATCGTACAGAAGCTGCCATACAATCTGCAGGAGAGATGGCTCTCTCACGGTTCTAGGTTTAAGGAAAATTTCAATGTTCCTTTCCCTCCATTTGACTACTTTGTGGAATTTGTGTGCCAGCAAGCCAAAATGAGAAACGACCCTAGCTTCTCACTCACTGCAAGCAGTACTGAACCTACGCCGATGAGGAAATCAGCACCTAAGTACGACAGTCCAATCTCTGTCCACAAGACTGATGTGTCACCTAGCACCTCAACATGGGCTAACACAACACAGCAGAACAACATGGATGTTGCCAAGCAATGCCCCATACATAACAAACCACACCCATTGCAAAAGTGTCGTGGCTTTAGGGAAAAATCCATTGAGGAAAGGAAGGCTTTTTTAAAGCAACATGGCATCTGCTACAAATGCTGTGCATCATCAGCACATTTGGCCAAAAATTGTAACAGCTGCATCAAGTGTGATGAATGCGGGAGTGAGAGTCACAACTCAGCCCTGCACCCCGGACCTGCACCATGGCTCTCGATGGCCCACACCCCTCCATGTGAGCATGGCGGGGAGGGAGGATTCAATGCTGATGAGGCTACTGTTTCGGCGACCTGTACTCAGGTCTGTGGGGGAGATCTCACCGAAAAATCATGTGCTAAGATTTGTCTCGTGAAAGTCTATCCAAATGGCCAGCAGGAAAAGGCAATGCGGTGCTACGCAATACTAGACGATCAGAGCAATCGTTCGTTAGTAAGGTCTGAGTTCTGTGACCTCTTCAACGTCAAATCCCACAACTCTCCTTACTCACTTAAGACATGTGCTGGTGTAGTTGAGACATCAGGCAGAAGAGCACATGGTTTCCAGGTGGAACCCATAGATGGACAAGTTACTCTCTCTCTACCTACACTGATTGAGTGTAACAAAATTCCAAACAATCGCTGCGAAATACCCACTCCGGAAGCGGCACAGCATCACGCACACCTGAAACCTCTGGTGCATCACATCCCAAAGCTAGACCCTCAGGCTCCTATTATGCTCCTACTTGGCAGAGACATAATAAGGGTTCACAAAGTAAGGAAACAGATAAATGGGCCACATGATTCACCCTATGCCCAGAGGCTGGACTTGGGATGGGTTATCGTTGGTAATGTTTGTCTTGGAAGTGTCCACAAGCCAGCCACTGTGAGCACCTATTTTACCAACACTCTGGAAAATGGACGCCATTCTGTCTTTAGACCATGTCCTAACCACTATGTTGTGAAGGAGAAGTTATATGACAACAAGGCCACAAGTCTCCCTGCACCTGTCCATGTGGAGGCTCCCACATGTGAGGACTACGGAGAGCATCTGGGACGTCATGTCTTTGGACAGACAAAAGATGATGACAAAATAGGCCTTTCTGTTGAAGATATGCTCTTTCAGAAGACAATGGAACAGGGAGTCTATAAAGATGAGGACAATAGCTGGGTAGCTCCCTTGCCTTTCAGAGAGCCGCGGAGACGCCTTCCCAACAACAGGTCACAAGCAGCTGATCGCTTGTCTTCACTACACCGCTCCTTTAACAAGAAGCCTGAGATGAAGGAACATTTTATCTCTTTCATGGAAAAGATATTCAAGAATGGCCATGCAGAGGTAGCTCCTCCACTTAAAACGGAAGAAGAATGTTGGTACTTACCTTGCTTCGGAGTTTACCATCCTAAGAAACCAGGCCAGATCCGGGTCGTCTTCGATTCAAGTGCTCAACACAAAGGTGTCTCACTGAATTAGGTACTTGTGACTGGCCCAGACCTCAATAACAGTCTCCTTGGGGTACTGATTCGTTTCCGAAAGGACTCCATTGCTATCACAGCGGACATACAACAGATGTTCCACTGCTTCGTTGTCAGACCGGAAGACAGGAATTACCTACGATTTCTCTGGCACAGGGACAACGACCTGGAAAAAGACATCGTGGAATATCGCATGAAAGTGCATGTCTTCGGCAATAGTCCATCGCCAGCCGTTGCCACTCACTGTCTCCGGCGAGCCGCAGAAGAAGGAGAGAAAGAGTTTGGCAAAGACGCCAGGCAGTACGTCGATCAGGACTTTTATGTTGACGACGGACTGAAGTCTCTCCCCACAAAGGAAGCTGCCATTGATTTGCTCAAGAGAACGCAGAACATGCTGGCTTGCTCCAACCTCAGGCTACATAAAATAGCCTCGAACAGCCGAGAAGTCATGGAGGCATTCCCCATCGAAGATCACGCCAACGATCTGAAGGATCTGGAAATTGGCGTCGACCCCTTACCTATACAGCGCAGCCTTGGACTCTGCTGGGACTTGAAGACCGACACTTTCCTGTTCCAAGTGGCAGAAGAAAAGAAGCCCTTCACTCGCAGAGGAGTTTTAGCAACAGTCAACAGCCTTTATGACCCCTTAGGATTTGTGGCTCCAGTCACCATACAAGGCAAGGCTTTGCTTAGAGACCTCTCATCTGAGACTAGTGACTGGGATGCTCCATTGTCTCCGGATGGACAGGAAAGTTGGGAAAAGTGGAGAGAGTCCCTCAAAGAGCTGCAGCTCCTGAACATTCCAAGGCCATATACAAAAGTGTCTCCAGCCCTTGCGCAGCACAGAGAACTCTGTGTCTTTGGGGATGCTTCGAACAAGGCAATGGGTGCTGTTGCCTATCTAAAAGTCACAGATTCAGAAGGTAACTGCCGCACAGGGTTCATTTTAGGCAAGGCAAGATTGGCTCCACGGCCAGAACAAACTATACCTCGGTTAGAGTTGTGTGCAGCAGTGCTGGCTGTGGGCATGGCAGAACTCATCATTTCCGAGATCGACATTGAGTTTGATGCACTCACCTTTTATACTGACAGCAAAGTAGTCCTGGGCTACATTTACAATGAGAAAAGGAGATTCCATGTTTATGTCCACAACAGGATCCAAAGGATCAGAAGGAGCACAAAGCCACAGCAATGGCGTTATGTGTCTACTGAGCACAATCCTGCAGACCACGCCACAAGGTCTGTACATGCAGCTCGTTTGAAGTACACAAGCTGGTTTACTGGACCTCAGTTTCTGTCTCAACCAGAGGAAACACCTTTCAAGACAGATGTGTTTGAGCTAGTAGACCCAGGACAGGATAAAGACCTGCGCACCCAAGTAACAGTGCTTGCCTCCACCACCGATGACAGCCGACTTGGATCCCAGCGTTTTCAACGCTTTTCGACTTGGAGGGCTCTTAGTCGTGGCATCTGTTTCCTCAGACGCACTGCCTACCACTTCAAGAAGGCTTCAGAAGATCCTGGCCGTACCTCCAAAGAATGGCATCACAGTGGAACACCATACTCAGTGAAGGAACTCAGGCAGAGTAGAAATGTCATCATTCTATCGGTGCAGCAGGAAACTTATGCTGAAGAGATCGATTGCATCAAGGATCAAAGAAATATGCCCAAGAGCAGCCCTCTCAGGATGTTGGATCCATTCATTGATGAGGAAGGTCTCTTGAGGGTTGGAGGACGGATACGGGAGTCACATTTGGGATACGAGGAGAAAAGGCCCTTAATCATTCCTGGACGTCATCATGTTGCATCCCTTCTTGTGCGACATTATCATACAGAGTCACAACATCAAGGACGCCATTTTACTGAGGGCGCAGTCCGTTCAGCTGGCTACTGGATTGTGGGGGCCAAAAGGTGTGTAAGCAGCTTCATCTTCAAGTGCATCACCTGCCGTAAGCTACGCGGTACATGTGAGGTCCAGAAAATGGCCGACTTACCTCTGGATAGACTCAGCATGGACCCACCTTTCACTCATGTCGGTGTTGATGTCTTTGGACCTTGGACTGTCTCAGCACGTCGTACTAGGGGTGGCCATGCCGAAAGTAAAAGATGGGCCGTCCTATTTACCTGTTTGAGCGTCAGAGCTATCCACCTTGAGGTTATAGAGTCAATGGACAGCTCCAGCTTTATAAATGCGCTGAGAAGGTTCCTGGCAATCCGTGGGCCGGTCAAGCACATCCGCTCAGACCGGGGTACCAACTTCATTGGAGCGTGCAAGGAGCTAGGAATCCCTTCTAATGTTGATGAGGATATGGTGAAGAGGTACCTCTCTGAAAAGGGCTGCACCTGGACGTTCAACCCGCCTCATGCCTCCCATATGGGTGGGGCATGGGAGAGGATGATTGGAATCACCCGCAGAATTCTCGACTCCATGCTTCTCCAGTCCCAGACCTCCCGGCTCACTCATGAGGTGCTCACCACCTTTATGGCTGAGGTGATGGCAATTGTCAACAACAGACCTGTAGTACCTGTTTCTACAGATGCAGAAGATCCATTCATCCTCAGTCCTGCCACACTGCTGACGCAGAAGACCGGTCCTCATCTCATCCCTCCAGGTGACAACAAGAACCTACATAAGCGACAGTGGCGACAAGTGCAAAGCCTGGCCGATACCTTTTGGGACAGATGGCGCAAACAGTACTTGTCTACCCTGCAAGCAAGAAGGAAATGGACGTCTGACAAACCGAACATCACTCCAGGTTCGGTGGTTCTCATGAGGGATAGCCAGTCTAAAAGAAACGATTGGCCTATGGGAGTCATATCTCAGGTGTTCCCCAGCAAGGACGGAAGAGTCCGTAAAGTCGAGGTGAAGATCTACAGACAAGATGGACCGAAGCTGTATCTCAGGCCTGTGGCTGAAGTGGTTCTGCTGTTCTCTTCCGAGGAACAGGCTTAATCGATTTCCTCCTTTAGAGGTGGTTTGTGGAAATGTTATGGTATCTAGGGATACCAGACGGGGAGTGTGCTGCCTTGTTAATCAGTTGTATGTTTCCTGTGTTGGCACCTCCTACTGGTGAGTTTGTGTAGTGGAGATTCAGGTCATGTGACCAGAAGTTACATCATCAGTTACTATGAGGCAGTCCTCCATCTTAGATATGAGAGAGAGGAAGCACATGTTCATATCCATTATCATCCAGGCGTTCACGTCCGAGAGAGAATCGTTGGTATGTGTTATCAATCTTTTGGGTCATCTATTATTTATATTGAGTTATATTTTGTAGATCGAAGCATGTTTAAGGTGTTTATTAACGGACACGGGAAGTGGTGTTTTCACATGTCACATTATGTTTAGCAATATCTTAACACTTTGGATTTAATATAGATACAATTTATGTTTGGTGTATTACTACATATTATTTGTCACGTATTAGCATACATACGAACGTGTATGTGGACATATTTATTTACACTGTATTTTCTTTGTAGTTTTACTCCTATGGCCAATCAATGACTACAATAAAGAACTTCAACTGGAAGCCTCTGTTTACGTGGTGGTGATTGGGACGGAGTTATCCACCTGTATATCCATGCAAGGCGTGTGGAGAGGACAGGACAAATATCATAATTGTTATACATTTTTTTGTTGGTGGTGATGTTATGTATTAGGCTAGGAAGGCTTAAGCAATTCTAATTTAAAAGAACAAGAAATATACACAAATCATATAGGTTTATCTTAAAGGCAGAATTATAGTCATACAAAAAAAATCCTTCTCAATGATCACTTCTGTCCCACTAGAATATGTGGTGGTCTGTTTGTCTGCACAGTCTTCCTCTCTCTGGCTGTATTTTACATAGTAGAATTTGTCACAGTGCAGAAGCCTCTCCACTTCCTTGACTTGGATTAGCTTTGGTTAGCTCACTGGCTAACAAACTGATATGCAGGGGCGCAACTACCCACTTTCTGGGGGGTATGCAGGCACTTAGCAGGCGCCCCCCCCCCCCCCCCCGCCCCAATTACAGACTTCCATTTTAAGTTGCATATTAGAGCAGGTGATCGGCTCAACCATGACATGTCTGCCTGCACTGATTCTCCCAAAAGTAAAGGACACAGTGAACAACAGGTTGGTCATCAGAAATAAAACTATATACTGGGCATTTAGGTTTTTGTGGCCTCACTAGTGTCAGGCATGCATACTCATAAGACATGAAAAAGGTGACATGTCTGAAAACACACCCCTTTAGGGGGGTCTGGGGTTTTCCCACCCAGAATTTTTTGTGATTTGAACATGTAAAATAAGCAATTTGGTGAACTCTGGTGAAGAGAATTAAAGAAAAAATAGTGAATAGTAAAATGAGCCAAACAAGTTAGTCAGCCAACCTTCTTGACTTTATCCATACAACGTGTGTAGGTGTTTACTAAGAAACACGTTAAAAAAAACAGCTCAGAAAAACGGTTAAATTGGAAAAACCTTGTTGATAAAACAATTTTTTCAAGTGAATGAGAGAGAAAAGGCAATAAATAAGACAAAAAAACTTAGAGCCACCAATCTATCGCACCAAATTCCCTTACAATAAACTATGATACTCTCTCTCTCTCTCTCTCTCTCTCTCTCCTGTAATACTGTATGTGTAACTTACACACTATTCAAACCGATCCTGAATTGTAATGCTTTGGGGGATTCTAAATTGAGATGCTTTGTGGTGCCCCCCGCCCCCCCTTCCTTAGCCTTGTACATCATACTTAGCATTGCACAACATACTTAACACTATACATGTACATAAGCCCTGCAGCTCACCCGGAGAAAACATTTCCTCAGAAACATTTTCTTTGTCGTTACACTCATAGCTCCAAAGAAAAACCTATTGTTCTAGTTGGGCTTACACTACCTGGGAATCTTATCTACTGTCTGATCAGGACCTTCAAATATCTCTTTATCATTCATCCAAGCGAATCCATCATCTTGTTCAGTGAATTGGAAACAGAAACTAAGACAAACTGTGTGTGTGTGTGTGTGTGTGAGTGTGTGTGTGAGTGAGTGAGTGTGTGAGAGAGAGAGAGAGAGAGAGAGAGAGAAAGGGTGTAAGGTCTCCTTACAGAGGCAATGTGCCAGACTCACAATTTCAGTTGATTAAAATGTATAAATAACTAAACATGAAAAGTTGAGGTTAAGTTTGTCTAAACACGCAATCTTTCTCCATATCAATCTTCCCGTTTTCGGTTTTGTGCCCCCGAGAGCTTTCTTTTCTGCCTCTCCAACTTTAGGTCCCTGTCATCAGATGACAACACGATTCAAATGAAAGCTCTCGTGCTCCAGCGTGTGTTCGAGGGGGCGCACACTGGAGCGCCTATAGTGTGGGGAGGAGGAGGCGAAGGAGCGGGGGGCGCCTTATCAGTGACGTGCTTCTGTTATTGATCATATCATTTACACAAACGCTGTTAAATACAGACAAATGCCGACTCCAAATAATTTTCCCCCGATCGCTTTGGCGCCCCTCTAGTGCGGCGCCCCTATGCGCCGCATATAGTGCTTACCCACTTTTTGCGCCACTGCTGATATGTACTGTATGTCAAAAGTGGTGTCCTCTCTCCCTCCACCGAACGTCGGCGCATGCTCGCACAGCTCGTTCGCTCTTTCATAGTTAAAAAATAAATAAATAAATGCCACGCGATCGACCCATACTACCCTCGCGATCGACCTAGTGGGCACCCCTGCCCTAGAAGGTCCAGGGTCCCAAACAGTCTCCCAAATCCCTTTGAGAAACACTCTATGTGTGGCTGGGTATTAAAAGTCATTAGGCCAGGGGGGGGATTTTGTACAAGTACCCTTAAAATGATTTGGTCATTCATCGATATAATATATTGTGCACTTTTTTTTGCATTGAGCACCTGCCCCCAAAAATGTCTGTGCACGCCACTGGAGACAATACTATGAATAATATCCTTATGTTAAAAGCCCAGACACTCCCAAAGTCCACCTACAAAGGTGTTTTCACTTCTCACAAGACATGTGAGCGTGTGCAGTCTGTGCTGGAGGCAACGTTCAGTCACTATCCTGTCAGCTTTGTTGCAAATCTAAGAAAATTCAGTTGCACTGGTATTCTTGCTTTTAGTTCAAAGTTATATTAGGCTTGGTCCAAAATGCCAGTAATTCAACACACCTGTGTGGGTGTGCATGAAGATAGAAACGTATCCAACATTTCATTTCTTAGCTACATCAGGAGTGTCGTAAAAAAGCGACATGGTAAAAAGGCCCATCTGATCCTGACCACCTTGGCGTTTATCAAAGTTTGTCACGCATTAGATTCAATTCGTCAGAAAAAAACCTTATGAAAAATAGTTTTTTTCAGTCATTACGAATTTCATACTAATGCCTTCTTTTCAAGTGAAGAGGCACACTTTTTTTATATTCAAATAAGTATTTAAACACATGCTGACCTGTCCTGCCCTTCCTGGGGACAATAAAATATGTTTTTATCATCTTTAAAAAGGAAGACGGGTAAGATCACTGAACACAAAATAGCTGTTGAGTTTTAGTTGAGCTCACATGGGAATAGTCATCTAGTGACATAAAGGGAAAATCAATATCGATTTTATACTTATGTGGATTGGCCTTTAGAGACTGGTCAAGCGAATGTGTTATTTTAGCAAGCTGCTTCACAATGGCCTCAAGGAAGACTGAGGGGATTTCCTAAATTTAAGGAAATTGTTCCATATTAAAACAATGGCCTGTTTATAATGGCCCTTAAAGTGATGAGGAACTTAAAATGTTTATGAAACTGTCTCATGATTCCTCTGATGATTTTAAATGACCTGTAACAGCAAAGGAGACCATCAGTAAAAAAAAAATTATACTATTTTAATATAATTATTATGAATGCCTTTAATAAGGTCCAAATCCCCGCCAACTCAGACAGAAAAGTGTAGGGCAGGCAGACAGGAACATCCTGTGTTTCCCCAACAGTACTAAATCAAAGTTTACTATACAATCGCTGTACAATTAGTTTTATTAATCTGACATAGTCATATATAAATAAATTACCTCATGGCCATGCATCCTGCCGCCTGTCTTTCACTCGCTTCCTAAACAAATGTACACACTAGCACAGATCTTTAGGATAGCAAGCGCTAGTATTTGTAAAAATACTACCGCTTTTCTCCAAAGATCTCTACTATATATTGTGATGGGAAACCATGTCAATTCTCCTCTTTCCATGTAAAATGTTTAGAAAAATTTACTTGAAAGGGAACGCATGCTTACATGCAACACTAAACTGGTGAACAATGTTAACGTGCCTTCTAAACATCACCATGTTGGCATCTTCATTGTGCATATGTTCGCATGATAGATTTGTGTATTTATTTTGTTGTATGGAAACTCTGTTTTGTCATTATTACAATCAGGACCATTCGGAAATCCGGTGAGTTTTCACATGAAGTTTGTTGTGTCATTTTTATGATGAGGATGAGGAAATCCGGAGAGCTTTGTCAATTTTTTTTTGAATTTTTTTATTTTATTTCAGACATATCAAAAACAATACAAAACTAAATGAAAAGCATAAAAATACAATAAACAAAATTTATGTTTAAATGACTTCACAAAAAGAAAAAAAAGAAAACAAATTATCTGTATTGATGTGATATGCCTGAAAAGGAGCGGGAAGAAGTATACACTTATTTAATCCTACCCCTTTTCCATAGTAAAAAAAATAAAAATATTTATTATATTCGCTTCTTGTAAATGCAGTCATCCGTGTCATAACTATGATCATGATCATGAGGAAATAGCCTACGTGAGTTTTGTCACATGAATGGGCGAGTATCAGTACCAATGAATAAGTAATAGTAAAGTATGTCTTTTCCGTAAGACTTCAGTTTCCTGATTCAATGTCAATGAAGACGTGTGTTTTATGTATTTTTTTATGAAGACACTTCCTTGCCGTTAGAGCACCTTTTGTTTCTCTTGTAGACACTTGGAAAACACGACTAATCCTTTTATTTACCTTTTCACCTGATAAATAAGTAAACCATTGCCAGATTGAGGAACTAGGAACCATACAGGTCCGAGCAGGGTTTTTGTTTTTCGGGAACTCTTAATTTCCTTGTTTTTGGAGGTCATTGGGTAAACTGTCTGGTTGACATTGTGTGTTCTGTGGAGTAGACTGAGACAACATCCACACTCGGGCCTCAGACTATTACCTCTCACAGCTGTCATTATGTGAGACAGTGTTTGGCTATTTCAAGTGGACATGTGTCTGCACTTGAAATGCACATACACACAGATAGTTAATCTCTGTGTATGTTGACTGGCCAACAAGCTCCTACATTTTCAGATTGTGTGCTGATGTGTTTCATTTGCCATCAGAACGCCACTGGGCGTTTTATTGAATACAATGCTACAACTGTCCTGTCATTTCCTTCAGGAAGTTACATGAAAAAATAACACTTGAAGTTATGAGCGATGTTGTTCTTTCAAAGACATTCATCTGTCAAGACTAATGAACATACCAATCAAATGTTTTATTTGACTTAACTTGAGTGTTTCCTTGTAATGTGTCACTCAGTCAGAGCAGCAGTTTCCTCATGAGCATTGATTTATTATTAAAAAGGGAAAATCCCAAGCATTGGTTTCTCATTGAGATACTTTCATTTTTAAAAAATGTGTTATTCTTCTTGATCCAATATGTTTTTACATAACGTTATACTTATGCTAACTCTGCTTGGAATATGATGAAATAAACATTTCTATGCTGATATTTTTTGTTGTTGTTATGCTTGTATGGCTTGTCTGTTGTCTCATTTGGTATAGTTTGATAGTCTTGGTTTGTTACTATTTAATTGTTGTTTGTGATCTATTTCTTATGTGTAATTGTCCTTAAGGACCGCCTCAAAAACAAAACGTCACATCTCAATAGGTAAGTGACCTCTGGTGTTACTGTAATGTCTGGTCATTGTGTCAAAAACTTCCAAAGCATAAGGTTGCTCTGCTTTACCCATCAGGGAAACGTATGCTACACAATTTAAGTAACAAAAGAGAAGATACGTGTAATGTTATCTCAGCACCATGACCTATACAACACGTATGTTCCGGGAAGGGCCTGAAAAAGATTCTAGTACAAAAGAACAATCATTCATATAGTTTCCATGTGCGATCAATCTCTTTGGTTGTGTTAATATAATAGTATAATGATAAAGTGTGTTAAATATATCTAGGGGTGACCTCCTTCAGGAAGTTACATGAAAAAATAACAATTGAAGTTATGAGCGACATTCATCCGTCAAGACTAATTAACATACCAATCAAATGTTTTATTTGACTTAACTTGAATGTTTCCTTGTAATGTGTCACTCAGTGAGAGCAGCAGTTTCCTCATGAGCATTGATTTATTAATTAAAAGGGAAAAACCCCAAGCATTGGTTTGTCATTGGGATACTTTCATTTTTACAATTTGTTGTTATTCTTTCCTTTTTGGGAGCAGATATTTCTGCTTAATCCAATATGTTTTTATATCACATTATACTTACTAACTCTGCTTGGAATATGATGAAATAACCATTTCTTTGCTGATATTGTTTTGCTCTGTGTTTATTATGTTTTGTTTTTCATTTTCTGCTTGAAAGTCTTGTATGTTGTCTCATTTGGTATAGTTTGATAGTCTTGGTTTGTTTCTATTTAATTGTTGTTTGTGATCTATCTCTTATGTGTTATTATCCTTAAGGACCGCCTCGAAAACAAAACGTCACATCTCAAGAGGTAAGTGACCTCTGGTGTTACTGTAATGTCTGGTCATTGTGTAAAAAACTTCCAAAGCATAAGGTTGCTCTGCTTTACCCATCAGGGAAACGTATGCTACACAATTTAAGTAACAAAAGAGAAGATACGTGTAATGTTATCTCAGCACCATGACCTATACAACACGTATGTTCCGGGAAGGGCCTGAAAAAGATTCTAGTACAAAAGAACAATCATTCATATAGTTTCCATGTGCGATCAATCTCTTTGGTTGTGTTAATATAATAGTATACTAATAAAGTTTGTTAAATATGTTGATATTTTTTTGCCAAGCTGGTGTAGCTCTAGGGTCCACCACTACCTAAGTTTATCAAACAGCCAAACTAATGACATTCCTATCAGACTCAGCTGCATTGTGTTTGGTTCTTATTAACAAAGGTTAGCATGCTAATGAGAAAAAATATACACATGTAAACACGATTGTTAAATATCACCATGTTTGCAGTGTCTTTGTGCACATTTAGCATTTAGCACAAAGCACAGCTTTGCAGAACTGCATAGTGTGGCTTTTGATTCACATAACATGTCCTTGATGATGCTGACAGTCCCCATAGAACGATGTTAATGCTTTAAAGTGCCTTAAAACACACGTAAAACATTTAAAAGTAATGTAAGAAGATTTTTTTGTAATGCACCAGTAAATTTATGTGTGTATGTTGACTGGCCAACAAGCTCCTACATTTCCAGATTGTGTGCTGATGTGTTTTATTGCCATCAGAACGCCACTCTGCGTTTTTTTTAATACAATGCTACAACTGTCCTGTCATTTCCTTCAGGAAGTTACATGAAAAAAAACACTTGAAGTTATGAGCGACATTCATCTGTCAAGACTAATGAACATACCAATCAAAGGTTTTATTTAACCTAACTTGAGTGTTTCTTGTAATGTGTGAGAGCAGCAGTTTCCTCATGAGCATTGATTTATTATTTAAAGGGGAAAATCCCAATCATTCGTTTCTCATTGAGATACTTTAATTTTTACACGTTGTTTTATTCTTTCCTTTTGGGAGCAGATATTTCCTTGCATTTCTGACGGGTAACGTCTGGTGTTATGTATTAGATTGTTAGTGAATTGGCAGTGACACAAAACAGATGACAAAGCAGGGTTAGGTTACTCCGCTTTGTCATGAAACCACCCACCATGGAAATACTTTAGCACTTTTACACACCACACAAATCTCCTGGGGAAAGGCCCGAAAAAGCTTATAGTACAAAAGAAAAAACTATTTATCTTCATAAATCTTCGGACAGATTTGTTATGTTTTGTCTAGGTATGGCATGTTTAGAGCAATACTTTAGTATATTTCATAACTTGTATTTATTTTCTGTTATGTTTAACAAATAACTTATCCCAAATCTTGGATGGTGTTTCTTGTGTAAATGTAACATTCCTGTGTCTGTTTGCTACTATGTGTACAATTTCATCATGTTTCTATAGTATTTTCTCATACATGGAAAATTAGCACAAGACAAATTTAATTGGTGACACACCTTAAAGGTGCTGTAAGCGGAATGGTTCTTTTAGCTAACTTCCTGTCAGTTACTGCAGTTAGCAGTCCCCTCGCTCGTCCCTACGTCACCACATTAATGCACTGCGGTCTTCAAGCAGCGAGTTATCTAGCATCATCTCAGATCCATAAGTGTGATAAAACATGATAAAAACCATCAAAACAGACATTGGGAAGGATTTTTACCTGCTCCGCCATTGTAGGCGCATAAACATTCACCCATCTGTCACTCTGACGTGCTCCGGCAGAGAGACCATGAGTGAGACGGGTGTCAGTTTGTAGCGTTCTCTCTTGTGATTGGATAATAATTTCGGGATCCCCAATTGCCGATTACAGAGCAGTTGACTGAGAGATCGGCTTTATGAAACGTGCACATTATGTAAGTGATCACTGTATGAATAAAGAGCGATTTAACCCTTATATTAACCTAAATAAATCGCTTACTTCACCTTTAAGGATTGTGCTAGTTGAAGGGGTGGTTTTGTGAAAACAATCAGTAATAGTGGTTTGCTTTTGTGGACTGGACTGAAAAGTTGAGCTAATGCCTCGTTTCCACCGAGCAGAGCGGGTCGGATCGGAGCGGTTCGGTCCGGGTAGTTTGGCTTTTCATTTGCCAAAAGTTGGGTAGGGTACGGTTTAAGCGCACCTAACCGCTCTGAGCCGCTCCCGATCTCAGTACTCCTCCGTAGGGGTACTAGCGGCCTGAAAGCGGGCCGAAAATGCATGAGAAGGCGGAGCTACACACTGCCGTCATTTGATTGGTCGAAAGAATCATTTCCGCCATGTGTAGATCTCGGCAAGAGTGAAGAGAGTCTTGTGTTTTGGCGAAAATGTGAGCACAGCTCTGTTTATTGTGTGGTGTTTTTCCTCGTCAATAAATTAATCAGTTGGTTACACTGTGTCCCATAGTCACGTAGCTGCCGCAGCCAGCACTGTTTGTTCGCTCACTGTCTCTATGAGTTGCGCCGAGCGGTCTCTGTGTGTTTACGCCATAGATAGTAAAATACACGCTCACAACAACACGGGGGGAATAAATAAAGAAGCGGCTGGTTTGAATCATTTCCGCCGTTTGTAGTCACCTCGGCTAGAGTGAAGAGAGTTTTGGCGAAAATGTGAGCGCGGCACTGTATTGTGTGGTGTTTTTCCTCGTCATTAAATGAATCAGTTGGCTACACTGTGTCCCACTGCTACGATGTCACGTAGCTGCCGCAGCCAGTGCTGTTCGCTCACTGTCTCTATCAGTTGCACCGAGCCGTCTCTGTGCTCACAACACGGGGGAATAAGTAAAGAAGCGGCTGGTTTGACCAAGCAAAAACAAGAGACCGCTGGCTTGACCACAGTTGTTCCCACAGCCCGATAGTTTGACCCACATTCTGGCGGCGGCTATCGCAGTCCAGCCTAAACCCCGCCCTACCAGTAAAGGTAGGGTCGGCGGTGGAAACAACACCGAGATTCTTAAAAGTGAGCTGTCCCGCTCTGAGCCGCTCCGATCCGACCCGCTCTACTCGGTGGAAACGAGGCATTAGGTTCACACTGTCCCAAGAATATTTCTTGTTGGAGCTGATAGCCCAAGTCTATTCCTTTGTGGAGCAGATAGCATTTCCTTTTGTTTCCTACAAGTGACGTCTGGTGATTTTAACTGTATCTTCACAAAGAACCGTGTAAACAACTTCCAGAGCGTAAGGTTGCTCTGCTTTGTCAAACCACCCAATGTGGAAATGTATGCTACACACAAGCATTCATTCAACAAACAAAATAGGAGATATGTGTAGTTTCATCTTCAGCATCATGACCTAGGACCAGAACCCAAGTGTTCATGGAAAGGTCTGAAAAAGATTCCAAGGATAAACCATTTAAAGAATTTGATAAAGAAGTGATAATGTCATGGGATGTGTTAGTATAATGATGTACATATAGAATGTGTTACAACAGTGCAAGTTTGTTAACCTACTGATATTTATTTTCCAAGCTGGTGTGGCTCCTACCTAGTTTTGGACCAAATAGCTAAACGAATGACATTCTCATCGGACCCAGCTGCCCTTTGTGTTTGGTGGTGTATGAGAAGGTTAGCATGCTAACATGCAAAACTAAACTGGTGAACACTGTTGAAATGCATATCAAACAGCCTTTGCCTTGTGTTTCTTACAAGTGAAGATGAATTTGAATCTATCTTCACAACACATAAAATGTAAAAAAAAAAAAAAAAAGAAAAAAAAAACATCTACCATCTACCATGGAAATGTATGATACACAATTCAACAAACAGAAGAGGAGATAGTACACGTAATGTAATCTTCCTCAAAAGTACCTATACAACACAAATGTTCCGGTAAAGGCCTGAAAAAGCTTCAGGTACAAAATAATACCATTTATATATGTGTCAAGGCATTACATACATTTTTGGTATGTTTGACAAAGGTCTTGTCCCATCACTTGGAAACTGTTTCATGTGAAACCTTTCTAATGCTGTGCCTGTTTGCTATGTACTGTGCTCACAATTTCATTGTGTATCTATTGTGTTTTCTTTTGTTTTATGCTGTTAGCACAATGATTTAATTGGTGGAGCCCATTTATTATTGCTCTAGTTGAAGTGGTGATTGAGTGAATACAACCAGCAATAGCAGATTGCATTTGCAGTCGTGACTGTAAATCTTAATTTTGAACCCATTAGAATGTTGTGTTTGAAAGATATTTGGTTTTCTCAGTAATGTATCAGTTAAAGTACAAAACTAAAAGCAACCACCCTATTATACTGATCACTTTGTCCCTGATTCATTTCCAGCTAGGAATTTGCTAATTGCCTTTCCCCCCCTTTCATTGTCCCCTTATTTCATATCATTCCTACAACTGTCAACTATTGAATACAGGCAGACATACCACAACATGTATCTATTCAAACTTATACTACTGTATATTTGCTTTAAGGATACAAACTGTACAAGACATAAATGAAATTCAAAGTTTATTTTCAAAGATGTATTCAGCACAATAATGCACAGTGAGTTTAAATAAGTTTTTTGTCTCACCCTTTAAATAAGAATAAATGTGGAATTCATGCCAACATACAATATAATTTAAAAGTATAAATACATATTAATAGAAATATATAACATTTACAAGAGTCATTTCATAAAAAAATATATATTTATATTCGTAACCTCAATATTAAAGTTCTTACAGTTTTACTTGATCCAGAATCATACAGCTAAGGATTAAATGATTATTTTTTCGTAACATTTCCAAAGACATCCACAGTTATAAGAATATACAACCAATCTAAATGGGCGAGCTAAATAAGCCGATGTTGTAGGGAACCCGGCATAAAGAGGCTCTCTGAAGGAGAAAAATCAGGTGCAAGACGATCACAACATAGTGTTTTTCACTCTGTCAAAGATCTGCCGGACCTTTACTGCGGGGACACAGCCTTCCCTCACAATGGTGATGGTACCTGTGGAAAGTATGATAAAACTTGAGTTAGAAAATGTTACAAAAGACATGAAAAAGGGAGATTGTAAAGGGAATATTTTTGTGTTTTACCTTCATCAATTTTCAGGCAGTTGACCACAGTGGAAGCAACGACTTCATTCGAGTCCCCATCGCACAAAACTCCTTGGATCTTGTGTCCCAGTCGACTGTAACAAAGCAGATGTCAGTGTATTCAATTATGGCAAATTATGTTAGGGAAATTAATAGCAACATATAGATCATGACATGGTTAGGGTGATAAGAATAACGGTGAAGAGACACTTACTTGATGACCATGCTGTGGTGAGTGCTGTCTGGCTCTCCGCTGGGATTGGCTGAGGTAATAGCAAGTGGTCCGGTGATGTCACACAGGTGGCACGTCACTGTGTGATCAGGGACGCGGATCATGATACTGTCTCTGGTACCAACGCGGTCGTAAGCTGGTCCCACTCCTACACGAGATCAATTAAAAAGATGAGGTGAATGCTGATAACTGATATTTAAGATTTTCTGAAAATCCAAATCGAATTCAACAACACTGCATTTAAACTGCTATGTTTGTGGTTTACCTAGTCTGATCAGCCAATCTCCTTTGCTGACGATGCAGCTAATGCCTCCAGGGTATACATTCCTCATGAACTCCCAGAGCAGAGGGCTGAAGGGAGGCTTGGCTGCCACCAGCTGCTCAACATTGGAGATGCAGATACAGATGGGCTTCTCTGCTGGTCGGTCCTGGACGATAAAACAGGATTTTACATTAGAGACAAATTATTGAAATTGGACTTATCTTGATTCATCTGTCTCCTATTATACACTTCAAGATGAGTGTTCATACCTTGATATTGTAGATTCTCTCAATAGCTTGAGGATTTTTGCAGGAGGCAGCCAGGGCATACACAGTGTCTGTTGGAATACCACACACTCCTCCTTTCTCAAGAAGGCCAGCGATCTCCATGAGACCGCTGGTGAGTCGTGATTGAGCCACTGGACAGGGTAGCTCAGCGGCAGACTGCTCCTTCACTTTCTCCTGAAACAAAACACAGCAGAAGAAACATATTCATTAAATGATCAAGATGGAATATGACAGGACGAGGGGGAGTGATAAAGAAGTCTCTTGATTGGTTACCTTGATCAAGGCAGGGCCCATAGGCAGCAGTCTCTGTGAGAAGATGCAGTTCATCATTGACGCCAGAGCTCCGTATAGACAAATTATTGAAAATACAGCAAGCGCTGCAACTGTAAAGAAAATGTTATCACAATCTTTAAATAACCAGATAGAGTACTTTTTACAGATATGAATTTTAATTCAAACGAATACCTAGTTTTGAAAACCTAAATAAAATGCTTTGTTGTTGAAGCTTTGTCTATACTTACTTTCTAGTTCATATGGTAGTTGTTCCAAAGTTGAGAGAAGGAAACAGACCAAAACAACCTCCATGACTACTGTTAGACACAGCAACACCAGGTTCCTATAGGCAGCTGACAACAACGATTGAAAGAAGGAAAATGAGCTCAGAAACCAACAAATTAAGGATTTCTTCTTCTGCAAGACAAAAATCTTGTTAAACTTACCGATCAGCATCAGGAATGCATTGATGACCAAAAGTGCAATGGATCCTGCTGTAAAAGCGTAGGCTGCCTCTGTCGAAAGCTGTAGCAGGTCACCTAGAAAAAGAAAAACTTGGCATCACAATTTTGTGTAACTCAGTCAGAATAAGTCTCTTTGTAAACCAATGTCTGTGACTGACTAACATACCTGCAAACCTAAACCAGGTCCAAGTAGCCCATATTGCCACATAGATGGATGAGATGACTGAGCCAAAACGTCCCCCTCCTGTGACCTGCAGTCGGCTGACATAGGCCTGGACGATGGCTCCAGAGATGAGGACCCAAGGGAGAGTCAGATGCAGGAAGGTGGGATTCGTACTGGATGAACGTGCATGGATAGCTGAGAGAGCTGCAATCCCATTTGAAAGGTAAAACAGGGCGTCTGAACCCTGGTCAGATTTGGGCAACGCCTTCTGGTCTCCGTGAACGGCCCTGCTACACTTCAACACCTTCTTCAACCGTTCAGTGGAGATGGGCTGTGGTCCAACAGGGATTAGAGACTTCTCTGCTATGGTGTTGATCAGACGCGAGAAGGTGCCGTACAAGGAGGCTGCGGTGAACAGGGAGCAAGCTACACCAAAGAAGATGTAGTATCCCTGGAGGGGGATCTGTGGGATCGTTGAGACTGTGAGCAGCACAAACAGCATATTGTGGATCAGTTCCAGGACATCTGTGTTCAGACTTCCCAGGCAGAGCACCATGCCTGCCGCCACAAAGAACCAATTCCCCACCATTGCTTCCCTCCCTAAGACCATTTCACTGTCCTTCACAACCAGAGAAGATACTACAAACTCTTCCCAAGCCTTGATCAGCCAATATGTAGCATGAAGGCCAAACTTAGTGGTGTGGTAGCAGTCTTGGCGCAGATGGGCGTAGTAGCTGGAGAACAGCTGTGCGACTATGATGATCGAGACCCATGCAGCTCCCACGCCAAAGGACTTCATGTACCCGAAGCTGTAGAAAGCAAAGATGAAGGGGGCAACGGTGTCACAGAAGAACCCTAAGGCCATGGGCTCTGCATATTTTGTATTTTTCTTCTTCTCTTGGCCAATGCTCTGGGCGCTTCCTGAGTTGGTGGTGCCTAGCAGGAGAACGTTGAAGAGGGGGGTACCAAAGCCTTTGAGGGCCAGACGTTGGGTCAGACCTTTGACGAGCAGTGCGGCTGAACCGTAAATGGCAAAAATCAGAATGAGCAACTCCAGGACCCCAGAGACCACAAGAGCCCAGGAGCCCGCTACCAAAGCCGCTGCTTCAAAAATTAAGGTGGCTGTGATGGCCCCAAAAACAAAAGGCATGATGTAGTTGACTGTGGCAGAGCAGAAAGCTAGGAGGAAGGATAGGAGGATGTAGGGGATCAGACCAGCGATTGCTGACTCTTTTAAGGATAGGAATAAATGGCTAACTGGGATCTCTGTGGTGGCTATCAAAGACATGTTACTCGTCATGTTAGTAGACAGGGACAAATTGGTCATCATTTGATTTGGCAAAGATAAGGCGCCAAAATATATTCGGGTGGCACCAAAACTGCTCCATAAAGCAGCATAGCCAATGAAAGCAGTGCCACTCAGATGATCGTATTTTCTAAAGGAGAGCAGTCCAGCCACAAGTTGGCATAAACCACCAATCAGAATGAGATGAACACCTATAAAGAGAAAACGGAATTTAATTGAGTTAGACATTTTCATATGACCTCTTACCCTATTATTCGAACGGATTTTCTCAAAGGTTTTACCTGCTAGTATGTTCTCCACTCCTACAGGTTGGCTGCCAGCCCGTGCTGAATGGAAGTTCTGTAGAAGTACGAGGAATGCACTTATCCCATTGGATAACATGCCCAACACTCCGGGCTCACCATAGAAACTGGCTGGAAACCCATCTAATGTTGCCATAGTGTTTTTGTTGTAACGCTGTGGGTTCATTGAAACAATGGTACACATTACAAGATATCCATGAAACTATAAACTGTATACATTTTCCAATTATTGTAATCAAGTCGAAAGACTATATGAAGACATCGCACAATAAGCACATTGGGAATACTATCTTTATCTTTGTTGATTCATTATTACAAGTTATTTGGCATAATGAAAAGTTGGATATTATTATCATTAGTTGCATAAATATGAATGTCATACAAGCAAATAACGTGGTGCGTCAGTTATATCCAGAAGAGGCAACTTGAGAGCTTTACTTTGTGTACCATTTTATTTTACATTTGTTACTTTTTTTATTATGTCTATTCATCTGCTGCACTGTCCCTTTGTTGCTGTACCAAT